>NC_139220.1:150959983-151472483 GCF_055691185.1 Crinia signifera
CATTACCTGACACTCTTTTTGCTATTGAACTAACATTGTAGCATGCCCTGCGCAGTTTCAGCTTGATCTAATAGCAAATATTGTGGCAGGGCATGCAGGGATACAGTATATACAGTACAGTATATACAAAGCAGCTTGATAAATACTAATTACATGTTTGCCACTGCTCACCAGAAAATGATTCTAAAATGTTGCTATGAACTATGAAAACTCCAAGTGGATATTAGCCAGTCAGAATTTAAGGGTCATCTTATTAAGTGCTGCTTTTCAAATCTGCCACACATCAGCCACAGCGTTGACCATTGCATTGAAAGGGGCAGTAATATTAAGTAAAAAAACAAAAACTACATGATTTATTGTATATTTATTTTTATTGTATATTTACAGTAATCCATACTGTTTTTTAACATATGTAAATGTATCCCTTAATCTAATACCCCATGTTCGTAACAATAGTGCATTTATTATTTTCAATTTATAAACTTAATTTACTCAATGTATCATTTTTTAAAAATAAAAATAATTCTTACATTAAAAATGTAAATATTACTTTTTTTTTTAAATCACTATTTGTAATAGCTGCCAATTCTAGTAACTATTTATCTATAAACATTTACTAATATAGTTCTGTACAGAACGTATACATTAACTGGTGAGCCTGTAGTGTCACATCCAGTTGTGTAGTGTGTGAATGATGCAGTATGCTGAGCCTCCTCACTGGACAGACAGGATGGGTGTGGAGTGCTGCTAGTCATGTCATTATACAATGAGTATCATGCAGAAAGCTACTTAGTGTACACTAGTACACAGGCTGTATCACTTAGCTCTCTGCACCCATTGCTGCTGTATGAGGGGTACAGTGACAGCCCCAGCTGGGATAGATGGTAGCAGCACTATACTGTCTGGAAGTTTTGACTAAAGTACCAGGAGGGGGCGGCCCCGGAGCCTCCTCCTTTGTCTGTTTTAGGGCGGTCGGCCGGCAGCCAGAGGGGGATGATTTTGAGTCTCCGGAAATGATGAAAATAAGGACTGAAGAGAGAGAGAAGAGTGAGTGAGCGATATAAAAAGTTTCTTCTGCAAGGTAAAGATGTGAGTCCGTAGTGATGTCATGGTTCCCCTGTCCTGTCAGGTCCGTCCGCTGCTCTCTAACGGGACGCGCAGTCATTCCTGCATGACTGAGCTGCACACTGATAACAGACCCTCTGCACAGCGCTGAGCGGGGATCACACTGACAGCCCTCTTTATGGCACTACAAATGCTGGCCCTCCGCATGCCGCTGAGCACATTGACAACTATCTACATTGCATTGAACGAAGCTAGTCCTCTGCATGGCACTGAGCACACTGATCGATAGCCCTCTGTTTCTCACTGAACATACTGTCTTCTGCATGGCACTGAGAATACTGTTCGAAAGCCCCCTGCATGGCACTGAGCATACTGAAGCCCTCTGCATGGCTCTCTGCCAGCGCTCCCTCTGTAGAGTTTTCCCTGCAAACTTCTGCAACTGGTGCACTCACTGGCACTTTGCTGACTAACGTCCTCCTCATTACATTACAAAGCCTCCTTTCTCTGCTGCTAACACATTAACTTCTTCTTCTATGCTGAACGTACTGTACTAGTGATTCATGTCAGCGGGACTGTGAAAAAGTTGCACAATAAAAATGGATGATAGAGATTTATTTTCAGTGATGTACTGTAGTTTATCAATTTATTTTGCATAGTATAGATCAATTGTTATTTCATGCTGTACTGTTTGTGTATTTTCTATGGCACCAGTTTTCAAAAATGGTCAAAATGCTAAGTCATACTTGCCTAACTGACCCTCTCCTTGTTTCTGGACTTCCCTGGTAATGTATGATTTCCATCTCGTATGGTGAAACACCTTTCTTATCAGTTACCTAGCTCCCCACAGGTGATGGCAATCTTACGTTACAGGGAAGTCCAGGAACAGAGCATTTTCTTCCTGAAGGAGAGGGTCAGGTAGGCCACCCTGTGCGATTATCTGGATTAAATGTATTAAGCCAATGATTCACAAAGTCCAAGTTTTAAGTATATCCCTGCTTGTCCTCAGGTGGTGTAATCAAGTTGAATGAGGTACAAATTAATACCTTTTTCAAACATATGACACAAGAATTTCCATTTTTCTGCTAAGCAAAATCCTGGTGACCCATGTCCCCCCCCCCCCCCCCCCCCCCAGGCCCCAGTATATGTCACCATATCCCCCAGGCCCTTGTGTGTATGTCCCGCTCCCCCCCCTTTTCCCTCCAGGGCACCAAATTGGTCAGGGCAAGCTCTGACATACATGATACACACATACACATATGCATGTAACACTCGTTACTTGCTCCCAGACACCCCACAAACAACCTTTCAAAGGCTTCTAAATGTGACCGGGTCACACAATTCGCACTTAACCTGGGTTGTCTACCGGGACAAAGGTCCTGGGAAAAACCCTGGCCAATAGAGGGTTCACATACATGAGAACATGTTGGTACCCTTCAGATCTAAATGAGCGGGATTCTCTAAACGAAATATGCGGTAAAAACACCATTATCAGGGTTTTTACCGCATTTTGATATGCAGGAAAACCCTCACTACGGGTTTTCGCTGCGGCTCGTATCGCCAGCATAAGCTAGCGATACCCCATTGAAGCCTATGGGCTTCTTAACGCCACCCATGCAGCTTAGCACGGACCCCCATCGCCTCGCACTGACTCCCCTCACCTGTGTCCGGGCAGCACAGTGCTGTGCTGCTTGGACCTGTGACCTCCTCCTCCCTGCACTGTAAAACCTTTTCCGGTTGCAGGGAAGAGGAGGAGAGCCCGCCTGTCTGCAGCAGCAGCCCCGGGTAAGTGAGAAAGGGGGGGGGCACCGGGGACCCGCTGCGCATCGCCGGCCACAACGCAAAGGTCAGCTCTTAACACAAGAGCTGTCCTTTTGCGTTAGCCGGCAATGTGCGGCAAAGTGGGGGCGCGGATGTTCGAGCATTCCACCCCATGTCTAAAAGGGGTATTAGTTATTTGTGCCTAAATCCCCATGCTCCCTAGCCTACCTGCAGCTGTCCTGGCTGTGACCGATATAGTTAGTCATATCAGCCACGACCGGACGATATTGTGCTTACACCCTGAATGATATTAGTGATGTCATCGGGACCTGCTGAACATGCAGGTCATTTAGCTATATAATATATTTAGTAGACATTAATCACCGTAAACGGCATGTGGGAGCGTGCATCATTAACAATATTCAGTGTACACACTAGACAATATAGTGATCTAAATTGTTCAGAATGCTCTTTCTCAATGATATCTTACACTATATTTCCTTAAGTGAGTATGGGTTTAAGCATGGATATCCTCAAAACCTGGATTGTTGTGGTGCCTTGAGGATCATATTTGGGAACCACTGTATTTAACACATAGAATATGTCCTGAGCAAACTTGCATTGGTTGCTAATGGTTCACATAACTTAGTTCACTAAACAATTCCTTTAGGTCCTACATATGTCAAAACTGTTTTAAGTAAGCTCATATCACCATAAATGCATATGAAAGAAAGTGATCAGGCTTTCAGTTAGAGCAAATTGGAATTTTAATTGAGGCAGAGACAACAGTCAACACGCTTCTGAGTGCAAAACGGCCTTGCTTCTCTCATGTTGGCTTACACACACTAACATAATTACTTGCTGGTGTCATAGATTTATTTTCATATTATTACAGGTTGAGTATCCCGTATCCAAAATGCTCGGGACCAGGAGAATTTTGGATAACGGATTATTCCGTATTTCGGAATATTTTAATATTTCAATTATGTATTTTGAAGTATCTTGCATGTATGCTGTATAAACACATAAAATACACACAAATATATTTTATTACCACATAAAATACACACAAATATATTTTATTTGTTCAAAAACAAGGTTTCAAAACATGAAACAAAATTTGTGTACTATCTCAGATATTGAATTTGAATGCCAAGCAATCATTTTCTTGCACATATATAGTGCCAGTTACATATCATGTCACCAGTAGTGCTGTTACAAATGTCCCCAGTGAGTTTTTAGCAAAAAAAATATTTTTTTTTAACTTTCTGGAATGTATGGTTTTCGGAATAATTCAGATAACGGATACTCGGATACGGGATACTCAACCTGTACTTATAATTTATTTTAAAAATGAATTGGCTATAATATAATTGTGTCGAAGTGCAGGCCATGGACTCTCAAACAGTGGTGATTTTTGTATACTGCATATAAAGTTTGAGAAGGTCATGTGTTTAGCTGGTACAGTCATGTTTCTTGTTTTCTCATGCAGTTCCTGCTGCAGAATTGTCTTTGGTTACATTTGTATTTCTTGTGGAGAGACCTGGCAGATGTCCCAAGTGAAAGAACCTTTTCCTCCAGGGCCTGTAGGGCCTGAACAAGATACTTCAGCTGAAGACAGTCTCTTGATCTCCCTCCCCTTGGGTAAATCTCTGAAATATATATTTTGCTTGCTTTTACATGCACCAGAATTTCTTTTATATACAGTTAAAACTGAAGTTCCGTAAAGAACATGTATGCTTCACAACAGTGAAATTAACTTGTCGTTATGAAGGGTGAAGGGAAGGCCTCCAATCCTGAAAGTTTCATAAACCGCATTTCTGGACTAATGTAAGGCCTTTTTTACTGCTAGTCACGAGACCCAACTGTACACTGCCTTCTTAGGGGATATTCAATTCTTGACAATTTTTTCAACCAATCAAAAAATCTGGAAATTTTTGCCATTTTTATGACAAGTTGGATTCGCCCTATTCCATGCCCATGCCGATTTTTCGACTAGTTGAAAAATCTGGCACGATTGAAAACCAAGAGGATTGTTGTCGATCTACATGGTTTTTGACCTTGACAGATTTTTCCACCACTAATGTCACATTTGCTGGTGTTTTCGTCTGCTTTTGGGTCAGTTTTTGCCAATGTCAGTTTACCCCCAAAAATCGTGAAATGGAATTCTTGTAAATGTACTCAAAAATGGGCGAAAACACCCACAACTGAGTGGCTGAATTAGTGCATTTTTTCAGCTAGCCGTTTTAACAGCACTACTTCAATACTACCTTATTGATTGGTGACTTAAGGTAATAAACGTTTCCATGCTTGATAGTAATATGGTGTAAAGTGCAGAAATGTAGTGTAGCCAATATTCCTGTTTAGAGAATCAGAGTTGATTTCTGCCTACTATGGGTAAAGCACAATAATGCATAATTATATCAAGGTTTTAAATTCCTTATGGTATTAATATTATATGCCTGGCACATACCGTGTTTCCCCGATAATAAGACCTCCCCGAAAATAAGCCCTACCCAGGATTTTGGACACTGGTCCAAAATAAGACCTCCCCCGAAAATAAGCCCTATCAAAAGGGTGGTTACACTAACTTCTGTAACCCCATCATCTACAGGCTTCTACTATACCGTAGAAGCTGTTGCAGCTCCCGGTCCCAGGGATGCACTGCGCCCAGCGCGTGACGTCACTGTGCACATCACGCAGCTGCTGTACACGGAGGGAGCAGTGGCGCAGGTGGAAAACAAGAAGAAGAACTGAAAAGTGCTGTATTGTTGGTGAGGAGCAGGACTCGGTGCATGTTACTTTAAAAGAAGGAATGGGGACTGTGTAAGGAGGACTCGGGCATGTTACTTTAAAAGGAGGAATGGGGGCTGTGTAAGAAGGACTGGGGGCATGATACTTTAAAATAAGCCCTACTCCGAAAATAAGGCCTATGATGTTTTTTGTTGCGGAAAAAAAAATAAGACCGTGTCTTATTATCGGGGAAACACGGTATTTCATTTAGTGATTATATGTTGTGTATCTTATAAGTGTACTGCTTTGGCATGCCCCGGATTCTTACAAAGGGGAGCATCCAATTAGATTACAAGCATTGAAAAACTATGCTACACCAAATAAATATATAGGCAATTCTGGACCCAGATGTCGAATTACCATTGGTGCAGCAGGTGCAGTGCCCTGGGGGCCCCTTATTGCAAAGATGCAATAATGGTCACAGGTCACTCATTTATGGCAGTTCTGTGTAGCCCTGTGTTGCCTTAGATTGCCTGGAGACATTGGACCTTATTCAGATTGGTATGCTTGATCGATGGTTTGAAGTATGCATGCACATTTCTGTGCATGTGCATATGCCAGGTGCAGGCAGCCATGGAGAACAGGGTGTTCACCGGGCACACGCACCCAACACTGCAGGCGGAGGGAGTCTGGCAGCGGCGGAGGGTAGTCACACCCATGGAAACGCCCAGCGTTTCATGGGTATTCCCATGGAAATCACCCGGTGGTACAGGTGGTGGGCAGCTGACATCACCGGATGTCAGATGCCTGCCCAGTTCCTGTCAGGGTGCAGACAAATCTAAGTGACCTGAGAGATATATGCATGTACCTTCCACATTATTCGATGGTCAGTGACCATCGAATGATGTGGGTGTTTCCCCATGGTCTGCGAATGGATGTTTGTGTTAAACATCCATTTGTAGCCATGTGGGCAAACCCACCGTGCGAGGGGGGAGCAGAGCGGTGGGCAAGTCAACCAGAATAAGGGCCATTGACATTGGAGACATTGCGTCTCTGTATGAGATTGTTGTTGCGACCGCAGACTTTCAAATGAATCCTTTCTATTACTGCCGTCTCCAGATAATCGTGGCACATGTGCAGGGCTTATGCCGTGGTGTAAATTCATACAAAATCAACATTGCATTGAATCAGGGTCACTCTCATGTTTGTTGAAAAAACTTCTTTATTAATTTTATGGTCAATATACTGTATAATAAAGTGATTTATAAATGTGGGGGCAGCAAATATACTATGAATATTGGTATATACATTTATATGAATCCTATGCGATCAACATTGGTTTATAGATCTTTTTCGTAATTGGATAACTACTGCATGGGTGAGGAATCTTCCAAAATCCCATTACTTTTCTAAAAAGTTCCTAGGTTTAAAATGCTGCATATTTGAGTGCCACTTCCCTCACTGTAATGTCTCTGGGGCTGGGGACTGGAGTATTATACCCCTTTTACACCAAAAACCCTGGTCCGACCCTGGTCTTTGAACGCTGGAGTTTCCAGGGTCTGACCCTGCTTTATTCTGCATTTTCACAGCACTTCGACCTGGGTCTGCACCATTTACACTGAACCTGGGTCAGCCCTGCCTTTCCTTGTTGATATAGATAGAGATATATATATATATATATATATATATATATATATATATATATATATAGATAGATAGATAGATAGATAGATAGATAGATATATATATATATATATATATATATATATATATATATATATATATATATATATATATATATATATATATATATATATATATATATATATATATATATATATATATATATATAGATCGATCTATATAGCTTGGAGGGGGTAGAAGGGGGAAGCTGTCCCCGGGTGCTGTGAGGGTAGAGGGGGGAAGCTGTCCCCGGGTGCTGTGGGGGTAGAGGGGGGAAGCTGTCCCCGGGTGCTGTGAGGGTAGAGGGGGGAAGCTGTCCCCGGGTGCTGTGGGGGTAGAGGGGGGAAGCTGTCCCTGGGTGCTGTGGGGGTAGAGGGGGGAAGCTGTCCCCGGGTGCTGCTGGGGTAGAGGGGGGAAGCTGTCCCCGGGTGCTGCGGGGGTAGAGGGGGAAAGCTGTCCCCGGGTGCTGTGAGGGTAGAGGGGGGAAGCTGTCCCCGGGTGCTGTGGGGGTAGAGGGGGGAAGCTGTCCCCGGGTGCTGTGAGGAGGAGGGGGGTCCCTGCGGCTGCTGAGGGGAGAGGGGGTACCTGTCAGCCTGACACTATGATTGCCGGCGCTGCCGCTGCTGTATCTCCCCCCCGGCGGCCGGTCCTTGCGGCGGATGGACAGTCAGTGTCGGCGGTCCCTCTGGCGCAGGGGAAATAGTACTATTTCCCCTGCGCCAGAGGCACCGCCGACACTGACTGTCCATCCGCCGCAAGGACCGGCTGCCGGGGGGAGATACAGCAGTGGCAGCGCCGTGTCAGGCTGGCCGCTGATAGGTACCCCATCTCCCCTCAGTAGCCGCAGGGACCCCCCTCCTCCCGCAACACCTGGGGACAGCTTCCCCAGCGCTGCACGCTGTGGACCTGCTGCGGGTGCCTGGACCCGCAGCGGGACCATTTACACCGCCATTTACACGGGTCCCATGCGGGTTCTACCCAGGTCAGGACCTGGGTAGAGGACCCGTGTAAATGGACACGGATACCCCCCATTTACACCGCCGAGGATCCGGGTCTGACCAGCCGCTGACCCAGATTTTTCGGCGGTGTAAAAGGGGTATTAGAGAACTGTGCTAATTCAGTGTGTGCGGCCCCCCCCACCCCCATAAAATATGGCCATTGTCTGTGTGATATGGAATGGTTATTTCATTGTTTGTGAGGCTGAGTGATATCAACATTGCCTTTTGACTTGTTTGATTATGTTGTAATGGTAATTCAGAGGAATCCAGTTCTAGACAGTGGTCTTTTGTTTGGTATCCTTAGTTTTTAATCTGTTAAAGACAGTGATTTCTTTGTAGGGGTACTTAAGGGTATGTGATACTGGCACATTGTGTCATTTTACATGTTTATAGTTACATAGTTTCAGAAACCGAAAGAAATGAGTGAAATCAATTTAGAATTGAGTAGCAATAAGCACATTTATGCAGAAGTTATTATAAAGCTTATTTTAACTTGTCGCTTTAGATGAGCACCAGTTATTGCATGTTTTTGGCTGATTATATACACACAACATTGCCTTATCATACTAGAAACTCTGTTTATTTTCTTTATATCTCCATGTTTGGCTACTATGTAACTTTTTTAAAACCATGTACTGGTACTTCAGCAATATATATGTGGTTTTCCAAAGAAAAACAAGAAGTTCTGTAGCTAAGGGGGGTATTCAATGTGAGGGTCACGGCAGTCGACCGAGAACATGCAGGCGAGATTCAATGTCCCGCCTGCCGGGGAGCGAGAAGTGGGCGTGGCAGCTCGTCACTTCCCGGCTGTTCTCGGCAGAACGAGCCCGACAGCTTGTGATGTCGGGCTCATTCTGCCGAGATACCCTGCTCAATGCTTTTTGGGAAGACAGCATTACATAGGGCCCGGCGGGCATCTCCCCAATGGAAGGTGCTCGCCGGAGATTGAATATTCCCCTAAATCTCATGTAACCAGGTGTGGTATATTAGACTAACAATGTCTAGGTCATCACCAAAAGGTTGACATGCACAAGGTCGACACTGGAACCCGGACAACATAAGCAAAAGACAACCAAAGACATGTTGACCTATTGCCTTGGTTAACCTTTTGACAACGTTGACCATATGTTAATCTAAACATTGTCTTTAAGCCATCCAGATATGCTGGGACATGCAAAAAAAAACAATGCCTTAAGGTAAATTCACCATTCGTTACAGAGACACAGGAGGGGCCCTAAAATATTCTATGGCTAAAATCTAAATGGAGCTATGCAGAAAACTTGGAGAATCAGAGAGATGAAAGGAATATATATATATATATCACTCCTCAATATTAACACAGCTCAAGCCTATCTGTGGAATCCCTATATAAAGGTCATAAATCCAGAATTAGATTTCCGTTTTTACTAAGCTTTGCCCATGTTTTGCGACCCACGGTTTTCCAGTGTGTGCAATTTTGTTGACCTTTTTCCCCTCACAGTTTTTGTATGTCCCTCTGCATAGCACGTTGGCACAAAATCCACTCAAGAGAAATCTTTCTGTGCAACCTTATAGTTGCCAAAATATTTCTTCCCTTTTTCACAATTGACAATTTCACAATTGACAATATACCTATCTGGCTTTTATATTGTTTCAAAACATACAAATAAATGTTATGTTTTAACTTTTTAGTTTAGATCTCTACTATTTGGCACTCAACAGAAACCTAATAAGCTTAATCAATCCAGTGTGCAGATGCTATACTGATGCTTTTTTCTTTCCCTCTGTTCTTGGATAACACTTTTATTCTTTGGCGCACAGAAGATATTGACAATATTACAATATACAATATTGTTAACAATAATTTTGTGCAAATAGTCTAGGGTGTACACATTATATTGTTACAATACATGCTCCCGCTAGTCGTTATGCCCCCCCTTTGTCATTTTATACATGCAGTAAAAGCCAGACTATGGGGGTTATTCAGACCTGATTGCACAGTTGAGAATTTGCAGGCCATGCGATAATTGAATGACTGCATGCGTACGACTTGTAGTACACATGCATGAGGCCATCCTGTTTATCACTGATAGTATGCAAGATCACAGGCAGGACGCCAGAATTTGTAGGTGATAACCAGCCCAGTTCTGGGCGTGTCAAGGAAAATGCAGGTGTGCCCAGGTGTTTGAAGGGAAGTCGGGTGACATCAGCTCCGGCTCCGATCAGCCTGCTGAATAAGTCCCGGGCTATGTACAGACTGCACACACTTGCAGCAGCTTATCATACATATGTGGTCCTTATCATATGTGATCTTTAAGCTCCATATGCACACAGGAGCTGCATATCCCATCCCATCCTGTCCGGTGCATATCAGTGGCGTAACTATACATTGGGCGCCCCCCCCAACCCATCTGCTTACCCCTCAGCTAGCCGCCGCTGTGCTGGGGCCTGTTTTTGAGGCCTCCTCTAGCATCCTCAAAAAGTGTCTGTTGTAAGGGGGTGGACAATTTGTGAGGGACTTTTTCATTAACTGAAGCCTGCCAGGAGGAGAGCCGGTAGATCTGTGGGTCCCAAAGCGACAGTGGAGAGGTTGGTCCTGGGCACCGGCAGCGCATCGATAGCCCCACAGATCCCTGGCACCCCCACACTTACTCAGTGCCTCCCCGTGACCGTGGGGTCTGCGGGGGGTCTGTTACGCCACTGATGCATACGCAGTCTATCGATAATCGCCCAGCCTGCGAATTTGAAGCCGTGCAATCAGGTCTGAGTAACCCATCCTAGGGTTCAAATAAAATGGCTTATGGTTTTATCTGTATTTCTCTAAGAAAAGATTTCTATCTCAAAATGGGAAAAAGCCTTCTGTTTATACAGGCTACTATACAGATACCAGTGAAGGGAAATCAGCTGAAATTGGGACTTTGTGTTTTCTTTACCCTTAGGCATCATTGCAATCAGCAGCTGCATGTTTGAAGCCATTCATTATTATTGTGATTTATTGTTACATTTTTATGGCACTAGCAATCCTTCTTTGCTTTCCATATTAGGAAGAAATACAGTAATAAAACAAAGCTTAGTATGAACAAACATAACTAATAAGATGGACCAGCTCACAAGTTTACAGTCAATATAAAAGAAGACTCTAGAATTGGGTTGAAGCACAGGGAGCAAAGCTGGGCTGCACAAAACATTTTGCATTATATATAGGGCTTGGGTCTGGCAGAGTTTCCTAAAACCAGTGCCACTGATCATCTGTATTTACTACACTTAACAGTAGGCTCTGTTTTAAAACCCAGGGTTGCCTACTTTTGAAAAATCATTTCACGGACAAATATAAAATCCAAGGGGACGGGCCTTGGGTCGCTAGGGGGTGGGCCTTGGGTCGCCAGGGGGTTCCTAAAGTATTTTGATAAGCATGTAGCCAGATTGCTAGTGGGGACAGTGCTGGGAGACCAGGCAGAGAGGAGTCAGTGAAGGAGTAGTTGGGGCAGTGCTGGGAGAACAGGCAGAGGGGAAGGGCAAGGAATGAGTAGTGTAGTGGGGACAGTGCTGGGAGACCAGGCAGAGAGCAGTCATAGGGGAGGGTAAGGAATTAGTGGGGACAGTCTAGTGCTGAGAGATCAGGCAGAGGCATGGGCTTGCTAGTAACTTTCAGCGCAGGTGGCAGCACAAAGAATCAGCCCACCACCACCATTAACCCCCCCCCCCCAGACCCAGCCCCCCCCCCCCACACACACACACACACACAAACACACACCCCTATAATAATTTATTTGTAAAAGCAATGTCCAAGGCTGTTCACCCTTTTCCTTGCACCACTGGTAGTTGCCTTCTGGCTCTCCCCTTCTACCTGTCATAGCTGCAGGGGTCCAAAAAGCACAGCAATCAGCCCGGCTGCATAGATCTGTCTCCCAGCCGCAAGGTGCAGAAGAAGTCAGCCCCAGTGACATCGTAGCGGCCCGAATGGCATGCGGTACACTGCCCCCCTGCCCAGCCCTGAGAGGAGAGTCAGGGGAGAGAGGCCGAGCAAGGAATGCAGTAGTCGCAGGGACAGTGCCGGCAGAGGGCTAGTGAGTACAGCGCGTGAGCGCGAAGAGCAGTGAATACACTTACCCTGCCCCTTACACACGCTGTTCTTCTCTCCTGAGATGAAGATGCAGCGTCATCACGGCATTGGCATCTAGCACATGCGCAGTTCATATCGTGCAAGCGAGGTGTCAGCTACGGGGTTAAGGGGCCCTCTTCCGGGAGTCCGTGAGATGTCCCAGGATTCCGGGAGTCTCGCGGACATTCCGGGAGAGTCGGCAACCCTGTTAAAACCTCATCACTGCAAAAGCCAGTGCAAAAAAGCAGAGAGGGTTACATTTGGGATCCCGGGATTGGCCTCCTTTTATAAGAAAGACTGGTCCCTCCCCCAAATGTCACTATAAAGGACTTCTAAGCCTTCCCCCTATGCTCATCCTCCCCAATCCCCCTGCCCTGCCCTGTCACTTACGCAGTGGTGGTGACAGGCAGCAGCAGGATCATATGACTATCTCCAGCGGGTGGCTGGGGGCGGCACAGCGGGCGACTGTCCGGGTTTGGGACAGTATGATGTGCTGACAGGCATAGCGGCGGAAGGGGCTACGCAGCATGATGTAATGTCAGGGGTCACGCTGCGCAGCCTTGGCGCTGCCATGCCTGTTAGCACAGTGCACACTGTCCCGACCCCTGAACAGCAGCACAGGTGGTAAGGAGCAATCGACCGGGCAGCGTCTGAGACCTATTCTAAGGTGCTCATCAGGGGCGAATTTAGGGGTCAGGCCGCCCCTAGGCACAACATTTCTGTGCCCCCCTGAGCGCAGGGAAGATCTGTGTGCCGCTCAGCTGCTGGATACACAGCAGCCAATAGACTGTGTGTGTGTGTGTAGAGTAGCCAATGGGCGGGCGCCGGCAGCAGTGAGCCTGAGCCATTTCCGAACGTGCAGGGGGACCGTCGGACCCAGCCACTAAGCGGTGATGTAATGTGCATAGCAGAGTGGGTGGGCAGTGGCGGGTGACGAGCGGCGCTGCCGCCTACACATGATAATTCATGTCTTCGGCGGCGGCGCTCGTCACTCGCCGCTGCCCACCCGCTGTGCCGTGCTGCTATTTAACAGAATGTCAGCCTGCCTGCCGCCCTTAAGTGGTGCCGCCCTGAGGCCGGTGCCTCACGGGCCTAGGCACAAATCCGGCCCTGGTGCTCATCGCTACCCAGCTTTAAACAAAAAGTGATTTTTTTGCATGAGGGTACTAATTAAATCCTGATGGGCCGCAATCCTGGAATCCCGCCGATCCCGATCCTGGGATTGGCCTCCCTAGTTAGTAGCAATTCATACACAGCTGATCATATTGAGTGCCACAGATCCCTAATGGAAACTGCTCAGACACCATGGGTTATTGGACACCAGGGGCCAGATGCACCAAGCTTCAAAAAGTTATAAAGTGGAGAGTGATAAACAACCAGCCAATCAGCTCCTAACTGCAATTTTTCAAACCCAGCCTGTAACACAGCAGTTAGGAGCTGATTGGCTGGTTGTTTATCACTTTTTGAAGCTTGGTGCATCTGGCCCTGGTCTATTACAGAGCAGAAAACTGGTGAACAGGAAAGCTACCTGAACATTTGGAAGATCATTGGTGCATAATGAGTTTTTTTTTTTTTTTATAGAATTTTTAAAAGTAGTGAAATGTAAACAGTCCTATTTAGAAATAAATAATTTAAACAAACCATAAGGGTGCAAATCAAAGATTATTTGGAAAGATGGAATTTAGTAAATTTCTTATATAGCTCTAAAAAGATGGAGCCAAATATGAAATACAAAAACTTTAATGTGGAAATTACCTACTGTAATTGCAAATAATTTCTAACCACTGCAGAGTACTTCAGTAAAGGTAGTACAGGTTGGGTATCACTAATCCGGATATCCCAAAACCAAAATATTCCAAAAACTGTAGGTCCCCCCCCCCCCCCGTCACACCTTTATTTATACTACTATCATTCCCCAGTGTCTTTGGTGGCCACGGACTCTTCATCGGCATCCCCGGTCCCAAGGATGCATTGCGCAGGTGCGCCAGTGACATCATGGGCATACACATGCAATGCATCCTTTGGAACTGGGATACTGCTGAAGAGGATTCCAATGGTCGCTGTGGATGAATGGTGACCATTGGAGGACCGCCACGGGACCAGGTGAGTATGTTAACAAAAAATATTCCGAAATCTGGAATAATCTCTTATCCAAAATGCTTGTCTTCCCGAGCATTTTGCATAAGGGATACTTAACCTGTATCATTAAACATGTATTTTCCTGGCTATGGGATCAGACCGAAATGTAGTAGGGTTGATTGGATTTTTTACAATACATATGTCTTAAGGCAGGCATGACCAAACTATGGCCCTCCAGCTGGCCCATCATGCCTTGCCACAGTTTTGCTATTAGGTAATGCTAAAACTATGGCAAGGCATGCTGGGATGTGTAGTTTCACAACAGCTGGAGGGTCACAGTTTGGCCATGCCTGTCTTAAGGCATCCATACACTAGGCCAGTAGTTTGTTAACTTTTTTGAATGGCGGCACCCTACAGTACCAGATTTGTTTTCACAGCAGCTTAGGCCAGACGTTTCTTATTGAGAAATTTAGAAAAACATATTAAATTAAGTAGTTTGTGCTAATATATGTCAAACTGTAATTAAGTTTTTAATTATGTATTGAGGGAAGATTCAGTTCTGTTTGTCCAAATAGATATACAGCCACCAGCACTGATTCCATTGACCATAAATATTTTACATCTGTCCTTGACCACCAACCCAAGGCACCCCTGCAAGTTCCTCAGGGCACCGCAGTGAGCCACAGCACACCGTTTTGAAACTAGGTAATTCACATGCAATTTGCATTCGTTTCCTGCAATTTCGGCAAATAATCTCAGGAAAAGAGCCCAAATTGCATGTGTAAATGACAGCAGAACCAATGCGATGCGTGGTCCCATTTGCATCGCACCAGAGCTAAAAGTTGCACCGGCTGCACAAACAGGATTTCTTCTGAACTTTGTAGGCTTGGCTGGGATCGCTTGTGATATATCGCATGCAAAAGGACCTGGGCGGCTCAAGGGGGGATCGCCGACAACGTCTCCGAGGTGAAAAGTCGCTGTAGTGTATGGCCACCTTTACAATCCTTGGTTTTTTTCACAACTGATTTATTCCGAAAATTCCAGCGATCTTAAGGTGTCATTCTACCTTTTATTTTGTGCAACTTTTTACAATGAAAAGGATATACATTTTCATTCCTTTGATGTGATGAGATGTTTTTTTTAATGACCACACAAAAGATAAATGATTTAATAGTTATACTTGGCATCAAATACATTATAAAGGCAGTTTACAAAGCTTTCATAATGAGAGGAGTCTGCTCATTATGGATGCTTATGAGGGGAAAAAGAAATTGCTCTTATCCAAATCCGTATTCTCACTGAAGCAGATTGGCAGGTGTGCCACCTGGGCCAGGATCTGTATGATTACACACAGCTAATGGTAGACAGTCTGTTTAACCATTTGAGTGCCAACATCTCTGTAAGAGATGTGTAATATATCCCCTAAAATACCATCGTATTTGTTATATGAATTAAAATTAAGGTCATTATGATGAATAAAAATGTTTGCTTGGCAAATTTCACAGCTATTTTTTCAAATTCACTTGGCACTCGAAAGGTTAATCAAGGGTTAAGCTACTGTAGGTACACACTAATCAATTTAATCGATAAACCAAACAAGGAATATAAATGTAAATTTAGTCTTAGCTGATTAAATTGTAGATCGTTTAAAGTCACATTTGAAACCTTTATTTATTTGCTTTCTTTTAGTCAAGATTACTCAGTGGCTCTGTTTTCATTTTAGTCTAAATTTAGTCAACGTTTTAGTCATACATAAACTATCATCAACAATTACCTTTCATCAACCTTTTCAATAACAAAATTAACACTACAGTATAAGGTCCTAATATCTGCACTACAAACAAAACTTTTTTTTTTTTTTGTTACCTATTTTCTGCCACAACCCACAGAATTTTCATATGTCTGCCCATCCAATCTTAATTCGGATATATTTTATGAAATACAGTAGGAGCACATTGTCGAAAATGATAACATACTGGGCCTGATTTAGAGATTGCCACAGAAATGGGGAAATCACTATTCGGTGATATTCACACTTCTGCAAAACTGTCATGGAGGCAGTGGCGTAACTATAGTCCCGCAGACCCCGCGGTCCCTGGGAGGTGCTGAGTAGGTGTGGGCGCCGGGGGTCTGTGGGGCTATCGATGCGCTACACTGCATGCTGGTGCTGCTTACCGTTGCCGCCGCCGCCGGGAGTATGACCAAGACTCGGGACCCGCAGATCTATTGTCTGCGGTCCTGGCTCTCCTGGCTGGCTCCTGCAGTGCTAATGAAAAAAACGCTCGCACAAAATGTCTTTCTGTGAGCTATTTTCTCATTAGTACTACAGGATCCAGCCGGGACTGCAGAAAAGTCGATCTGCAGTCCCGGTCACACATCGGCGGCAGCAGCAATGGCAAGCAGCACCAGTGGGGTAAGGCAGGCTTGGGGATTGGGGGGGCCGCCAACATTTATGACGGGGGGTCTGTTTTTATAGTTAAGCTACTGCATGGAGGACTGCGTCAGCTGTGTGACATCACAAGTTGATGTGACCCGATACATGGCTGGCATGCACCTGGCTAGGCTGTGCAGCTGGTAATGTTTTCGCAAATTTGTGCAGGTGCATTGTGGGATGAGACCTGGCTTGCAGGGGGGCCTTGCCCTGTTCTGGATGGCCTCCATGCATGGTGTGTCTGGAGTTTTTGGTTAGAGAATTCTCGCTAAGGCTGTATCTACACAGTGCATTTTGACAGGTCCTGCTAAAACGCAATGTGTAGATGCAGCCTAAACTACATCACTCTGAGCCAGGCCCATTGCATGATGTCAGTATCTTTTTTGGCCAGTACCTTCTGGCAAGTCTGACTGATTTGTTAAACAAAATCGACCATTTTATCTGTGTTTGGCCGAAATGGTTATGCTTACTCGCTACCCTAAAAAAATGGTAATGCTCACACACTACTCTAAAAAGAAAATGGACAATAATTGTATAGCGTGACCCTAGCTTAAGTTCTAGTTAAAATGCAGCAGTCCGGCCTTTGTAATTTGTTGATACTAAGAGAGTTGGAATCCCTCAGAATTATTTTTTTATTAATAGTATTTTCCCAGAACAGCACCTTCATTTCACCTTACTTGCAGCCAAACAAATGCATCTCAGAAGAAATGTAAATTAACTATAAAGTGTGGTGAAGATGGGGTGCTTTTTTTCAATGAATTCTTAGGATAAAACATTATCAATAAACAATCAAGGTAAGAAACTACATGTGCTGCAAGAATGAATAGAGTAAAGGCAAGCTAAGGATATGTGTCTTTAATATACAGTATGTGCTAAATTTACTGTTTGGTGTCCAAGAAGTCAAAGCTATGGTTGCAACTAAACCCTTTCAGCTTGGAAGGCCCCTCTGGCAGCTATAATGTACAGTGTGAAGTCATGAGTTAATGTCTTGGCTTTCCTAGTTACTGATTATAAAGTTGAAATGCCAGATGTGTACAGGAAATAGCCGTGAAGTTAGTGCATTTCTCTCAAGTATTTTTTGTCAGTGGTCTTAAACACGAGGGTATATTTTGAATAAAAGTTTGTTTAATATTTTATTTCTTGGCCTTCTTGACAAGCTTTCTCTATTTCTGTTTTTGTAAATTCTAATATTCAGTAACCTACAAAAGCCACAGTTTCACATTTTTGCAAGATATTTGTTATTGTACTGCTTTAGTGGCAACTCCCTGCGCTTCTGTGATGTTTGGCACTGTTAAAGAATGTTGATATAGAATACATTTTCAGATTTCTGGGATATGTTTAATGTCTTAAAGGACTAGTTAGTATATACGTACAGGATATTGATCTACATTTTAAAATGCTAGAATTTAACCAAATAAAACAAAATTTGCAATGATGTTGCATAGCCACTTTTTCTTTAACTTTGTGTCTTATTCGCAACAACAATGCAGTGAATCCTCACAGAGGGCCAGATGTATCCAGCTTCAAAAGTGATAAAATAGAGAGTGATAAACAGCCAGCCAATCAGCTCCTACCTGCCATGTCACAGACTGTGTTTGAAAAATGTTAGGCAGGAGCTGATTGGTTTGTTGTTTATCACTCTCCATTTTATCACTTTTTGATGCTTCGTGCATCTGGCCCTCAATCTGAACCAAAGACTGCAGGTTGCAACTTTAACTGCGCAGGAATTAAGGCCTAATTCAGATTTGATTGGAATGGGGCATATGCAGTTCCACGGGGGTATACGCATGTACGTATTTGCTCATGTGCAGACCCCCTGTAAAAACGCCTTTGGCAAGTATCACAATCTCTGAAGCGTTCGCACAGGTAGGGAAGGGGGGCAAAAATGGGGCGGCATCAGGGGAACGCCCAGTGTTTTATGGGCATTCACATAAAAACACTGGGCATTTCCCTAGGAACTTAATTGACAATGTAAGGAATATGTATCGCACCCATAGGTACCGATTCTGTGGGTGCTCAAGGGCCCGAGCAGCCATGGAAATTGATGAGCACCCACGGGCCTGAGTCCTGCTGCTGGGCCACCATATTAACTTGCTAATTTGCGGCTGCAGCACCCACGTTGCCGGACCCGCCACCTGGGAAACAGTATCCCGGGAAGAGTGTATTCTGTCTGCGGAGTACCTGCACTGTGGGGGAATTTATGTATGTGGAACTCTGTTGCCGTAATTTGAATTTTGGAGACAACTGTGCTCCATAATATAAATTGGTATCATTTTGTGGCCACACCCCTTCCCCATGAAGCCACTCCTCTATATTTTTGGCTTGAGCAAAACCCACGAGCAAAAACATAAATTAGATGTACTTCTGGGCTTACCAAATCTCACACAACCTAAAAATAAACATTGAAGGACATCAGGTGGCGCTTTTTCTAATAACAATAACCTGTATAAACAAGGTGAGTCCTAGGCTTCCTGTTATTGAGATGAGGTTGTCACCAAATCCTTCATGATATCGCCTCAGCTTCCCAAGTCACCACACTGACCTTTTTATATGATTCCTCTAGGAAAGAAGGTGTGTCTTTCCCTGCTCAGGGCGTACGGCTGACATCACATGACGTCAGCACCCGCCCCGTATTCGTTGATCAGAGGCGGAAATAAAAGTCCGTTCTAACTGACTTTTATTACCGAACGGGAGAGAAATCTTCAAATGATTTCTGTCCCCTTCTCCTGCTATGCTCCTCACAAGATCTGGTCTCTCATCCACACTCATTACTGGTGGAATTAATGCAATAAAGAATACAGCATCTATCCTTATGTATCATTGCCTATTTCCCTATGGATTGTAAGCTTGAGAGCAGGGCCCTCCTACCTTTGACTGTCTGTAATTACCCTGTTTGTTGTATCACTGTCTCCTTTTATAAAGTGCTACGTAATATGCTGCACTATATAAGAAACTGTTAATAAATACATGTGTTCTCAGACACATTCACTCATAGAGAAATGATAGACAGAATGTAATTGGCTGCTATGGACAACATCACCTCTTTTCATTTTAGAAGCTTCAGTAAATTTACCCCGTGTGTCTGTTTTCTACTTCAGCACAAATCTAATTAATCATTCATTAATTGGAACTGTTTTATACCATTAATACACAGCAGTAAAGTAGTTTGCATGCCTGCTTGCCAGTCTGATGGAAAGACTACACGGTCAATGGTTGGCATGTATTTAGTAAGTAAGGTGAAAAACCCTTTAGCTTCACTGGATGAAAATAAAACTAAAGGCCCATACAGATTGGTCTATTTTGCCCAGTATTTATGCTGACCGATGATGGGGAAAATCGCTGGGCTGAAAAACGCTCAGTGCATACACACTGAGCGTTTTTTCACCTGTTTTAGCAACTTTTTATAGAAAGCCGTCCACTCCGTTGCTCATCTGCTGGTAAAACCAGCAGATGAGCGACCGGGCCAGCGATGATGCGGGATCGTGCCTCAGCGCTCACCGCTGGCCCGTACACACTGGGAGGCTTTCGAGCGGAAAGCTGCTCAAATGAGTAAACTACGCTGCTTTCAGCTCAAAGTCGCCCAGTGTGTATGGGCCTTCACGCTAGAGGAAAATGGTTACTAGCGCCTTTTTGAAAACTAATGAAAGTCATGTATGCACCCTGGACAGGATCCGAGGACATTGTAGAGATTCAAAGGCTTTTAAACAGGAAGCAAAATATATAACTAAGCATTTTAGATATAGCAATTTACAGGCATCAATGTATGATTTAGAATGTTTAAACACAAGATAGTTGTTCATACGGAAGGATAGCAGTATTAAAACTAATGGTGCGAAGATATTACTACTCATAATAAGGTATGGTTCTTTTGAACAACTTTGAGCCAGGTGCTGTGCAAACATTAGAATATTTTAGCTTTAAACAAAAACATTCAAATTGATTAGACGGCTGCAACAAGAGCTTACTTGGAGACATTTTTGTTTGGAATGAGCATATACCTAAACAAGGTGGTAATTTAAGATGACTGCATGAACATTTTTTTATTATGCTTAAATGTGGTTATGGCAGCTGTTCAAATACGTAATAAGGAAAATTGCATTTAGACTAGTGAGGCTGTGAAACAGAAGGCTACAGTTGTAGCTCATCAAAACTAGTATTCTGGATGCAGTCATTAAGGAATGATGTTGACGTTCATAATGTTAGAACCACAATTTCTACGTGATGTATGTCGACATGAGATGTTGCTATCGGCAACCAATCATATACTATCTGTTATCTTCCAGAAAGTGCTGAATAAATAAGTATTTTCTTATTGGTTGCCCATAGCAACATCCTAGGAGAAATAGAACTACTATCTTAGTGAATGTCCCCTGCTATGCATTTTGACATTATGACCATATCATCATTCTCATGTCAACATATACTACCACCCAAGTTTTATCAAATGTGTGTAAGAGCGAGCAGGAACTTCATCCATTCTACAGAGCATGTTAGAGCCTTAGGGAAGTATTCAATTAGCGAATTCGGCATGTGCAGCGAATCCTGTTTAGGATTCGCTGCACTGTCACCGTGTTCCGGAGGGCTGGAGCCTTTGCTGCCAGCCCTCCTTGTCCCCGTATTCAATGCCGCAGGGGCTCACTGCCCCTGGTGGCGAATCTTGACCCCTGCGGTGGATGCCGCAGGGAGCCGGGGGACAGCGGCAGGCAGGGAGATGGAAGTCTCCCTGCCTGCCCCAGAATGTATGTGGGGGGGGGGGGGAGGTGGGCTCCCTGGGACCCAGGCAGCACAAGCTGCCCCCCGGGAGAGCTAGCAGGGGACCGGGTAGGAGCCGCTGACACTGCTCCCGATCGTGCATTTGTAATGATCGGGAGCAGTGAATATATGAATATGTAATGAGCGGCTCTCGGCTGGCTATTATGTGTAAAAAAAAAAAAAAAAAAAAAAAAAAATATATATATATATATATATATATATATTTTTTTTTAATTAAATATATATTCATGTGCTATGAGCACATGAATAAAAATAGCATGCCCTTTCAGATAATAAAATTCCTGTTTTTTTATTATTTTTTTTACACCAAATTTTAAAAATCAGGAATTTTATTATCTGAAGGGCCATGCTATTTTTATTCTTATGCACATGAATATATATTTAATAAAAAAAAAAAAAAAAAAAAAAAAATTATATATATATATATTATATTATATATATATATATATATATATATATATATATATATATATATATATATATATATATATATATATATGTGTACAAAAAGAAACACAGGAGGAGCGCTCCATAGTGTAAAACCAGATATGATTTAATAGATATAAAATATCCACGGTACAGTCAATCAGTACTCGTACCGTTTTAAAAACAGCAGTGGGATGGTTACCACATGATGTATATATAACAAGCCAGGCAAGCCTCCTATCACCATCCGGGGCAACTGCAGCACGACACGGAACCTCACCAAACACTCTGTGAGGGAAGCGGTGTACCGTCAGGCTGGAGAGGATCAGATGCGGCAGGGGATTCCCGACAGACACAGAGCTCGCCGTCACCAAGGCCCGCCCTAACAGCTCTGTGTCTGTCGGGAATCCCCTGCCGCATCTGATCCTCTCCAGCCTGACGGTACACCGCTTCCCTCACAGAGTGTTCGGTGAGGTTCCGTGTCGTGCTGCAGTTGCCCCGGATGGTGATAGGAGGCTTGCCTGGCTTGTTATATATACATCATGTGGTAACCAGCCCACTGCTGTTTTTAAAACGGTACGAGTACTGATTGACTGTACCGTGGATATTTTATATCTATTAAATCATATCTGGTTTTACACTATGGAGCGCTCCTCCTGTGTTTCTTTTTGTACAGATTGTCGTTTGTTCCTGTGAGTCCCAGAAATTACTTTGGAGGAAGCTGCAGTTCAAACTTGGAACTTTTAGTGTCTATTTTAAAAGGGTGCTCATATCCTTTGTTTCTGACTGGTGCTAGCTAACCACAAATTAGCGCTGATTGGATCCACCTTATTCCACTTTTCTATATATATATATATATAGATATAGATATAGATATAGATATAGATATAGATATAGATATAGATATAGATATATATATAGATATATAGATATATATATATAGATATATATAGAAGTATATGAAATGGGCACTCACCAAGGTCTTTAAATTCAGCAAGAAAATTTTATTCACGAAATGATAATACATCCGACGTGACGTGACGTTTCGATCAAAGGATCGTCATCAGGAAAAAACAACACAGGTAACAGGTATCATTCCCAACAGCAGGCAACCTGGTATCCATCCATGGAGGAGATACAACTGTATAGCCTCACCGGGCCAGTTTAAATACCCCCAAACAGGAAGTGACCACTGCACTTCCTGGTGCAACATCAAAAACGGTACAATCTCGTATATACATCTAGGCAAGGGATAAGGCAGTCTGCTAACATAAGCATTAGAACATAAAGCCAACGGATTGTACCACAATATAAACAAAAACAACAATTGTCAGAAAAAACGCTGTTTAGCGCTAATAGCTCCAGTCCCGCTAGACCGGAAGTAGAACTTGCGTTCCACCGGTCTGTATAGCGGAAGACTTCCGCGTGTCAGGACTCGCGATCTCACAAGCGCTAGGCCGGAAGTAAAACTTGCGTTTCACCGGTACTAGCGATGGGCAGCTTCCGCGTTCCATCAGGCGCGTGGCACGTGACGGTGTAAACATTAATGGTTCTATTTGTATTCTAGCGGGTCAATTTAGACACAGTGACCAGTGTCTTAACAACGCAATGAGTAACAAAACGAGTCGGTGGAAAACCAATCAGCGGGGAGCGGGGGATAATAAACAATAAGAATGATGTTTGGGTATTTATAAACCAGCCCGGGTGGCCTCACTAATACTAGCACAATACAAAGAATAAATACATAAATAGATAAATAAATTTGTCCATATGTCACCACTTGTTGACATACAGGACAAGTGAACAACAATACATAAAAATACATATATAAACAGGTAAACCATATATACAAAACATATAATAAAAAAGTGACATCCATGTCAAAGAAGTGTATACAAAATATATATTTCTATATTTGTATGTTTTTCAAATATATTTTATATATTTTTTTATATTTTTGTATTTTGATGTTTATGTTAAAAAATTATTTGCAAATATCCCAAAGGGGTAATCAAGAATTGGCACCACATACGTAGATAACTTATAGAAGTAATATCAATATGCGACAAATGTATCGTAATCACAAAGTTAACATAAACAAATTAATGTAAACGTAAATAAGGATAAAGAATGACCTGGAGACACCAAATCCAACTCCAAAAAAATAAGAAAATCCAAACCAAGGCAACTGGAAAAATAACCATAAAAATGAAACAACGGGAAAAGGGTATCAGAAGTTTTTATCGCAAAAAGATGGACAGTGGATTCGCCTCATTTAGGCCTTTAGGGGCAATGGTGCCCACCTCGAAGATCCATTTGCCTTCTCTTTTCTTGAGCATGGTATCCCTGTCACCTCCTCTCACGGGCTTAGGGATATGATCGATCAGCATGCATCGGAGACTGGCCACACTGTGGCCCATTTTAGCAAAATGCTTGGCGACAGGTTTGTCCGAAGTTTTTGTGATAATCGCCGCCCTAATAGTGGTCCTATGATTAGCCATCCTCTCTCGAAAGTCCCGTTTAGTCAGGCCCACATAATACAGCCCACATGGGCAAATAAGGATGTATATTACGTAATCCATTCTGCAGTGGAGCCTATGTCTGATGGTAATCTTTTTCCCACTATGTGGGTGGGCAAATGCTGGTCCTGTCATCATGGACCTACAGGTAGTACAATCGCTGCATCTAAAGCAACCATTTTTGGGGCGAGGAAACCAGGTGCCTGTGTCGGCTGCAGGTTGGCAGAGAGGTCTCATCAAGAGGTCCTTGAGATTGCTTCCTCGTCTGTATGCACACATAGGTGGTACTTTACTAACCCCAGTAAATGCCGGGTCAGTGGCAATTATTGGCCAAAATTTAGAGAGTTTCTGTTTCCTAAAGTGTGCCCCTGTGTCGAAAGTGTTGGCATAAATCATTCTTGGTTTTTTGTCAGCTGTAAGAGGTACTTGCTGATCTGCTGAATTTTTGGACCTTGCCTTGGTGAGGCATCTAGAGAGCGTGGTATCGGAGTAGCCACGTTCCTTGAATCTGGAGTACATATCTCCAATCTGTTCCTCCATTGTTGTTATAGCCGTGTTGTTCCTTAGAACTCTTAAAAATTGAGACACTGGTAGGTTCTCTTTCAAATGTGGAGGATGGTGACTCGTTGTGTGGAGAAGGGAATTTCTGTCCGTATCCTTGCGGTAAAGTCTGGACCCTAGGCCACATCCATCCTTGAAGAGTGTAACGTCAAGAAAATTAATTTCAAAACAACTAAAAGAAAAGGTGAAGCGGATTGGCGTCTCCAGGTCATTCAAACAAAAAAGCATGTCCCTCAGATCACTCTCACTCCCCAGCCATATCAAAAAGAAATCGTCTATATATCGACGGTAATAAAATATTTTTACGCCATATTTGGGAAAAATATGCCGCTGTTCATAACAGGCCATGTATAAATTGGCGTATGCAGGTGCCAGGTTCGACCCCATTGCGGTGCCGGTCTTTTGCACAAAATACTTGTCTTTGTACAGGAAATAATTTTTTGTCAGAACTAATGTGGTTAACTCCACTAGAAACTCAGTGGGGGGACCTCCACGGAGCTCATCCTGTAGTGTATGTCTGATCACATCCAGGCCCTCCCCATGGGGAATCACAGTGTACAAAGATGCGACATCCATTGTCACTAGGATAGCTTCAGGGGGTATGGCCGGGATCCTCTTAATACTTTGTAATAAATCACCAGTATCACGTAAATAACTAGAGGTTTTGGTAACATACGGTTGTAGGTGGTAATCCACATAGCGTGCCAAAGGCTGCAGGACGGATCCCCGGGCCGAGATGATTGGTCGGCCAGGGGGATCCGTCATGCTTTTGTGGATTTTAGGCATCGTATAAATTATTGGACAAATGGGGTAGTCCACCCTCAAAAAACCACACACATTCTCATCAATCCACCCTGCAGACAATGCTAAATCCAAAGTGCTGTCAATCTCTTTTTTGACCCGCAGTCCAGGATCCCCTGGAAGGCATTGGTATACCAGGCTATCACTCAATTGTCGCAGGATTTCTTTATCATAATTAGCCCAATCCTGGATGACCAACGCACCCCCCTTGTCGGCCTGTCTAAAGACCAGGGAGTCGTTGGCCATCAAGGATTTCAAGGCTACACGTTCAGGTGTCTGCAGATTATGAAATTGTGGGCGTGAAGAGGGCGGATCCCTCGAACAATCAGTAAGCCTCAAAAAAGTCTTGATACTGGGATTGGCACTAGAGGGGTCAAACATACTCGGTTGCTTGAACAATGGTATATCTGTTGTGTTTATACCACCTTTGAAAAATTCTCTAAGTCTGAGCTTGCGCCCAAACTTATAATGATCGACAGTGGACTGAAAAGGTTTTTGGTCACAAGTAGGCACAAACGAAAAGCCAAAGGACAATAATTTAGTCTCACTATCAGTGAGTAAATGACTCGACAAAATGAGGCCTAAATGAGGCGAATCCACTGTCCATCTTTTTGCGATAAAAACTTCTGATACCCTTTTCCCGTTGTTTCATTTTTATGGTTATTTTTCCAGTTGCCTTGGTTTGGATTTTCTTATTTTTTTGGAGTTGGATTTGGTGTCTCCAGGTCATTCTTTATCCTTATTTACGTTTACATTAATTTGTTTATGTTAACTTTGTGATTACGATACATTTGTCGCATATTGATATTACTTCTATAAGTTATCTACGTATGTGGTGCCAATTCTTGATTACCCCTTTGGGATATTTGCAAATAATTTTTTAACATAAACATCAAAATACAAAAATATAAAAAAATATATAAAAAATATTTGGAAAACATACAAATATAGAAATATATATTTTGTATACACTTCTTTGACATGGATGTCACTTTTTTATTATATGTTTTGTATATATGATTTACCTGTTTATATATGTATTTTTATGTATTGTTGTTCACTTGTCCTGTATGTCAACAAGTGGTGACATATGGACAAATTTATTTATCTATTTATGTATTTATTCTTTGTATTGTGCTAGTATTAGTGAGGCCACCCGGGCTGGTTTATAAATACCCAAACATCATTCTTATTGTTTATTATCCCCCGCTCCCCGCTGATTGGTTTTCCACCGACTCGTTTTGTTACTCATTGCGTTGTTAAGACACTGGTCACTGTGTCTAAATTGACCCGCTAGAATACAAATAGAACCATTAATGTTTACACCGTCACGTGACACGCGCCTGATGGAACGCGGAAGCTGCCCATCGCTAGTACCGGTGAAACGCAAGTTTTACTTCCGGCCTAGCGCTTGTGAGATCGGGAGTCCTGACACGCGGAAGTCTTCCGCTATACAGACCGGTGGAACGCAAGTTCTACTTCCGGTCTAGCGGGACTGGAGCTATTAGCGCTAAACAGCGTTTTTTTCTGACAATTGTTGTTTTCGTTTATATTGTGGTACAATCCGTTGGCTTTATGTTCTAATGCTTATGTTAGCAGACTGCCTTATCCCTTGCCTAGATATATATATACGAGATTGTACCGTTTTTGATGTTGCACCAGGAAGTGCAGTGGTCACTTCCTGTTTGGGGGTATTTAAACTGGCCCGGTGAGGCTATACAGTTGTATCTCCTCCATGGATGGATACCAGGTTGCCTGCTGTAGGGAATGATACCTGTTACCTGTGTTGTTTTTTCCTGATGACGATCCTTTGATCGAAACGTCACGTCACGTCGGATGTATTATCATTTCGTGAATAAAATTTTCTTGCTGAATTTAAAGACCTTGGTGAGTGCCCATTTCATATACTTCTATATCCTTATGATGTTCATTCATCTGTTGGAGCACCCCCTATGACAACGATCTACCTTGAGTGCGGACTCTTCCAAATATATATATATATATTTTTTTTTTTTTTTTTTTTTTTTTTTTACACCAAATTTTAAAAAACAACAACTTTATTTTAAAAGTTCACATTCCACTTCACCATGAAAAGATGGCGATTGCTACACGGTAACACACGGCGAAAATCACTTAGAAAGCAATTGTCCGTCATTTAATGTTCGCAGACGGCGAAAAGTGCATGTTGAAAAGGTGATTCACTTTCTGAAACAAAAAAATTGCCTTCCAACGCGAAAATAGCACAAATTTGCCGTGAAACATGGCGAATTGGCCTCATTGAATACTGCCCTTAGATTAGCTCTAGTTGAGGTACTGTAATTCTAACTCCTCAAAGGATCTAGCTATCCAATTTCAGATGAGCCCTTATAATGTGGACTTGAAACTAAAGGAAACAGTATGGTTATTTATGTTAAAAACATGACAGTCTTGAGGGTTTTTATAATTAGCTCAAACGTGACTGGACTTCAGTCAGTCTGAAACATTATTTCCAATGTTCGGGTTTTTTTTGGCCTGAGATTGAATGGGTGTGCGGTCACAGACAATGGACATATGTGCACTGATAGAGAGCATAAGTGCACACATCCCGCAGGGGTAGAGCGGAGTGACTGCTTCTGAAGCTTCCTCTCTCCTTAGGTCAGTGCACAGCTGCATGTGGGGGGTGGGGGCGCACACAGTGGGAAATACCTCCCAACTTTTTTTTGTTTGTGCAAGCGGGACATGTGCTTGTGCCGCTGAGTGTGCCCATAATTTGGTGCATGGCATCATTACTCCTGCGAGGCTTTGGCTCTGGCATTTATAGGGATATGGTTATTGTTGTTGTTATAGTGTGGCACTGTAGGTGTTGGTGAAAATAGTGGTTGTGACAGTGGGATAGTGATATTGTGGTAGTATTGTTGTAGTATGTGGCGGTTGAACAGGATTTTTGTAATGTGGGTAGGGCATTGCTACAATGTGGAGATCTGAAATAGGTGGGAATGCTTTTTTGCTATAGTGTTGATGGATATTGCTGCAGCTGGGAGTGGTGGGGGCTCATACGGTAAAGTGGAGGGACTAATGTAGGGTACACACCAGGACGACCTGCTCACGATGCACATCGTGAGCGGGTCGTCAGTGTCTCGTCCGACCCGCTCACGATGACGCGGGAGGGCACGACCCGCTCACGATGTGCACCGTGAGCGGGTCCGATCCGATGGCGACCCGCACCCGGTTGTATGGTCGTCATTGAGATCCTACCTGCAGCAGGTAGGATCTCAATAACGACCGACCGACCCGCGGGACCGCGCATCGGATCGGAATCGCTCCACACCAGCTCAGAAAAGGGCCCAATCAGCACACAATCTGCATCCAATTGATCGGAATCGGATCTAGATTGTGCTGATCGGGCCCTAGTCGTCCTGGTGTGTACCCAGCATTAGGGGCAGTCCTGCAATGGTGAGGTGGGATTATTAATGTATAGTGTAGGTGGGTAGATACTTAATACACAATTAAGATCTTAAGGGAAAATGTATGTAATATAGATGCAAACATGGCAAGTGGTATGATACGAGTGGCCCTCTCTGTGCCTCACCCAAAGTATCATTATGCTTAAAATGAGAGATGCTCATTTGCAATATAAGGGGGGTAAAGGAAAATTTCCCTGTCCTCATGGTCTAAAACTGGTACTGCTTCCAGTTGTAATTGAGTCTCATCTGACCCAGGTATGACTGGTTGCATGTATCAGTTTTAAATGTAACTGATACATAAGCTACTCGCTCTGCATACATTGCGGGTGAGTTTGAGATTTTGTGAGCACTCTGCATGTGCAGAGAGGAGGGGGAGGGGGATTTGTTACAGGTAACAGCATTTTTAATCCTGCAATTTAATTTTGGTCTAATGGTGTGTACACACGGTACTTTTTGCCTTCCGATGTTGACGATATAGTCAACATCGGATCGGAATCGGATGCAGATCGCAAGGGTTTTAACCCTTGCGATCCCGATACGATTCCGATGCGCGTTCACGTATCGCAAGGCAGAAAGTCTTGTCTGCCTTGACTATTTAGTGCAGATCTGCACTATATAGTCAGATTTGTATGCAAATCGGATGTGCCTTCAGATACTATCCACGATCCAATCTGATCTGATCGTGGATAGTATCTGAAGGCACATCTGACCGTGTGTACACACCATAAGAATAATTTAGTGATGCCTATATTATTCATTATTAAAACAACATTGTTTATGAAATATCTGCATTAAAGGGTTTGGGATTATTCATATGGATTGCTATCATCAGGATTCTGCATGCAGGCTCTCTCATCTCCACGCCCCTGCACCTAGGTACCTGACATACTGTACCAGCGGTGGTTTAAGAGAGAAGAAGGCCTGTGTGCAGACTTCATGTAGTCCCGCTCCTCTGGCAGGGCATTAGACTTGACTTTGTGCTGGAGACTACTGTAATGTCACATACAGTCAGGGCAGCCGAGAGGGGGGGGGGCGAGCAGGTACTAATTACCTGGGCCCAGGCTTGGTGGAGGGGCCCGGCGGGGCACTGGTCGGACCCCTCCCTTCCCCCTCCATCCCTCCCAGGCAGAAGCAGCAGCACACACCTTCAGCATGCTGAGCCTGCTGTCAGCACAGCACATGTTGTAGGTGTGTGCTGCTGCTGAGTTTAGAGTTTTTAGAGTTTTCTTTCACCCCCTGTAAACATTGTGGGGGCGTGGCCTAAACGAGGGAGGTGGCCACACCCCGAAAATGTTACCAGGGCCAGCATTCCTCTCGGCTGCCCTGCATACAGTACACACAATGTGTTCACAACATTGCCATAGTGGGTTATTCTAGTTCTCTCGCAAAGGCACAATCATTCTCTTATAGACAAAACCATGTGCACTGCAGGTGGGGCTGACGTGCAGAGAGAGTTACATTTGGGTGAGTTATTGTTTCTGTGCAGGGTAAGTACTGGCTGCTTTATTTTTACACTACAATATAGATATCAGTTTGAAGTACAAACTCCACCCAAATGTAACTCTCTCTGCACATGTTACATCTGCCCCACCTGCAGTGCACATGGTTTTGTCCATAGGAGAGTGATTGTGCCTTTGCAAGTGAACTAGAATAACCCCCATAGAGTACATTCCCTCATTGTTGTTCTGTTCATATAGCAGTGCCACTCCTGCTTTTTCGTGCTCTTCATCAAATGATTCTCCTGTGTGCATAATTTTAGCATATTACTATGGATTCCCAAAATTAACTGTAACCATTTAAGAAGAAAGCTAACATTGTGGGTAGTGCAGGAATTGAAACAAAACCTCCAATTGACTAGCTTGCATATTGATATTAACACGCCACCCTAATCTTACTGCATTCATTTTTTTTTTTTTTTTTGCATTTTATCATCTGGGTTGGCCTGCATTAGGCTGGCTCGATTCATCATATTAAGACAAGCTATCTTTAATCTATGCAAAACTTCTGTTTTAAACCACCAGTTTATTTAATGCAGGAAAGGTTGCCCTCTCATAGTTAGTGTTTGCTTTCAGGTTGTTATGCAATAGCTTTGTAAAGGTTTTCTCATCCTGGAAATTTGCACTGTTCTGAAGATATGTTTATATGCAGTTTCCAAACAGGTATATGTCATTGTTTTCTTTGAAGTTATGGGCTACGGGTCTAATTCAGTCTTGATTGCTCCTCTGCAAATGTGAAGATGACTGCGAGTGGTTAGCCACTGCCCTGGCAGAGTAAAAACCCACACCATTCAAATCTTCCAGTGAATTGCAAACATTTTGCAATGCGGTGGATACAGAGACATGATCACCACGATCATATCTCTGTATCCAGCGCATTGCAAAATTTGCGCTCTCTCTGCACTAGTTGTCCCATGCAGCAAAGGTAACTACCCGGTACATATATTAATTATTATGGATCTGCATAAAAAGATAAGAATATTAGCAATAAAAGTAATAATAACCAGATGATGACCATGTGAATGTATAAATAGAGGTGTTATTTTAATTTTAATATATATTTAAAAATACTAGTACAGATTTCCATAACTTTTTCTGCATTAACAGAAGAAGAAGAACGTGAATATCAAATAAATACTTGTCATTTAAATTGTGCATAGTAAATGAGCTGGATATACATCCCAAATTTCTGGCAAACGGGGTCAGAACTCCTGCGGGCGGCCACACTGCGGCTCCTGCAAGTGGGCATGGCCTTGGATAAAAGGAGGCATGGCTTTACGCGAATATCAACAATCGCAAAGACACACTGCCTTTTATCACTATGGGGGGGATGGCCAGCACTGTGGGGCTGCTGGCCATGCTCTCATCCCCCTGTCTTAGTGAATAGACGCTGTGCGCATTTGCACAGCATTTAGTCCCCACCTCTCTGGGACTCCCAAGTGCCCCCTCATCATGGGATGGTGCCGGCTGTGGTTGGGACAGCCATAAAAATGGGACTGTCCCGCTAAAATCGGGAGAGTTTGGAGGTATGAATTGAGTTTGATGTTTTCACCAATGCTATATGTACTAGGAATGTAGTATACAGTTGCTGAGTCTCACTATACTGCCTCTGCTTTAGTCTCTTTTTCTGTGATACTCCTGTGACTTTGTTAACGCTACGATCACTGCTTCTCCTGATTGTTCAAGTACTGAGACGCCCCCTTTTGAGCTTTCTCATACTAGTCATGGATTCTCTATCAGAGTATGACCTCTAATTTAATCAAAATTAAATGTCTGGGTAAACACAATCCCCTGCGGAGAGTTGCTAAGGTATCGCATGTGATGCTGCATGGGATACTTTGGCTTAATGTATGGGGCCCATAAGGCTGAACAGCAGACCACCCAGCAGGTCACATGCATAGGCGTGCGTAGCACATTTTATTAGGGGGTGCACCGACAGTGGTGTGCCTAGCACCCCCTATTGGGCATGTCTAACATTGCCCATTGGGTGTGTCTAACATCGCCAATCAGACGTGTATACCATCATCTATTGACACTCACTACAGTATAAAATGTTTCTCAGTCACACCATAAACTCCTCCCTATTTCAGATTGAATCTTCTAATTACTCTGTGTAATAGGACATGCAAATAAAGTCAAAAACATATATGGATGGCGCAGGTATGTAGTGTTATGACAATGGTCTCTAGTACAAGTAATAATGCCAAACACACATAATTGATTGATGGGTGCTCCTTTACTGGAATACAGTTCTAAAAATCAAAAGTATTTGGTAAGAGGTAATGCTGGTATTGCTAGCAGCAGGAAGGTGTTCATAAGGATGGGCACAGCATTAGGGGGTGACTGTGCACCCCTAACACTCAATGTGCGCACGCCTATGGTCACATGCTCCACATAACCCAGCATGGGCACATGGAGAGTTCACATAACTCTTAAACGAAGCAACCAGTTTAACCCACATCTACAGACTTAGGTTGGCCTAATGTATGAGCACCTTAAGTCGGACCTAATCATACTGACCGCTCCCCTGGGGTATCACACATGATTTGGCACTTGATGTGCCAAGTTTTGCATGTGATGAATTGCATTGGGTCAGACTGCACATGCGATTTGGGACGATTTCACAGCCCAATCCATAGTGTATGGGGGCCTTAAGGCCTTTAATTATGTATATGATCTGCTCTCCGTGTGCATGTTTGGGAGCTTTGTGAAAACTTCTCTAACAGAGGAGGAGAGCTAACTACTATGTTGACATGGATGTTGGGTGGACAAGCAATAAATCATTGCATATTTGGCCCAACCATAGTCTATGTCGACATTCAAATTATGTCAACATCAGGCTAGACTCATTGATGCTGGGCAACTGGCTGAACAGTGCAGAGACTGTGTCATAAAACTATTTTATTCTGATGATAATAATCCAGTCCAAGGCTATTCAGATCATTATCCGTCATGTTAGTTACTGTGGCTAAAAGATAACTACTATCAGCCTGTGAGTGCAGTCATCGTGCACATCTATTAGTATGTCCCAAAAATACCAGCAAAAGTGCCTAATTTAGTATGGATCGCTAATCAGAGAATTTGCAGTGGAGTGCGAGAAGAAAGCATGTATTTGCAAATCCCGGAATAGAAGAGACTTTGCCATCTATAAGTCTAAATGTGCCCATAAACAGGTCCGATTTGGCCTGTTTTCTTCCGATTTCAACTGATCGGTTCGACTGATCGGTTGAAAAGTTGCAAAATCAAAACTATGTTGACATTAGATTCAATGCACAGTTCCGTGTGCATTGGATCGGAGTTACATAGAAAGATAGAATTTGACAGCGGATAGGGACCACTTGGCCCATCTAGTCTGTTTGCCTGTACGGCCACATATGAATGGGTGTATAAGCGAATACATCCATTTGCATGCAAATGCAGCCATTCACTTAGCTAAGGAGGGCGTTCGCTCGCCCAGCGGGCGGCTTTTACCCGCTCGCTAAGCACCCGAATCAGGACCCAAATATCCTACTGGTGCTGATCTGCATGGTATACTGAATACTGGATTGCTGATATTACCCATGATGATATGTCATCAGTGCTGACATAATGCAAATATTGTCATGTTCTCTGTTCACATTCTGACCATGTTAACGTTCTCATGTCAACATTACAAATGTCTTTATATTCACTGTTGACTTAATACACTGAACTCATATGCATGTGTCTTCCAATAGTTTCAGCTTTGCTTGTGCAGCTTTGCCATTGAACACAAATGTAGCCTGGGTAATTTCAGATAACTCTGCATCATCCCCATGTTTTCATTGTGTATTTATACTGTGTTTAATGGTTTTTAAGGTCCAGTAAAGCAATGGAAGTCTCCTGACTACTGTAGCAATTGATTATTCTAGGAGGATCCAGTAATGACTATGTTGTATAAACACTGCAGTTTTTACATAGCTATTTGTCTGATCGCATAACATAAGTCTTTGACTCCTTTCAAGATAGCAAAATAGCAATAAATTTTACACTAGTAGAATACAACAAAGTCTTTCTACTAATATACAAGTATCATGTTTCATACACTATTACTTATAAAAACAAGTGTACTTTAGGGTACAGTAATAAAAGCTGATGTCTGTTTCTGGTTGCAATTTTCTGGTGTAATATGAGCCGCTTCAAAATACGTTTTTATGTTTAATGTTTTGCAGACTGTTTACTAGTGTACCCGAATTTACATTTGAGAACCATTTAATCAAAACGCGCTTCATATGACTTCTTATGTCTGCAGCAATTTATTTACAGCCATTAATTACAGATTCTTTTGTGACTCATTCTTTCTAAACAAACGCATCTTGTAAAATACACAGTAAATGCTTTTTTTTTTTTTTTTTTTGTTAGAAGCATTTCAGTGGATTCATTTGATGCTAGAAATGTATTTGCTTAGTTATTCTAAATACCTGGGGGCAATCACTAAATGTCTACTGAAGTGTTGCAGTAAGTGTTTGCATCCTCGGAATGCCTCACAGCAAATGCAAAAAAAGTGTTTAATTTTTTAAGAGCACAGAAATGACCATAGTGGAGATATGTTTTGCAACATTTTGCATTCACTCTCCAATGACACATTTATTAACGATAGATCTTTAGTAGGGAAACAAAATAATGCTAGAAACCACACCTAATTATATTATTCTAGTAAGCCTTACTGGCAGCAGCATTTTATTGCTTAACTGTAAGAATGTTTCTTCTTGAGAAATAGTCATGTATTTACAATGTGTTGTCCTTTTTTTATGAGTGTTTTAATATGGTTTGATTAGTACTTGATATTAAAGGGGTCGTTTTTACATTATAATGTGAGCTTGAACAGTTCTGGGCTAATGGGTCGACAATGTGTAGATCAACAATCACTAGGTTGAACACTATTGGTCAATGCCTAAAAATGGTCAATATACCCTAGGTTGACCATAACAGAAGGTTAACACAAGCTTAAGGTTGACATGTGCATTTTTGACACTCAAAAGGTTGACAGAAGTTTTTCATGTTTTTTGTGTATCTGCATTTACATATGTCGACATGGACACTGTATAAGTGTTCCTGCGTCCCCTTGTATGGCTCGGTGCACTCGCCATACAGTACCTCGGGCACGTTGTCTTGCTGCACTCAGCTCACTAATACCCCATTCACACCAGCCTAAATTCCCAGGTTGAGTCCGGGAACAACCCAGTACTACCTCTGGTGTGAAAGGTACCCGGGACAAATTACCGGGCTAATTTGCCGGCAATCCAACACGGCTAGGTTCCCGGGTTCAACCAGGGGACCTGGCTGGTGTGAAAGGTGTAGGGTATACTTACCCGGGTTGCCGTGTCCTGTCCGACGGGAATTAATACAGGGGGCGGGCGCAAATGACGGGACAGCCGGTGGATGAAGACGACGCAGCTCTCCGGCGTCCGTCATTTGCACCACTGCCTGTGTGGATCCCTGGCCTGTGCGGAGGACCAGCAACCGGGGTGAGTATTCTCGCCATCCCTTCGACTGCCCGCCTCCTCCCCACCTCCTGCCGGCCTCCTTCCCGTCCCCTTCACACACCAGAAAATGCAGGGACATTTCTGGTGTGAATGGGTCCAAACCCGGGAATATCCCTGCTTGTCCCGGGAACTGAATTCCCAGGTTTGTCCCTGCGTTTCTGGTGTGAAAGGGGTATATTATAATCTAACTCTATGCCGACTTGGATAGTAAAATATGAACCACATCGGTATAAACAACAAAAAAAAAAAACATGAAACTCGACCTTTTGAGTGTCGAACATATACATGTCGACCTTTTAAGCTCGTGTTGATCTTCTGTCATTGTCGACATATGGTATGTCGACCATTCTATTGTGTTGACCTAGTTACAGTCAACCTATAGTGGTCGACCTAGGCATTTTTGACCCAACGGACGGATACCAGCTAAAACAAGACAAATATATGGATTGCTTTTTAATAAATTCATTGTTAAACTATAGTAATAAAAATTAACTAAAAAGTGTGCATATATTTGAGCTATGAAATATATTACAGAAAGACTGTAGTTGGCTTTATGAGATATTGCACTAGGTCATTGGTGGCCTCAAGATCCACCAACAGTTCCTGTTGCCCAGGCTACCTGAGGATCTGTACAATGGGCTAGCTAGGAATGCATGTTTTAAAATGTAACAGTTAAAAATTACTACACCTGTGCACCAACTAAGTGGTTTGGAAATGGTGAACTGCTGATAGATCTTGAAGACCAGTTGGTCAGCCCTACACTGACAAACATTAAGAATTCTTGGAATCTGAAAGCATTCAATATTTTTTTGAATATCCTGTACCTTTTGGGTCAATTAGAGTTGAATTTATGGGCTATATTAAATTGTCAAAATTAGCTTTTTTTGCACTGAGCATTTTCATGTAATATGTGTATTCCCTACATAAGGGCTGGCCAAATCTGTTGATAGATCCCAAGGACCGGTTTGGCCACCCCTGCCTTACATCTATGTGATGCAGTGTATACATGACTTGTGCCTCTTTTATGTGTGAGAATGTGGGAGGGGAAAGGAATTTAAGTGTAGGGTAAGTACGTACAGTAATGTGCTTATTGTTTGTTTGGATGGTGAGACAACCACAGACACACGTGTCAGAAAATGTGCATCTGAGGTTCAGGTCATTGGCTGCTGATTTAATAACCTTGCCGATGAATATTTAACCTTTTTTTTTTATTATTATATAGTATTTTATTGAAATCTACTATAATTTTTTTCCCAGTCATTTATTTGTACGCGAGTACTAACTATCCATTAGTGGGACTTAAACTGTCCTTTCTGGGTAATGATTCCTGTTTTTGAGTATTTAATACAGTTTTTCATCTTTTTTTGCTGATAGGGCAGTGACGGAGACCCCCGCAATACCTGTGATGTGCTCTGCGGGGGTCTCCGTCACATCCCGGCGTCTCCTCCTCCCCCCTGCAGCCGGATCTCCTCCCGGCTGTGACACCTGCTGGGGGAGGAGGAGATCAAAGGAGGACGGGAGGGGGGCGCACGCGCGGACGGCGATAGAAGCCCATAGGCTTCTAAAGGGAGAGGGTGGCGATACCCTGCCAGGCGAAGACGGGGCGGACAGCGAATGGTACATACTGTAGGAAAATGCGGTACAGGCTGTCTTTCAAAAACACAGGAGCTAACCTGGTTGGTACTTTATCTCTTTTGATAAATTCCTAATGCCTTTAATAATGTGCTAAATACTTGGCACATTAAGATGCATAGTTAAAGAAAACATTGCATTGGTGCAGCTAAATCACAAAGTCTGTGGCATATCAAACTACACTATTTTGTGCCATTTGTAGATAGGTACACTTAATGTGGACACACATCTCTGTATGGCATTACAAATACATACTGTATCAAACATCAGATACACTAAGTACAGTACTGTATTTGTAGTGCATGCATTGCATCACATTTCTGCATAATCGCAAATTAATCTAAATTCATCATGTCTAGTTTGACAGATCCATGCATAGACCAGTGAGATCTGTGCATGGTTCTGTCCCAAAAAAAATGTAAATGTGTAATAGCCTGGGATCAAAGAACCGGTCCTGGTTTTGGAAATTCAGGGGACAAAAAAGCCTGGGCTGCATACTGGGACATAGAGAACCACAAGTCCCAGCATGCGGCCCATTAATGGGCTTGCTGGGACTTTTAGTTCCACAGTAGAACCAATAGGCAAACAAATACACTGACACAGCAGAAAAATACAACTTTATATCATACATAGCCCACTCATACCAACTTACCTATCCTGGTCCCCTTGTCCAGTATAAATCCAAGTGCTGGGTACCTGTGGAAGGAAACCATACCTGCTACCTTCTACGCATGGATTGCGACCTCTACGATGCCCTGCAGTCACTGAAGAGAAGCCACAGCGCTCCTCCCTCCCTAATAGCGCTATTGGCCACCTAGCGGCTCCTGACCGGTCGCTAGGTGCCACTAGGCATCCAATAGCGCTACTGTTCAATAAGAACATTGCAGGTGCACACCCTAGGCACAATTTTGTTTGGCACATAGCATTCCAAATTGGAGAGAATCTGGTCAAAAACGTTTCCCCTTTTTCATAGCCTCAGCTTCCATACTGCCAAAAGTGAGCACCTCATACTGGCAGGACACGTAGGTACAGAATGATAGGAGAGAGTGAGTGAATAGGGTTAGATGGAATGGGATGGGGAAGAGAGAGTGAATAGAGGGTGATGGGAGAATTAATGGGAGAGGGAGGCAAAAGGGAGAGAGTGACCACAAAAGAAAACCAAGATACTGGAGATTCAGAGATAATAGAGAGAAGAGTAGGCAGGAGGAATAGGGGTTGATGGAGGAGAAAAAAGAAAACCCTCTGCAATGGCAGCCAGTATACTGTATGTGTGTAAATCTGATGCACCTTAATTTAACTGGAGGTTGTTTGTGATCATTTCTGTTAATTTATCACCAAGGTATTTAAATGCCGCCTTCCTTGAGTCAACTGATGTGTTTCGGCTGACCTATCCTAATAATCATCACAAGCTTGTTTATCTGTGAATCATGTACACAGATCTAAACTAAAACACCAGCTATTTAGTATAAAGCATTTGTTGTTATGTTGAAGTGTCCACATTAATTCTTGGCAATGTCCAATGTAATTATTTTTTTGTAAACATTGAACTATTCTTACAGTTTAGGTTTTATTACATGCATATAAATGTTTTATGCATGTTCTGTTACAGTGAAAGCCAATACATGTTTATTCATTAAACAAGTTTTGGATCAGTCTACAGTACCACGGCATCATTTCTTTGGAAAACTTCATTTATGGTGTCATGTTGTGTTAATTCATTAGGAAGATCTGTAAGGCATACTTCTATTGGATACCAGACATGTATGGCAGATTAAACCTTAAATCAAAATCTTCCCAACACAAACTTAGGTGTAAATGTTGCCCATAGCAACCAAACAGATCCTATCTTTTTTACTTTCTAGAAGGTGTTAAATAAATAAGAAGTAAAATTCAACAGGGGCGGATTGGCCCGCCGGGAAACCGGGCTATTTCCCGGTGGGCCGGCCCAAAACTAATTAAAAACGGGCCGGCCGGTGCTCCCCCCTGGGCTAGCTGGGCCGCAGCACTTTGACCATAACCAAAATGGCCGCGGGAGGGCTGCTGCGCATATGCGGCCACAAGCAGCTCCTCCCGCGGTGCTTTGCTGTAGTGAGTGGCCTCCGGCTGCTATTAAAACAGGATATCAGCGGCTGTTTCCCCTTCTCCTCCCCGGGCCTATCTGTGATTTTGTGTCCGTGCAGCTACCTCCTCCTTCTAGGCTCCATCCCCAGGTCTGTCCGGCTCCACCCCCCTTTTCAATTTGTGCGCGCAGCTACTACTGACTCTGTGCTGCCCCATCTGCCTCGCAGCTCCTTGATTCAACCTGCGTAATGCGATGTCATCTGGGTCTTTGCAGCTGATCAGCTGCCGCGTCCTGACCCCTGCTGCTAGTACCTTATCCATCATCCACGGGGTGTTAGTACCCCTCTTTAGCCCAATAGTTATGTTAATTGTTATCCTGCATGAGCTCTGCAGCTGCTACTGGAGAGTGACACTGACCATACAGCCACTAACTAGAGAGCATTGACAGCAGTGAGGTGCCTGGCGTCCCGCACCTCTAAATGTCGGCAACGCTGCAGCGCTGCCCATATAATAGAGTTGGAACACTGGGTGGACATTCCTGAAGCAGAAAAGAGCAGAAGACTGAGGAGCTGACAAGTGCACAGCAGCTTAAGGTGAGTTATGGCTTGCAGGTGTCTATACCAAATGGTGAAGTGGGGGAGGGGGTGTCTGTAGTAAACTAGGAGGATATTGACAATGATATACAAGGAGATTTATTAACCTGTCAGTAATGTAGTGGTGGGTATAGAGAGGTCAGTAGGGTAGTGGTGGGTATGGGAGGGATCAGCAGTGTAGGGTATAAAGGGGTCAGTAATGTAGTGTAGGGCTGGGGTAGCCAACTCTAGTCCTCGAGAGCTACCAACAGTGCATGTTTTGCAGGTCTCCTCACAGAATCACAAGTGAGCTAATTAGTTCCATCTGTGTATCTTTTAAAATGTGTCAGTGATTAATGAGTGCAGCTGTGCAGCAGCTAGGTTGTCTGGAAAATGTGAACTGTTGGTAGCTCTCGAGGGCTAGGGTTGGCTACCACTGGTGTAGGGTATAGAGGGTTCAGTAGTATAATGGCGGGTATAGAGGGGTCAGTGATGCAGTGTAGGGTATAAAGGGGTCAGTAATGTAGTGTAGGGTATAGAGGGGTCAGTAGTTTAGTGGCGGGTATAGAGAGGTCAGTGATGTAGTGTAGGGTATAGAGGGGTCAGTGATGCAGTGTAGGGTATAGAGGGGTCAGTGATGTAATGGCGGGTATAGAGAGGTCAGTGATGTAGTGTAGGGTATAGAGGGGTCAGTGATGCAGTGTAGGGTATAGAGGGGTCAGTGATGCAGTGTAGGGTATAGAGGGGTCAGTGATGTAATGGCGGGTATAGAGAGGTCAGGTCAGTGATGTAGTGTAGGGTATAGAGGGGTCAGTGATGCAGTGTAGGATATAGAGGGGTCAGTGATGCAGTGTAGGGTAAAGAGGGGTCAGTGATGTAGTGTAGGGTATAGAGGGGTCAGTAGTATAGTGGCGGGTATAGAGAGGTCGGTGATGTAGTGTAGGGTATAGAGGGGTCAGTGATGTAGTGTAGGGTATAGAGGGGTCAGTGATGTAGTGTAGGGTATAGAGGGGTCAGTGATGTAGTGTAAGGTATAGAGGGGTCAGTGATGTAGTGTAGGGTATAGAGGGGTCAGTGATGCAGTGTAGGGTATAGAGGGGTCAGTGATGCAGTGTAGGGTATAGAGGGGTCAGTGATGCAGTGTAGGGTATAGAGGGGTCAGTGATGTAGTCTAGGGTATAGAGGGGTCAGTGATGTAGTGGTGGGTATAGAGGGGTCATGATGTAGGGTATAGAGGGGTCAGCAGTGTAGGGTATAGAGGGTTCAGTAATTTAGTGGGTATAGAGGGGTCAGTAGTGTAGGGTATAGAAGAGTCTCTAGTGTAGTGGTGGGTATAGAGGGGTCACTAGTGTAGTGGTGGGTATAGAGGGGTCAGCAGTGTAGTGTAGGGTATTGAGGGGTCACTAGTGTAGTAGTGGATATAGAGGGGTCAGTAGTGTAGTGTGGTCAGTAATGTAGTAGCAGGTATAGAGAGGTCAGTAGTGTAGTGACGGGTATAGAGGGGTCAGTAGTGTAGGGTTTAGAGACCATCCACCATGCCCATTCCACCAGAAAACAGCAAGTACAGGGGCAACGCCTAGTGGCGTTCAGTGCCACACTCAGAATTCAAAAAGTTTTATTAAAATTAGGAACAATTTGGCAAAAGCAGGATCTTAAAATTTTCTTAAACAAGTGTGTGTGTGTGTATAGGATATATACAGTGTAGTAAACATTACTAGCATCTTGTATTTGTAGTACTTTACCACTATTAGTAGATTTTTCCCAAGAAAGCCTCATGCTATGTCATTTCTGCATGCAGTGGACAATATTTTCTGTCTGCGCATTCTCATGCGTCCCAATTGTTCCACCGGTAGACACAGATTAAATTTGGATGCAGAGACAGGCAATTTTAGTGGGCGCTCCTGAGAGGTAACAGGGGGTGGCTAGGCTAGACACATGCCAGCGACTATATCTCTTGCTGCAGTTGCACCCATGTTCAGATGGACTTTGTGCACCTCCATGTGGTTGGAGCAATGTTCGATGGTACAACTGAAGGTGTGTTTTTATGGACAGTGTCAAATTACCACCACTACTATTGTGTGTCTCGGTAGGAAGACCATTTGCATTAGCATAAAGATGTAGTTGCACTGTGATAAATAGTGCACCTTTGAATCAGGCCCAGAATAGTCAGATTGCCCCCAGATGGGAGTGTTTCAGAGACTCACAGACACTTGTATTCAACTCCCTCCCCTTCACTGGCCGTTTCCACCTCGCTGTTTCCATACGGTGAGTGTGGCCATCAAAACAGCGGGGCTCCCCACAAAATGCAGCAGACCCGCTCCATTTGCAGCAAACCTTTCCGTTTAAGGGGATCACTTGCCGTCCTTTGAAGGCGAGGATTCTGGCCAAACATTGAATACGGCGAGGGGGGTTTGACAGTGAGGATGGCTTTTCCTCACTGAAAATAAGCCATCCTCGCTGTAGAAAACCCCCTCAGGGTGGCATTGAATACCGCCCTGTATTTTCCAAATTTGTTAATTTTTTTCTCATGGGTACAGCATTCCCTGTAAGACCACACCCCTTGTTATGAGGTCATACTCCGTCCATCACCATACTCCACCCCCATAAGGGCTGCTTCCAAAATTTTCCTGCCCAATCCGCCCCTGCAATTCAACATGTCCAAAGTACTTTGTGACAAGTATTAAAATAGGGGAGGCACACCAACTGTGAATGATATTAGGCAGCATATGCAGTGGAAGCTAGTGTGAATCCCCTATTTGAATATTGCACTGCACTGGAACCCCGCTCACTGCTAAGGACTTAACACTTTGATTAGGTTTTTGGATGCTTAATTGATTTGTATTTTTTATATTCTCGAAAATGGCAATTGAGCTTTTGAACATTGAAAAGGAGATGGCACCTCATGCCATTGTACTTATATTAGGAGACTTGCCTGTTCCTGAACCTCTCCTAACTAATGGCTAGGAAGATGTGTGAGCTAATTGTGAGGCTCATGTTGGACATCTGGCAGGAATCCTCCATAATGTCGCACGGCATCGATAGGGATAACTACACCAGCTCTTAACTACAGCAATGGTGAGCTCTGAGAGTTTCAGTGCTAAACATTTCCCTGTAAGGAGAAAGGGTTTAGGGTTTTTCTTTATCTAAGTGGCGCACTGCTGCCTGAGGTACTGTGTCCGTTTTCTAAAATGTTACCACATTTTCAAACCTATTCCAACACAAAAAATTGAAACAAATCCAAATATCAAGGCACAACTGTTTACTAGAGTGAATAAAAGATATAATCTTATTATGATGAGTCCCTTTGATCCGGATGTGAATGTTCCAGAATCTTTCAGATATGATGGGGTCAACTTCAGGAAGTTAAAATATCCGTATAATATTGACTCAGACCATGTGGTAAAACAAAATAGAAACAAACCAATGTTAAGGATCATTTACAATAATCAATATTGAATATGCTACAGAAGTGCGGAAGAAGGAGTACCAAACTCAAACTCTCTCTCATGGGGCAGGGGTTAAACAGTGGTATATATAGACAAAGTGTGTACCCAACTTACCACTTCAGATGTGGAGGAAAGACACGTAGTGCTTTCTTTCACTATTTCCAATTTTTCCAGGACATAGGCTCCGTTGATTCTTGAAGTAGTGCCACACTAGGAGGGGTAATATTTTGGGTTATGGAAAGAGAATAAAAAATGGTACTTGTTTCCTAGCACGGCGCCTGCTATTTTAATTGTATCCATCGGGTCCTAAAAAATCGCGTCCATCGCATGCAACCAAATCGCATGCGATGCGATCGATGCTATTTTTAAATTGGAACCATTGTAAAATGGTCCCTGAGACCCGATTTTACATTGGCCCCAATGTTAAATGGCCCCCAGACCCCAATGTTTATTGTTTCCCAACCCTGATGGGTCAAATGCCACCCCACAATGAACGCCCGAAGCGTGGCGAGCGCGGCGGTACGCGTCCTCCGACCTTTTCATACTCCCACTATGCAGGTCGGCATGGAGTTGAACTTGTATAGTGTGGCGAGCGCAGCAAGCCACCGAGCCCGAAGCGTGGCGAGCCCCGCGCATTACTTCACAGGTATTAGGCGTCCCCTCGCTGCGCTCGCCATACTATATAAAATCAGGTCCACGCCGACGTGGATAGTGGGGGTATGAAAAGGTCAGAGTACGCGTACCGCCACCCCTCGCCACGCTTCGGGTTGGCGTTCATCGTGGGGTAGCTTTAACAATGGGGGGGGGGGGGCATTTCACATGTAAAATACCCTTAAGGGTGGGTATACAATGAAAAAATCGGGTCCATTGGCCCATTTAACATTGTTCCCTATGTAAAATTGGGTCCATTGCATCGGTCGCATCGCATGCCTTAAATTAAGGCATGTGATGGACGTGATTTTTTAATTGTCAGGGAAAAGGCTAAAAATAGCCCTGAATTCGCGTCGGTCGCGTCCATCGCATACCATAAGTTAAGGTATGCGATCACCTACGACGGGCGCCGTGCTAGGAAACAAGTACCCAAAAAATTTATTTGTGTAGTATACTGTGATAAAAGGAGAAGACTCCTGACAGGAGGAAAAGTGGGTGATACTATCTCATAATAGGAATCTCATAATATGTACTGCCTGGTACATGCGTGTAAAGGTTTCTTTAAGCTCCACAAGGAAAAAAACTCCACCTTTCAGGGGGATATCAAGGCTATGGTGTTCAAACTTTACTTACAATAAAGTGGAGATAGCACATAGCGTTTTTTCTTTAAATCTGGTCAGAACAAATATGCGTACCCAACTCACAGAAGTCAATTGTCATTTGCTTCCAAACATTTCCAGATTTTCATTCCAACCAGCCAGATTGGAAAGGTAATCTTCTATTGTGTATGGGCTATTAAGTAGGGTGCAAGGGAGATATAGTGGTTACTTTGATCAAGATAGAGATTTTGTGTGTACCAACTTACAATTTAGTGTAGGAATTTCAAGCATATCATGGTATCTTTTCCCATTTAGATAGATCACTTAATTGGAAAAATTATGTTCCATAAAATCCGCAGTATCGTCAAAGATTTTTTTTATTGTTAAAAAAAGGGATAACCCTAAACAATTCAGGGAATCTTAACACAGTCCACATATAAAATATGTATCCAAGTTTACAATGCATAAAAATGTGAAAAAACGGTCTGTCCAAATAATAAAATATAGTAATGCCAAATGGAAAATACAGAGATGAAGGTATCAAGGTCTGTGGAAAAGTCAGCTCTTCACACTCCTGGGTTAACACGTTTTTGTCACTGAGACCTTTGTCAAGACTCTTACTCCGCTTTAGAGTGTGAGTTCGGTATGCCTTCTTCTCTACTTCTGTAGCATATCGAATATCTCCATGGTCTGAGTCAACATAATAAGGACATTTTAACTTCCTGAAGTTGACCCCATCATATCTGAACATTTCTGGAACATTCACATCCGGATCAAAGGGACGTGTCATAATAAGATTAAGGGGCAGATTTATTAAGCTTGGAGAAGAGATAAACTGGAGATAAAGCAGAGAAAAAGTAAAAGGAGATAAAGCACCAGCCAATCAACTCCCAACTGTCTTTTTCAAACACAGCTGATTGGCTGTGCTTTATCTCCTTTTACCTTTTCTCCGCTTTATCTCCAGTTTATCTCTTCTCCAAGCTTAATAAATCTGCCCTTATATCTTTATATTCGCTCTTTTATACATTTTATAGGGCCTTGATGTTTGAGGTTTGTTTACGGTACATGTGAGTTATCCGGACGCCCGATTTCAAAATCGGGTCGGATCGGGCACATCGCATCGCATCGCATGCGACCATCGGATGCTATGCGATGCGATGCGATGCGATGACCCGATTTTTCCATAGGAATCAATGTTAAAATGGACTGAGTCCATTTTAACATGGAATTCAATGGGAAAAAGGGGTCCTTTTCATACCCCTACTATCCAAGTGGGCATGGAGTTGGATATAAACCTGTGGCGAGCGTAGCGAGCCACCGAGCCCGAAGCGTGGCGAGCGTAGCGAGCCCCGCGAGGGGACACGGAATACCGTCCCCTCGCGGGGCTCGCTTCGCTCGCCACGCTTCGGGCTCGGTGGCTCGCTACGCTCGCCACAGGTTTATATCCAACTCCATGCCCACTTGGATAGTAGGGGTATGAAAAGGACCCCTTTTTCCATAGGAATCATTTTAACATTGATTCCTATGGAAAAATCGGGTCATCGCATCCGATGGTCGCATGCGATGCGATGCGATGCGATGCGATATCGCATCGCATCGCATCTGATTGTATGCCTTAACTTAAGGCATACAATCAAAAAATCGGGCGTCCAGATAACTCACAAGTACCTTGTTTACATTTTTTGTTTCCCTGTGAGGAGGTTTTGCTCTATGTTGAGATGGAAGGAAATGCAAACTGTAAAATATTGAAGGTCTACTCGGGTGAAACTGAAACATCTGCTAGTCCAGTGGTTCCCAAACTTCCTAGGCACTCTGGGGTGACCTGGAATGTTTGCAAGGGTGCCTTGGGTTGGGGATACACGACCAAACTAATTATTTCTGCTCAAAGTGATAGGCAAATCCAGTGCTGGTGGCTGCCAATCCTAAAATGCATGGACATTTAGAACCATAGCTATGTTCCCACTACATAACTGAACCTGGGGGTGATAGTTAAGCAAAATTTACTTTCTTTATTTTATTTATTCATAAGAAACTTTTTGGCTAGGGGAGCCTTGAACAAATGCTGATATTCTATGCGCATTGATCAAGAAAGTAGTGGCATACTTTCCTTGCAATTATTGTACAGGTTGAGTCTGTTATCTGTATATTCCATAAAACAAAATATCCCGAAAACCATGGTTTTTCGGAATATTTCAGGGTTTTTTTAATTTATTTTTTTGCCCCCCACAGCCTCTTTTTTTCATACTTACCTCATCTCCCGGTGTCCTTGGTGGCCTTTTGAATCCTATTCAGTGGCATCTCCGGTCCCAGGGGTTCACTGAGCGAGTGCATGGGCGAGCCGGTGACGTCATTGGCACACTCGCGCAATGCACTCCTAGGACCAAAGATGCAGCTAAAGAGGATTCCGAAGGCTGCCGTGGATGTCGAGGGACCATCGGGGCACCGACAGGGGACCAGGTAAATATGAAAAAAAAATATTCCAAAATCAGTAAAAATCCCTTATCCGAAATGCTCGTGGTCCTGAGCATTTCGGATAAGGGATACTCAACCTGTACTATCTTATCTTGTGTTGGTATGGGTCATTAGGTCAACATGCATTGAGTAGGTCAATGAAGATCAACATGACTTAGGTCGACACATGAAATCAGTCGACATGGCTAAGGTCGACAGGGTTCGAATGTTGACACAAGCATTAAATCGACAATGGCAAGCTTTACAGTAAAACTGTTGACATGAGTTTTTCAAGTTTTTTTTTTTTAGTCCCAATTGTCGACATAATTAACATGGACACAGTCAAAGTGTACAGTCTCTCCTCGCAAGGCTTGCTGCATGCGCCATGCTTCGGGCTCGGCACAATATTCTATTCTCTCTCCATGCCATAGTGGATGGTAGAGCATGAAATACCGCCTGTTGGCACATGACGGCTCCCCCAAAAACGTAAAAATTCCTTTTGACTGCCGACCATGCCATTGTCGATCTGATGCATTGTCGACCTTCCAATCCTGTCAAACTTAGTCATGTACACCTATTTCATGTGCTGACCTAAGCCATATTGACCGACAGTGGTCGACCCAATGTTGACCTAATATGTGTCGACCTTATGATGGTATACCTCCTATTGTCTCTCTATACTGGCTGGCAATACAGATATTTGAACCTACAATTATAGAGTGTTATTCACTATTTTTCTAAATTTAAAATATATTAGACATTGGACTCAATGGTTCTACTAATTTACAAATATTAGGATTCCTGTAAAATTAACACTTCTTTAAAATATAGAATCATTGCAAAAGATAAAATGAGAGGTGTGATGTGTGTGTGTGTGTCGGTCATTTTCAGGCATTTTTTGCTACCAGAAACAAGGTTGTTCATGTTACAAATTACATCTATATTCGCTCCACCTCTTCCTCCTCCATTGGTCCCAAATTACAAAATATGTACAGGTCAGCCCCCCGTGCCAATGGAGTTTAATAACACGTGTACAGCATTTACTGTATGTACAATCTCTTTTCACCTAATTATTTCGCTATACAACTTAACACTATTGACTTTTTAATTACTGTAGTCTCCTAACAATAATCATCAGTAGATGACACCTATAGATGTGTATTGATCATCCTTCTTCACGTATTTAAAGTTCTCTTGAAGCGTCCTCATGACATACAGAAACATATCACGGTTGACGGACCCTCCTGCATATGTTATTAAGTGAATAGATACTGTATGTACTTTTCTCTGTCTTAGCTGTGTTAAGATTTTCGTACCATTTTAAAAACAAATCATAAGATGTTTTTGCTTAAAACGAATAAAACCGTATTACAAATCAAACAAAGGGGAACATGTTGTTAAATATCGATTTCTGAAAATGAAGTGGGATGCTGCATAGGAATATTTATTTCAATATGACTTTGTGTAGCACACAATTGGCCTGATTCAGACCCACTCGCTAAGCAGCATTCTTGTGCTGCCTATCGAGAGGGTACACGCCGCTTGCCACGAGAGTGAGCGCCCGCCTCCTTCGCTGACAATGCCCGTGCCGGCATGCAAATGGATGTGTACGCTGACACATTCATTCACATGTGGGCATATGGGCGATAAAACATTTGATGGTCAACTGACTATTATTTTTCTTGGATGTGGCTGAAATCAGGAGCGAGCGCTGATGTCATGTAACGTCAGTCACTCAGCCCGTGCAGGCTTTGACCCTGCATTTGCATGGGGGCACCCAGTGTTTTTCTGGGCGCACCCACCATCTTTCTGGCCACTCCCAGGAAACGCTGGGTGTTCACGTGGGGCTGCTCCCTGCCCGCCCGCCCCCCTCTGTACAAATGTGTCGGCAAGTGTGATACTCGCCGAAGGGGTTCTCACATGTGTATATTCGCCGATACGCATGTGCAGTCCCCAAACATCAGTCCGCGGACCGAACTCGCTTTTCAGCTAGTAAATCTGAATAACCCCCAATATATTTCCAAGCCAGGGACACTGGTATTATCAGTTATTAGGAAGGAGATACATGTATGTTCCTGTGATGCAGTATACAGGATATAAGCCCAATATTAAAGGAAGATGTATATCAAGGTTTACTTACACACAAACACACCAGGATTTCCTACCCTCCCGGAATGGCCAGGATGTTCCTGAAAATTGGGTCCACCACCCTGACCCCCGGGAAGGTGGGCAAGTCTACCGCTTGCTGCCCAGAGTTCCCGCACATCTGTTCCCCGCTGACTCAATTACCACCCCCCTTACGTGTTGCCTCTGACAATAAAAGTATGAAACACACACACAGACACTCACATATTTGTACAGTCAGGCAGAGAATGTTACTCATCACACAGTTCAGCAAATAGCAAAAGACAGAATTGTTTGTACACGTTGGAACATGTAGCATGTTCGTATGTTTTCATTTAAGAAGGAAAGGAAAACAATCATTAAAAGATTGTTTCAATTGATACTTTATTTTAAATAAATGTAGAGCTTTATATACAAAATACTTGAAAAAAAGGATGTGATGTTACTGTATATGTTTGTGTATAAAGGTCTCAGTTGCACACTGATATTACAGAGCACTGAGGGAGAATAAAATACCAGTGTATTAATAAAATGACAAACTTCAGACTTGAACAAACATGAGAAATCTTTGCTTGAAGAGTTTTCAATCTATGCATCAAAACTGCCCTTTCCTTGCACTTTGTAATAAACTGTCAAGCTTATGGTAGTTTTGGGATACATAGAATTTGTCAAATATCAATGTATTCGGTTTGGTGAATTTTACAGATTCACATAACTGAATTTGCGTTTTTTCATGTTTAAATGTCTTCCTTCCAGTATTACATTTGTGAATGTTTTGTATGTTGCTTAACAAGAAAACAACTGATATAACTGCTGGATGACAGAGCCTCTTCATCTTTCAGTTTTACCGAGTTCCAATGTTATGACTCGCATGCATAAATCTTCATGACATTTCATTACAGATGCAAAAACCTTCCTGGAACTTTCAGTGACTATTTGTGTGCAGTCTGCTGACTGTAGTTTCACTATCATGCCCTTTATGATCATTTACACTTACTTGGAAAATAAGAATGTAGATTTCAAGGGCATTAGTCAAAACAAATCAAATACATGTAATAAAATGAAAATCCATCCATCCACGGTATTTTCCCTTTAAACAGGGGCACTCATGAGAAAAATCATTTTATATATATGTATATATAATTCTGTAATCCTCTATATGGGCCTTATTTTGGTTCATTCTTTCTGACAAAATCCTTCTTAGATGGGCAAAACCATGTGCACTGCAGGTGGGGCAGATGTAACATGTGCAGAGAGAATTAGATTTGGGTGGGGTTTTACTTCAAAGTGAGATCTATATTGCAGTGTAAAAATTAAGCAGTCAGTATTTTCCCTGCACAGAAACAAAATTACTCACCCAAATCTAATTCTCTCTGCACATGTTACATCTGCCCCCCTGCAGTGCACATGGTTTTGTCCATCTAAGAAGGATTTTGTCAGAAAGAATGAACCAAAATAAGGCCCTATGTAGACTAGTGTCTGTGTGTCACCAAAACACAGCAAGTGAATCACTTGCTGTTGGTAGCACTCTCTGCCTGGGTCACCTGATATTAAATTATGGAAATTTAATCAGAGTAAACTGGACTGACCAGTCTGGAACTTAATGGGACTGGACTGGGCTGGACTTGGGCTTAACCCAATAAACCTGGACAGGACTGAGGACTGCATGAGCAGACATACTCCATGCTGAATCCAGGGAGCGCAGGCCACAGCATACAGCACAGGCTGTATGCACTGGTGACTCCTTATATACTCAGTTACAGTTTATGATTGGTTCCTGAAGTCAGCTGAGCTAAAGCCAGATCCCAATTGGTCAGATTGGGCCGCCGGGAAACCGGGCCATTTCCCAGTGGCCCGGACCACATTTGGCTGCTATACCCCCATGGCCGAGCCTCCGCTCCCCCCCCCCCCCCCCTCCCCTGGGCTGTGGCCTTGCTGTGCTGACCACAGAAAATATGACCACGGCTTTGACCAGTTTGACAATGGCCGTGAACAGCTTCAGCATATAGTGCCGGCGAGCACGGCACCGAAGCAGGGTAAGCAGCGGCACCACCTCGCGCCCCCCCCCCCCCCGGTCAGTAGCGCTATCACCCCCCTCCCCGGGTCACTAGCACTGCAAACCCCCCACCCCGGTCACTAGTCTCCACTGGTCAATAGCACCTGCCCCCCGTCACTAGTCCCCCGCTGGTCACTCGTACCCCCCCCCCCCCCCCTCGTCACTAGTCCACGCTGGTCACTTGCAACCCCCCTGAGCTGCTTCAAAACTTTTCCCGGGCTGTATCTCTTTAACAATTCGCCCCTGTGAGGCATAAAGGAGGACTGTGTGTATAATTATTTTTTTCGTAGATCCTGTATATAGGGTTGTTGTGTTTTTTTCTAAAGTTGTGGCATATACTGTAGGATAAGTATGGGTCTTAGGTTTTGTTTTGTGTTGAAGTTAAAACCCCTGGTAACTAATGTAATATGAGGTATATTCTTGCATATCAAACTTCACATTTCTTTAGGAATTGTACACATGGCTGTTATTTTAAAGGTTACTGTGCTTTCTCAAAATGTACAAACTGTATGGCACTGATAGTTAAAAAAAAAATAAAGAGACTGAACCTGTACAAACACACACATTTCTAAACTGCTTTGCATGAATTTTAGTGTTGTATGCACTGTTGAGAAACAAGAAGGGCAAAACCTGTCAGGCGTCTGTTTTTGTTTATAGAATCTCTAAAAGTTATCACAAGTAATTGATTGATTAATTTGCCAACTCTTCAATCCTATTAAAGATTGATTTTTTTTAAAACAAGGAAACTTTGACTCTGCTAAGCAAAATAAAGTTTCCCATGCTCCAAACTTGAACCCTTAGGAGGGCGTATTTAATCTTGGGTCAAGACTGTCGCTACCTGCCGACAGCGCTGACCCTGGCCTGTTTTTGTTTTGCTCGCCTGCATTTCGGCAGATGGGATTCAATATTCCGCCTGCCGATTGTCGAAATGGGGCGTGTCTGTATAAACGGCCATGGATTCACGGCTGTTCTAAGCAAAACGGGCCTGACAGCTTTTAAAGTCGGGCCTGTTCTGACGATCTGCCTCTTCAATGCTGTTGGGATAGACCGCATTGAATAGGCACTCAATGCTATTTCCTCTGTCAGAAATATCAGCAGGGATTGAATATCCCCCTTAGTTTATTAGGCCTTAATAAGGTTACCTGGACATTATGAGTAATCCCATAACTCTGGCCAAGATTAGGCAAAAACTCCCCCTGTATTTATTGGATAATATATTGCAAAATGTATTAGATGTTCTAGCATACACAAGAGGTAAATGTAAGCATGTTTGGCTATCTTCATACTATTTTGAGTCAGGTGGAACTTGGCAGAATCTGTCTTTCCTTAAAATTGTGTGTTTTGTGTCGGGAAGTAGGACAGCGACATGATTCAGTCCTGACTCGTGGGAGTGTCAGAGGAAAGAAAACTGTTTATGACAGGTCTCTTACACCTAGCATGTGGCTGATGCATTGGTTGATATTCATAATGGTTGAGGTGGTTGCCAGTATATAAATTCAGGTATTAAAATCCACATAAGGTGTGACATCCATTTTATATACTGTCCAAAACATCTAGGAGCCGTCCTAGGTTTTATAAATTCACCCCGGAAACCTTCTATATTTGAAGTCCCACAAGTTTAATTCATTTCATTCATAGAAATAATTATTTATCAGATTAGATCAGCGGTTCTCAAACTGTGGGTCCTGACCCCAAAGTGGATCCCCACCTGCTTAGTATGGGGTCGCGACTCCATGTTGCTGACCATCAGGCTGATGACTTTTCTAATCTCAGTCAGTGATACAAGGAGTCTGAATAATCTGTTGAATTGCCTGTTATATTAGACTCCTCACATCACTGTGTGCCTCCACAATGCTGCCAAGTATGTGCTGACTGCTGCCTACACATGTGATGTGATGACCTTCTGCATCAACTCGCTTGGGTCCTGTAAATATTTTTATTGTCTGATGGGGTCCCAGAGCAAAATAGTTTGAGGACCCCTGGATTAGACTGATACAAATATGTACTTTCTCATGATTTCTGTAGTCATGGTAAACATCCCTTCTAGTCAGTAGCATCTATAATGGGTTTAGTGTGTGCATGCAGAGGGGCCCCTGAGTCCCGAGGGTGCCACACTGTGCACACTGAATCCATTTTTGTAATACTCAACCTCCGGAGTCAAGTGGTGGCAGAGTGTTGCTGAAATCATCAGAAAAATGGGGTGGTGGACATTTTTCCGGTGATCTGTGCATGCGCAGTGGAGTCTGAGCTCTCAAGTGCTCAGACTACACAATGCTGCACTGCGAAAATCAATTAAAAAAATTGCCACAACACCATTTTTCTGGAGATTTGCATAGTCTGAGCGCTCTAGTGCTCAGACCTTCTGTTGCTACTCTCGGCAGAGAGGAGAGGGCCTGGCCGGAAGAGGCTGAACATGGGCCACCTCCTCTAAGACATTTCTGTTTCTAGTCGTGTCTAGTCCTGAGTACTTTTACGAATGTCAAAAATCTTTTTGAGCATTGTTTCCCCCCCAAAAAATAGTTTTATTATAATTGCTATGCAAATTATATACACAAGCAGGCTATGCTGATGACCTTTTCTGCAGCATGACTATGGTTCAGGTAGTTCAGGTTGGTTTGCAAAAATAAAACTCCTCCTTTAATGGACAAATCCATGTGCACTGCAGGTGGGGCAGATGTAACATGTGCAGAGAGAGTTCGATTTGGGTGGTGTATGTTCAAACTGAAATCTAAATTGCAGTTTGAGAATAAAGCAGCCAGTATTTACCCTGCACAGAAACAAAATAACTCACCCAAATGTAACTCTCTCTGCACATGTTACATCTGCCCCACCTGCAGTGTTTTTGTCCATTAAAAAAGGAGTTTGCTTTTGCACACCAACCTGAATCATCCAATATATTTTGTGTGCAACTGCAGCTGCATTGTTACATTGGGATACAGATGGATTACCGGTGGCCAGTGTACTGACACTGGAATTCTGATGGAGCGAAAAATGGAGCGAGGGGGAATCAGTGTATGCGGGGTGGTCATTTGAATACTCATCGGGCGAGCGGTGACAGCGAGCAGGCAGCCCTTCTCGCTGTCACCGCTTGCCCCCGGCATTGAATACAGCCCATAGCCTCTGTCTTCTGACACAAGTAGTTCTGTGATACTTCATAGTGAGTATGCATTGGGTTATTTGTGCAATTTTGAGATTCTCTCTTCTCCATAAATGTACATACAAAAGTTAGAAATCAATAGTTTACACTTTCAAATAAAAGAAACTAAACTAATATAAGCGGTTTTCCTTATATATTGTTTAGTAAAAACTAAAGTAAACCAATCCTGGGAAAATGCGGTTTGAAAAAATGAATTAGAACAAACACAATGCTGCTGGCGAGCTGCTGTGACAGCGGGCAGCACTGCCTGCTTGCTGTCACAGCTCGTAGGGTCAGTATTCAACTGACCCCCTGCATAGGCCGATTCCCCCTCGCTTTGCTTTTGGAGCGAGGGGTAATCGACGTATGCGGCCGCTACAACTGCGAGAGTCGCGGCTAAATGCAGCGGGCTCCCTGCATTAGCCACAAACCTCGCTGAATAGTTGCCTCATTGAATAGAGTGAGTGGCTGACGCGGGGAGTAAACAGCGAGGATCGCTTGTTTTCTGCGATCCCCGCCGTTAAAAACCCCCTCACTGGTCGCATTGAATACAGGACAATAGGATATATAATACATAAATCCATTTTGTACTTAATATAATCTGATAAATACCTTCTGTATTGTAACAAAATCTAGACCTATTGAAATTATGAGGTGCACCCCCACAACAGGTGCTATATGTCGTATGGTGTCCATATCTTATACATTGTTGCTTTCTCGTTCTAGGAAAATGTGAAAAAGAAAATATGGAAATGGAAGATGCCAACCGGTTGCTTAATAATAAAAGTGTGCAGACAGATTTAGAAAATTGTGCTAATATGGGGATCAGGGATGACACCATAATCAAAAGTAAGTATATATTGTAGCTGTTATTGAGATAGCAGCATATTTTATTTTGATTTTAATGACAGTTGGACATATAAAAATTACAGGAAAAGTCAAGTAGATGTATTATACATTTATATAAAGAAGACATTTTGGAATAGAATGAGAGTATATTTTTGGCTAATGGTAGTCTTCCTCATGGACTTATTTGTGGTGCACATACAACCGCATATTAATAGGTGCAGTCCTGTTAAGTTTTTCACTTTGCAACAAAGGCTCACAATCGAATGAAAAAAAATGGAAAAATGCAGTCGTACAAAACCAGCATTTGTCCCTGCAATTAGTACAGTTGGGTGATCCCAAAGTACCTTGTAATTGGCATTACTAAGAAATATATTGGGTGTGATTCATAATTCATTGCAAAAGCAAAATCATTCTCAAATGGGCAAATCCATGTGCACTGCAGGAGGGCAAAATGTAACATGTGCAGAGAAAGTAAAGCTGTGTACACGCGGTGCAATTTGGGCTATCAATTTTGACTATATAATCAAAATCGAGAACAAGTTAGTGCAAATTGCACCGTGTTTGCCTGCACCCGATGCGCGACCCTGGCTGTTTAGTGGGAGTGCTAAGAAAAACGCAGGCATTTCCAAGCGTTTTAGTTGAGGGTGTGTGGCGTTTGCTCCAGGCCGATTATGGTTATTTTCCTCGCAGCCACTGAGTGAGTCCCTAGCTACTCCTAGCTTGCAATGAAAAATCATTCGATGGTGAGCCTGTAACAAAGGATTTTGGACATTTTCATTATGCTGCAAATTCTTCGCTAGCCATACATATCTATTCACACAGTGTGCACATTCATTCGCAAGGTGGGATTTCACAGCGATCAGGTCTGAATTTAAGTTCATGGTGTTTCCAATTTCAGAAAGATTTTGCTTATGCGATTAGGTTTGAATCAGGCCCTATGTCCTGGATATGCCTGATTAGGCAGAATTCATTTGGATGCTGTAATTTATCTGGGTGAAAAGACGGGCATCCTTGGGCTTTAATGCCTATTCAGTTATAGACCCTTTTGTGTAACCTGGTAAATTACTGTGTTAATGGGCATTACCTATAGAATGTGGGATATGTTCCCAGATGTACAGATGGGGCAGGTCCCATCTTGGCTACCTATGGTGAGAGTTTCGCCAGCTGGCCATGGCTGGCCACGGCGCCCGCCATCGCAATACATTTTAAATGCTTGGCGATTCGCCGTGGTGTCTCCGGATGAGTGCAATACCAGTGATCATCCACAAGATGTCACTTTTGAAAACCTCTTTGCGCATGCGTAAAATTTATGCTGCAGCGCGTGCATGAAGCGCAGGAACTACAGTAAATAATTTATTGTCCCTGGCAAGCCTAATCAGCGCCTCTCTCACACCACCGGCACGAGCATGATCCCATCTCTTTGAAGGAGAGGATCATGCTGATGCGGGCGGAGAGGCGCTGCATTTGTTTAACACGAAGGAGCGTCTCTGACGGACGCTCTTGCGACCCAGTTGCACAGACGTTCCAGTAATGAGATTCTTTTGCGTCTGAGTTGTTATTATGGCAGGGTACTACAGTAAAGTACTTTACTACTATTGTGCTGTGTCCAGCAAGCTGTACTGTTCTATAGATAGTGTACACACTAATAAATAAAATTACATTGCATTGCGTACAGAATCATTACATTAAATTATACTGTACTGTATTGTACGTCTCATTGTTTTTTTTTGACAGGGGCTGGCCTTTGGTTAGTACAGTATTGTAGTTTTAACACACATAAAAAATTCCGGTTACCAATAAGGCTTTCTTGGCGTCTAAATTTGCATGGGCGCTTGAGCGTCTGCACGGGTACTATACTGGTACTATACTGGAGCGGCACGAACGCTAATGCGTCTCAGTATATGTTCTAACGGTGGACACATTTTGGTGTTATGACATTCACAGTAAGTTACTGATTCGTATAGGGATCATTTTACTTTTGCACACAGTACGGTTACAGTCATGTACAGTATACAGTGGAACTGTAGATTTAGTAAGCTCGTTGAAGTGATACAATGTCTGTAGTTTCACAGGTTCTACGCTCGCCACGAAATATGTCAAAAAAAGTACTGTAACTTAACACCATGCCAACATGGTTAGTTCATACCCCCACTATCCATGTTGGCATGGAGTTGATTTTAAATAGCGTGGCGAGCGTAGCGAGCCACCGAGCCCCGCAAGGGGACCCAGACGCACGGCGCCATAGTGGCGCCGTGAAACTACAGAAGTACTGTACAGTTTTTATCAGTGGTCATTCAGCTGCTACTGTATACATTGCTGTGCTGTACAGTACCTGTCATGTTTTTAAGACAAGCATGTACAGTACAGTAAATTCACAGTTACTGTAGGAGCTGATTGCCATGTGATAAACTACTCAATGGCAGGCGCGCAGAATGCGACGCTTGTTCCGCACAGGACGCACGTGATCAGGGCGCCATTTTTATTATCAAAATAATAAAAGATGGCTGCACCACGCAGAGCGAGGAGAGCGAGGCCCTTCAGGCGCGGAGAGCTCCTCATCCTGGTTGCTTGGCGGGACAGGCCCCTGGTGACCAACAGAGAGGTGGTGGAGGCATACCAGGAGGCTAGCCAAGCCATCAGGGTGCGCTTCAGGAGGGAGAGACCAGTGAGGGCCCTCCAGCGCAGATGGAGCGACCTGGTCCGTCGGGACCCCCAACTGCTGGACTCCCTAAGGGAATGTAAGTATTATACAGTACGCCAATATGGCGCCGTGCGTCTGAGTCCCCTTGCGGGGGTTAGGTGAAATGAGGGAGATTGCTAGACTAATGAGGGAGATTGCTGCTACAGTATTTCAGGGAGTTTCCTGCAGATTGCAGGAGGGTAGGCAACTATGCTGTACAGTACATACTTGTTGCCATGGGTGATTTCCTACAGCATTTGTTTTCAATGTGGTCCAGAAGCTGGTCCAGAGCTGGCCCTAGTACAGTAGTTCTACCTCAATAGGCCATGCAGCTCCTGGCCATATTCTGTGTACGGCTGTGGCTGTACCTGCATATGGAATGCTACAGTACAGTACAGTATGTTACAGTGATTTCCATGAGTACACTATTTCATACTGTATGCAGATACAGCCTCAGTCACATACAGATTATAGGCATGCTGCATATCATTTTATGCCTAGCTGCTGGTGCCCCTAGGCATTCCAAACGCCCTAGAAATTTGCCTAATTTACCTATGGCTAGGGCCGGCATTTGTTTTCAATGTGGTCGTTACATGCCTATTGCCACATGCTAGTTTCCTACAGTATTTGTTTTCAATGTGTTCATTACATGCCTGTTGCCATGGGGTGATTACATGCTAGTTGTCACCAGAGATTTCCTACAGCATTTTGTTTTCATGGTGGTCATTACATGCCTGTTGCCATGGGGTGATTACATGATTCTGTAGTTGGCACACAGGATTTCCAACAGTATTTGTTTGCAATGTTGTCATGCTAGTTGGTTGGCACGAGGGATTGCCTTCAGTATTTGTTTTCAATGTGGTCTTTACTGTACATGCCTGTTGCCATGGGCTGATTACATGCTACAGTAGTTGGTTGGCACGAGGGATTGCATACGATATTTGTTTTCAATGTGGTCATTACAGTACAGTACATGCCTGTTGCCATGGCGAAACCCGCGTCCCAGCAGCGTCTGAGACGAACCAGCGTCTGAGACGGCCCGCCCCTTCGCGGATTAGCGCTGCAGGAGATGGTGTAGTGTAATGTCCTGGAATGTATTTCAGGTCGGTTCAACCCCCCTCCGCCCCTGGGGGGAGGGGGGGGAGGGGAGGAGGCGGTTGACCTCAGCTGCATACTGTATACTGTAGTACACATTACTCCGTGGAAGAGACAATAGTGCAATGGTACTGTAGCCAAATCAAGTCCTCTTACTCTACAGTACCAACACTTCATGAACACCTACAGTAGCTGGGGCACAGGTGTACTCGTTACTGACTGACACATTATAAATGATCCACAGGTGGAGCTAATTACCTCACTTACAGTATGATTCTGTGAGGACACCTGTAAAACATTAACTGTTTTATTTGTCTAGTTTTGTTAAAACTGTTACATTTCATGGTTTGGCTTTAAGAAATATCACTCTACAAAATATTCGAATAAAAAAAAAAAAAAAAGAAAAAATTGACACTGTGATCGAACACAGGTCTCCTGCATGAAGACGGGCGCAGCTACCCACTACACTACGCAACACAGTGATGTCTATGGTCGGTAGAGTGCTGATATAATAATCTGTGGGGCCTGCTGCCCAGTGGCGAAACCCGAGCCCCAGCAGCGTCTGAGACGGCCCGCCCTTGACAGACCAGCGTCTGAGACGGCCCGCCCCTTCGTGGATTACCGCTGCAGGAGATGGTGTAGTGTAATGTCCTGGAATGTATTTTAGGTCAATTCAACCCCCCCCTCCTCCCCTGGGGGGAGGGGGGGAGGGGAGGAGGCGGTTGACCTCAGTTGCATACAGTATACTGTAGTACACATTACTCCGTGGAAGAGACAATAGTGCAATGGTACTGTAGCCAAATCAAGTCCTCTTACTCTACAGTACCAACACTTCATGAACACCTACAGTAGCTGGGGCACAGGTGTACTCGTTACTGACTGACACATTATAAATGATCCACAGGTGGAGCTAATTACCTCACTTACAGTATGATTCTGTGAGGACACCTGTAAAACATTAACTGTTTTATTTGTCTAGTTTTGTTAAAACTGTTACATTTCATGGTTTGGCTTTAAGAAATATCACTCTACAAAATATTCGAATAAAAAAAAAAAAGAAAAAATTGACACCGTGATCGAACACGGGTCTCCTGCATGAAGACAGGCGCAGCTACCCACTACACTACGCAACACATTGATGTCTTTGGTCGGTAGAGTGCTGATATAATAATCTGTGGCGTCTGCAGCCCCATTGGCGAAACCCGAATCCCGACAGCATCTGAGACGGTCCTTTAAAGAATTAGCGCTGTAATGTGCTGTACTGTATTTAAGGTCAAGTCAACCCCCTCCTCCCCTGGAAAGGGAGGAGGCGATTGACATACACATTATGCACAGTACCAACAGTTCAAAATATTCAGCATCGGCTACATGAACGTGAAGGTAAATGCTTGTATACTGTAGGATCATGACACTACAGTACACGGCCCTTTTGCGCGCTTCGATGTTCACGAGCGACTCATTTGCACGAGCGTCTCATTTCCTATGAGCTGCTCATTACGCACGAGCGTCTCATACAGCAAGCGCGCTCCATACGGCGAATGGCGGGTTTCCATTGGCACATTGCAGTATAGCACTCCGACTCTAGCTTGATGGAGCATTAGCCACCCAGTGGTGGCGGATTGTATTGCATGGCGTGAACCCACGCCCCTTGGCGGACGCCGGCGCAAGAAGAATTTCGGAGCGCCAGAACCTCCGCCATGGCGGCCTGGCGGCAAGGATGGGACCTGCCCCATCTGTATGTGAACAGGGATTTCTTTGTGAGCCTGCTCAGCCGGGAGCTGCAGTCTATAGACGGCCTTTGGCACTAATGGAATAGCCCCACTGCTTCACTCATAGGGTGATTTTAGACCAGCTTGGTGCAAGTTGAATTCACTACCCCTTCCGATTGTTGGGGTTTGCGCATGCGAGAATATGTGCATGCACAATCCCCCGGAGCAAGTGCCTTTGTCGAGTTTCACACTTGCCGGGGCGTTCGCTCTAGGATGGGCGGACAGGGGGCAAACGCAGGGGCCCAAAACAGTGGGTGGGCCCATAGAAATGCTTGGCTTACCCCTGGAAATGCTGGCTTGCCCCAAATTCGGCCATGTGAGTAAATTTGTATGCAAATGCATCTGCTCACATGCTAGTATGTGGATTCTTGTGGCGAGGGGATCGTTTGGCGGTTCGGCATTTACTTGCTCGCTGTTCAGTGACTATATGCTCAATCAGACCCTTCGTCCTCTGCTAAGTATCGCAGCTAATTGAATTACCCTAGTAATATGGTAAAGCATTGAGGTATGGATCGTAGAGTTGATAGTAATTAGGGCGACATTGGCTAGGTCAACAACAAGATTTAGACATGCACAAGTTCGACATAGGTAAAATGATGGCATGCGCAAGTAGAAGGTGGACACAGAAATGGTCAACACATGAAAATGTTGACATGAGTTTTGGCAATTTATTAGATTTGATCACAAGGACCCCATACCTGTGCATGAGTAGCTTCCAATCAATGGATGTAAAGTACGAAAAAGTTAAGAAAATGAAATAAATGGTGAAAAACTCATGTTGACATTTTCATGTGTAGACTATTACCACTTCAATCAACCTATCACCACCTTGGGTCAACCTATTGTCCATGTTGACCAATAATACGGATCCAAAGCTGCTGGTGGTTTACACTGTGTTTATGCAAGCAAAAAAAGACAACACAGAACTCTCTTCTTACTCTAGTATGTAAATGTGGATTGCTTCTGAAGAAATTAGGTAGTCTTAATTCTCCAGTGGTTGGCTCCGTTTATCAGTAACCCGTTATAAGCCTATCAAAATGATGGAGAAACAGAACAGTAATGTAAGGGCAAAACACTTGAATTTCCCTTTATAGGACTATTAATAAACAACAGAACATAACACAGTGCATCAAACCCTACCAAAATGATACAATATTAGGGATGCCTATCCTGGGGAAATAAATGCTCAATCCCGGGATTGGTATCCATAATTTAAAAAAAAACCTCCCACATCCCCCCCCAACAATTACTTCAGTGGAAGGTAGGCCCGTCGGGTGGTGCTGCTGGGGAGCATGGCAGGCGGTGCGGGGGTGCCGCACTGAGCAGGCAGGTGGGCGGCAGCAGAGCAAACAGCAGACTTGTGCGGGGTTGCGGCCTTTGCAGGGTGACCTCTGACATCACGTCACGCTGCGCAGAGCCGCATGCCAGGTCGAGAACAGCCAGACAGTGTCTGAGCGAGTTCTCAGATGTTGCCGGGCATTAGACTGTATGCGCAGTCTAATTCTAAATTGTATTCTTGTGATTTTGGGGCCAAATCCTGGGATCCTCCCGATCCTGGGATTGGCCACCCTATACAGTATACAGTATGATGTACTTATGTAATTTATGAACAGTCACTCCTTATGCGGTGTGGTATAAATAGTTATGCCCTGAGAAATGGTAAAAAAAAATGCCTTCAATATAGTACTGAGGTAAACGGTAGGGAAGTTAAAATATGTAAAAATTGTACAGCAATTATAATTATTATTAGCCTTTACATGGCTTCACAAGGAGTCCATGGCGCTTTATAAAGTACAGAAACAGTCTAAATAAAACAAGAAAAGGTACTTGTGGAGTATCACGGCTCCCATCGCATGCCAACGCATGCCATATATAGTGGCATGCGATGGCATGCTATGCGATACGATTTTTACCGATTTTGGCAGTTTTTAGACAAAATCGTATGCAATCGCATCGCATGCGATTTGATCGTATGCGATCGCATACGATTTTGCACTGAAAAGCATCCAAATGCATTGGAATTAGTATTAAACATGTTCAATGGCCCCCAACTGGCATTTTTGAGGCTGTACCACCCCCACTATCAACGCGAACCCGAAGCGTGGCGAGCGCAGTGGTACGCGTCCTACGACCTTTTCATACCCCCACTATCCACGTCGGCGTGGAGTTGAGAATAGAAAGTGTGGCGAGCGCATCGAGGGGACGCGGACACCTGTGAAGCCCGTGAGGGGACGCGGATACCTGTGAAGGTATCCGCGTCCCCTCGCGGGGCTCGCCGCGCTTCGGGCTCGGTGGCTCGCTGCGCTCGCCACACTTTCTATTCTCAACTCCATGCCGACGTGGATAGTGGGGGTATGAAAAGGTCGTAGGACGCGTACCGCCGCCCCTCGCGGGCTCGCCGCGCTTCGGGTTCGCGTTGATAGTGGGGGTGGTACAGCCTCAAAAATGCTAGTTGGGGGCCATTGAACATGTTTAATACTAATTCCAATGCATTTGGATGCTTTTCAGTGCAAAATCGTATGCGTTCGCATGCGATGCGATTTTTTGGCATACGATGCCCATCGTGGGAGCCGTGATACTCCACAAGTACCCAAGAATAAAGTGTCTTACAGTACAGGGCATTGCAGGACCATGGAGCACTAATCATTAACAATATAGGGCCTGATTCAGACCTGATCACTGCTGCATTAACCGATTATCGATATACCGTGCATGAATCTGGACTCCAATTCTGGTGTGTGATGCCTGCTAGTGAAAAAATCCTGCAACTGTATTCCTTCATTAACCATTCACAAGGTGGATGACAGGAAGTCAACAACTGGGGGTGGTAACCGGCCGATTCATGGGAGTACCAAGAAAAAAACACCAGTGTACCTAGTACCCATGGGAGTACCAAGAAAAACATAGGCGTGACAGAAAAAACACAAGGTATACCTAGTTCCACAGGGGAGGGTTTGTGATGTCGGCTCCAGCCCTAATCCGGCTGATTTCATCGCAGCCGCCTAGTAAGTCTCTGGCTACTGTGAGCCTGCGATGAGTGATGACCAGTGAAAAAAATCTTTTGATGGTGAGCGTTTTACGAATGGATTTTGACATATTTGCTCGGCTGCAAAGTCTTCGCTAGCTGTACACATCTGTTTGCATAGCGAGGACATTAATTCACAAGGTGGCAAATTCGCACAGCAGCAATCGCACAGCAGCAATCAGGCCTGAATCAGGCCCATAGTAAGATATGTATGAAAATATCTTTATCAATGGTCATTATCGTGCTTATCGTCTCAAATATTGTTAAGTGGGTATGCACGTTTTGTAAATTATTGGAAAATCACATTTCCAATACCAGGACGTGTAGAAGCAACAATACTTGAAAAGAAAGGGCTACAAAGAAACCCTAATAATGAATTAGAAAAAACTGTGATAACTCCCTTATTTTCTATTGCATGCTCTTAACTGGCAAGAGAGCCCTTTTTGTTTATGAACAGTTTTCATCACAATGATAAAGTACAAGAATTACGCAAAACTGCCTTTATTTAATATCCAGGAAAATAATAAAAAAATGAACACAAGTGATTTAAATTATTTTAAAATGCAGACACACTTCAGTAGTTGTCTTGTAATAAAAATTCCCCAAAAAATCCCATGCAGTAAACTGTTAAATTGTATTAAGTTCCTTCCTGGTCTATGCCAGAGATGCTGGGCACAGTGACCGTTTTAATCAGGGTTATTAAGTACTATGCTCATTAGTGGGCACATGGTAAGAGGGATGCTCAAGGGGCACAGTACTCTTCTTAAATGTGTCCTCATCAATTAGCAAATTGAAAATATTGTGCACAAATGTTCCTCAATAATTATTTTCTCACAATTGCAGACTTCAGTTGGTGCAGATTTTGATCGGTACATTCTGTTGTCTGAATAAAATAACTTGTTGGTATTTTTCAGCTTCAAATACATGTGTGCCTGTATATACTGTATAATATTGGCCTCTTTCATGCTCAAAATGTTTCCAGCTGTGGATTTTTTAACAGCTGTTCCAGCGTAACGTCTTACTTTAAATGTGAAAGCTAAAAATTCAAGCATATGCTTAATGGAAGCTTCTACTGGAAACCATCCTGAGAAGTTTCAGATTTCAGGGTCACAATTACACAAACTCCCTTTAAAATGTGGTTGGCTACTCCTCCTCACGTTTCTTTTTTCTTTACAATACCATCCTTATTAAAGTAAATGTAGTGCAGGGGCTGCACAGGTGGGACAATTCTTTTATGCAGTGCATTTCTATAGGAGTTCAACTCTACACAGCCTCTCACTGGCAAAAACATAACCTGTCGCAGGTAGTGATGGCATACAACATCAAAGGGTCCCATAGCCTATATTTTTATGTTCCTTCTGCATTTGGTTCTACAGATATAATAGGTTAGGAGTGTATAAAAATGTATGTGTTTTTATAGGCTTTCCTCTCATCCAGGGCAGTTAAGAAATATGGGAGTGAGAGGGAAATATGTTTATGTTTATTTATGCTTGTTTCCTAGCATGATGCCCATCGCATCGTATACCATTACACTATATAAGGTGTTCGATGGTATGCGATATTGTACAATAAAATATCGCATCACATCGTATGGCATACGATGCGATCGTATACGATTTTTGATTGTACAAACACCCTGATGGGTCCTTACAATGTTAAATGGCCCCCCCATAGTCAACGCCACCCCCAGGATCAACACCAACCCGAAGCGTGGTGAGCGCAGTGGTATGCGTCCTCTGACCTTTTCATACCCCCACTATCCACGTCGGCGCGGAGTTGATTTTAGATAGTGTGGCGAGCGCAGCGAGGCGACGCGGAATACGAGCCCGAAGCGTGGCGTGCGAACGCACAATACATGTAAAGTAATCCGTGTCCGCTCGCCACGCTTCGGGCTCCGACGCGGATAGTGGGGGTATGAAAAGGTTGGAGGACGCGTACCGCCGCCCCTCGCGAGATTGGAGGCTCCAATGCATGCGCATTTGATCCCACTGTGTGGTTACGCAGCGTGACCTCTAACATCACGCTGTGCTGCCTGGCAACAAGGTTGTGTGGCTACACAGCGTGATGTTGGAGATCACATCACACTGCACAGCCATACACTGTTTCACACGCCACCATGTATGCCCGGACACCGAGTTCCCCGCCTCCTCCCTGGTCCGCTGAGTCTCGCAGTCCCCTCGCTGCACCTTTTCTCTGTGGCCAGAGGTAATTTATTCATCATTGGGCATATCAGGAGACCAATCCCAGGCCTCCCTAGTGAGAAGTATATTTGTATTTATTTTGCAGTGCTTTGCAAAGAATATTTGAACATTCGCATCAGTCCTTTCCCTAGTGGAGCTTACAATCCCTACCACATGTACACGCACATTCATACTTGGGTTTATTTTTGTTGGAAGCAATTAACCTACCGGTATATTTTTGGATGGTGGGAGGAAACCAGAGTACCCTGAGTAAACCCATGCAAGCATGGGGAGAATATACAAACACTGCACAGTTAGAGCCGTGGTGGGAATCAAACCCATAACCTTAGCATATGAGGCATATTCAATTAGCCATGGAGCTTACTGCAGAAGGATAGTCTTGAACTTTAATGTCCACTTTTCAATTTCAAGCACATTTACCCTGATGTTAAGGCACACTATAATATAACATAGGTAAATGACCTGAACTTTGGGATAATGGGCTTGCAGTGGTAGGACAGAAAGCTCTGGTTGCCCCAGATTTCTCCTTGCAACTCTGAGTTTGCAAGCAGAAAGCCACATTAAGGGCCTTATTTTGGTTCACTCTTTCTGACAAAATCCTTCTTAGATGGACAAAACCATGTGCACTGCAGGGGGGCAGATGTAAAATGTGCAGAGAGAATTAGATTTGGGTGAGTTATTTTGTTTCTGTGCAGGGTAGATACTGACTGCTTTATTTTTACACTGCAATATAGATCTCACTTTGAAGTAAAGCCCCACCCAAATCTAATTCTCTCTGCACAAGTTACATCTGCCCCACCTGCAGTGCACATGGTTTTGTCCATCTAAGAAGGATTTTGTCAGAAAGAGTGAACCAAAATAAGGCCCTAAGTGCTGCCTGCAGTTTGCAATTGTGTAGCTCTAAGCACTGCAACAAGCTTGCGATCAGCCCTGTGGCTAATAGAATATGCCCATGTGTATTAAATGAGTTGGAGTTAAGAACACCCTATTATCTCTACTGGAATAATGTATATGTAATGCTGTGTACACACGGGGGCGATAGGGGCTGAAATCGCTGGGAATATGGTCGCTGAGCGACCATATTGCCAGTGATTGGAGTGTGCACCAGCGATAAATCGCCGGGTGCACGCTCCCGTTTTCAACCCCTGAATGGTCGCTGGTCGGAGGAACATGCTCCTCCGACCAGCGACCTCCCCTGCCTCTTCACCAAGCAGTGTTTAAATTTTCATCTGCGACCATCTCTGGTCGCAGATGAAAACGGGACACGGGGCATTATGATTGCTGAGCAATATATTGCTAACAATATATTGCCAGCGATCATATTGCCCCGTGTGTACGCACCTTAAGTGTATATTTTTATTAAAGTGTGGGTTTATAGAAGTGCATATGTTCAATATAGCAACCAATCATATTGTAATTATCATCTATATAGCTCCTTCTAGAAGATAATAGCTAGATTCTGATTGGTTGGCTATTATTATTATAATTATTATTATTGATCATGTAGTGCCACAAGGGTTATGCAGAGCCTAACAATACATAAATGAGCTAAAAAACTATTTATTAACGAAATACAGTACAATGCAATTTAGTACATGGTAAATAAAGAAAGATCCATCAGGCGACAGGACCCTTATACAGTTATTAGAGTGGCAGAGATATCTAGCACAAGAGTAGAGAGAGCCCTGCTCATGAGAGCTTACATTCTATGGGCAACATCTCCACCTCTATAAATCCCCAATTTAGTATATATACCGCCTAGTAGACCTTCATAGGGTGACTTTTAGAATGATTACATGTTGTTGTTTTTTTACTTCTGTGAATGCAGCATTCAGTTTACATTATACTATGTAGAAGGCAGTGTGACATTTAGGGGCCAGGTCAGCATGATGTGTGGATTTCTGGTCGTTATGTACAGATGGGAGCAGGATTTCCCTGACTGCATATACCGAAAGCTGATCGGTTTGCATAATTAATCCAATTTCGGGTTTCCATATTTATTAAACATGTTTTCGCATAAGGTGAATGCATTAGATCTATAGCGGCAGACCTATGTGAAATATAATGGTAGCTAATTATTAAAAGAAAAAAGCTGGGCTAAACAAAAGTATTTTGGGTTTTATGTATTCCATTACATTCCGTTAAGTATGTGATTACTATTATTATTATTTATTATCAGCATCATTGTAAATTATATTATCTTTGTTGATTATTAATATTGCACTTTTTTGTGAAGGTTAATGTTTAATGCGATTTGCTGCTAACTGCGTTTAATGATCACTTGTGGAATCCTTTTAAGTTCCTTCTGCTGAAATGGTACAGCTGCTGGAAATCAGTCATCTATTTTCATTACAATGCACTTTTGTGGAGGGGGTTAGGGGGGTTCTGTAACAAATTGCAAAGTCCTTTTAAGTTTCTGTTTTGTTGTACCTGAACAGTTTTCTAAAGCATTTCAGTGTTATGATGTTGCTGGTTGCTTTGTTTTCTTATTAAGATCAGAAAAGCATAAAAAATTCAGTGAGGGGGAAAATGACTAAAAGGATCGTGCCTAGTTATCATGTTAATGTATGCTTTCTGTGTTATGGAAGATGCAGTATATGCTATTTACCACATTGAATATGTTCAAAAATAATTGCTGACAAAAGCTACTTCACATAGCATCTTAAAGCAACTTAAATGTGCACCTTCAAATTTGAATATTAATGTATTAGCTATGCAGAAGCATCCATTGATGTAGTTTTAAAGGAGCACGTAATCGACCAATATGTATTGGCTTAAAAATACTAGAAGAATATATACTGTATAACGAAAAGGCTTACCCTTGATACTTGGTGAAATATAACTAGGCCACAAAAAGACAATAGTGTGTGTGTGTGTGTATGTATATATGTATGTATGTATGTATATATATATATATATATATATATATATATATAAACAAACCAATAAGAGGCGGCACTCCAAGGATTTTCAAATGGCTTTTAGTGATGAAACAAAGACACCAACGTTTCGGGGCTCTGGCGCCCCTTTGTCAAGGTGAATGAAAAGATACAGTGAGCCGAGGGAGGGCACCGAGGTTCAGTGCATGGAGAGGGGAGAGTGCCGGACCGTACCCAGCTGTTATATATATATATATACACACACACATATAGTCTACTGAGTGCCCGGTCCAGATATGGTAATTAGATATGGTAGAACTGGAGACCAGCAACATCAGATTTTGTTCAAGCAAAAAAAGTTTATGGCATATAAAGTGCAAGAGTGACAAAATTTCAACAAGAGGAGTCCATCAGACAGATTCAAATGCATCCAAAAAATGGGAGTCCTTAACAGACATGGTCCTCCCCCACAAATAGGTAATTGCACATATATATATGTGTGTGTGTGTGTGTGTGTGTGTGTGTGTGTGTGTGTGTATATGTGTGTCTAGGAAACACTGCCATCTGTTGGCAGTGAGTTAAACTACGTCTCTTTCTCTCACACATGCACAAACACAGAGGCAAATGTTTGTGAATGTTTGTAGGAAACTTCGATACTAGGGATAATGTATTAAAAAGATAGGAGGAAATAGTGGAGTCCTTCATTATTAAAATATAGCCCAATACATAATGTGAATATTCTTTCAACCAATTTTACCAAAATGAGTATTTGGATGATCAGCATACAAATTACTAATCTGTTTGTCACACACATCTCTCCTTTTAATAGAATAGAAATATATATATTTTTTTCTTAATCTGAAATATTAATACATACAGTACATTGCCTGAGATGTATTCAATAATCCAATATTAATTATGATTACTTTATGATTAATATATAGTTGTTTTGCTAATATACTTTACATTAATTGCACCAAAAGAAAAAATAATGTGTGCAGTAAATTCCCTTGTTTGTAACCATAGTTCCCAGCAAAAACCTAAAGTATTTCTGTGGTGAAATGTACTAGCCTGTGAGGTGCAGGCTGTGCAAGACTTTGTACAATTCTGCCTGTGATATGGTACTCCATATTAGGGGCGGGATGTATTGAAGTTGGAGGTTAGGCTGCAGTGCGGGATGCTGGTCGAACTCAGTACAATCATTTACAAGGAAAAACCATGCCTTGCAAATTATTGCCCTTTTAAAAAGAAGTCCAAGTTCAGCCGCCATCCGTAAAATTCGGACTTCATTACATCCCGCTCCAAGTCTCTTTAAATTATCAATGTTCACTGACAGTATTGTGGAAGGCTGTCATTCATTTGAATATAAAGCAATAAAAATACAGGTGTGTTTCAGGGTAATGTCATGGAAATAAGACAATTTAATAGCCATAAATAATTTTCTCTCAATGAAATGGTTCAATTAAAACATACAAAAGTAATGGTGATTACTGAAAAAAGTAAAAAAGGATTATTTATTCAGGTTTTAATGTAGTACATAAAAAGCAGTTTTATTTTAAAGTTTCTAAATCTGTACTAATTTTAAAAGGAGTTGATTCTACCATTTTTTTTTCAGGCTGTAATTTGATGTAGTGGAATGACTATATTTTTGTAAAAGAATCGCACTACAGATGTATCCTCATACAAATAACCTTCTTACACCACATGTAACGCCCCCTGCCAGGCGTGCAAATTCCCACCCAGCAGGCAGGTTCCTGCCTGCGCTCGCATGGGGACGCCCAGTGTTTTCCTGAGTGCACCCATCATTTTCATGCATGTGAATGCCCCCTGCTTGCCTCCATCCCACCCCCCTGTGTGACCGCCACGCCGACTATGCAAGTCGGCGAAGGCACCCGCACAGAAGCCCTGCACATGCGCATATGAGAATATGTGCATGCGCAGAATATAAAAATCGGTCTATGGGCGGTATTCAATGAGGCAGATTCGCCAAGTTTTATGGCGATTCTGTGTTGTTTTCGTGTTTGCCGGCGATTTTTGGAGCTGAAAAAGCGAATCACCCTATTCAACGACCTCTATTCGCCGATGACGACCGGTGAATGAAGCACCAATCGCCAAATGTTATTCTCTACAAATCGCCGGTTTTTGTCTATAGGAATTTTCATGGGGATTCGCCGGTAGTCGACGGGATTCGCCATGAATAGCCAAAAGTGTATTCAATGAGAAGTTGGCGATTCTTATTTCTTGTTTCATATCGCCGTTCCTCACCGAGTGTCACTCGTCATCTTTTTATGGTGAACTTTGTTATGAACCTGTGAAATAATTGGTTTTAAGTGTTTAATTTCACTCTGCAAGTGTAATCTAATATTATTTGCTGCCCTTGTGTGATTTGATGGTTGTAGAAGTGCTATACAAATATATATTTAATTTTTTCTGGTATTTTTTTTTTCTCCCACAATGCAATGTTCTTACCCATGGTGCACCTCACTTACCCATGATTCTCCTCCCCACCTCACTCCTTCGTTTAGCCTTTGAGGAGATTACACAGCTTTTGCAGTCTGCTGTATTGGAATCGTTTTTTCAGGGTAATTTGCATTTTTCTTGCATTTCACAGCAATTTCTTACAGTACTGAAGCTGTTTAGGGAAACGCCGGATTGGCTGAGAATCGCCGTTGGGGGCGGCGATTCTCAGCCACGTTGAATAGGGTGACACAGCTAGTCCCGGCGACTCCCGACGAATCCCTACGCGTGGCGAATCGCCGTAAAAAAAACGGCGATTGGCTGGCGAATCTGAAATCAGAATCGCCGTGACCAACGATTCACGTCATTGAATACCGCCCTATATGTAAGCCCTGCTAAGCAATATATTATGCCTGTCACTGTGAATTTAAGGAACAAATAACTACACTTTTATATTCTGGGTACATGAGGGTCTGAATTACCATCCAACACAAATATGCATAATCATATCTGTAATACCCTGCTCCTGCGATGTATTACTGTATGTCTCACATGGTGCATTGTGCTACACATAGGTCTGTAATTTTACAGGCAGACAATTCCCAGAGGTCAGGAGTTGGTCACATGACCAGTGTCAGGAGATGACAGTTGAGAGTGAGGAACCATTGAGGAAGGTAGTCTGAGGTAATGATGAGAGAGGTGAGAAATGCTGCGGTGTTACAGCCAATGGAGGCTGTATGGGGCCACATACCAAGGAGACAGTGATCTGAGACCCCAGTGCTGAGAGACATGCAGTGACAGTGAGGCAGTCTACAACCTCAGCATCCACCAGAGAAGGCCAGTGCAAAGGAGTGGCCTAAGTGACTGACAGTGGGCTGAATCTGCAGCATTGCAGCTGCGCTGGCACAGGTACCTTAGGGACAGGCCTTGAAACCACATCAAGAGCTTCTATATACAATATAGGGAGGCAGACCAAACTGTATAAATACCCCAGCCATGGTATGTGACAAGGAGGCGAGACACAGTAGAAATCCCGGAAGGATTTTAGTGACCAAGCGACTACCTTTTAAGTAATCTGTGTGAGGGGCTCCAATAGACTGGTGTTTAGCTACACTACTCACAAAATCAGACATAATCTGCGGAGCACTGCAAAGAGTGGCGAAAGAACAGAGCGAGAGATTACACAGGATCTAATAGGAAACATGAAATGGAATACAGGGGCAGATTTATTAAGCTTGGAGAATAGATAAACTGGAGATAAAGCGGAGAAAAGGTAAAAGGAGATAAAGCACCAGCCAATCAACTCCCAACTGTCTTTTTCAAACACAGCTGATTGGCTGGTGCTTTATCTCCTTTTACCTTTTCTCCGCTTTATCTCCATTTTATCTCTTGTTGTGTTAAGGTATATGATACTGTAAGGTATTTGTATAATTTCTTATGTCATGCGATGTCATATTAAAATGTATACAATATTTGTGGTAAATTAACCATTATATATAGCTTAGAGAGTGAAATTGGAAGAAGTTGGGAGATGCATTAGGTGGCTGTAAAATAAATATTGTGTTGATGTACCAAGAGCAGAGGTGCCAATGCAGAAAGTTTATAAACTGTAAATTATATTGTGTATAAATAAAGTTTTGATAAACTTTTATCCAAGCTGGTACAAAATACTTTTAGGGTCATTACATATCAATTTATTAAAACCTATAATATTTTCATGTAAATTGCAGGTGGCCACCTACAGTAGCTTAAAAACCAATAATACAATGGATATTTGACAAGAAAAATATTGCTTAATAATAACATATAATTAGTGTAATCTTATATGACTTTATAGCCAAATTATTCAATATAGAATACTTTTAAATAGTAGCCTGCACTATTGCAAGGAATAGTGTCCCAGACAGAATGGTGACACACTGTCCCTTAATTGGTAATTATGTATATTGTATCCACTTTTAGTGAACTGCCATGATATAAGGATGTAAATTGAACTACTTGCCACGTCTCCAGTGATCAGTTCACAGGAAGCTTTGATATAGTACACTGTAGTTCAAATTGCCAGGGAGAAGAGAGGGCATCTCAAGCTGGCGGCATTTGTGTTGCACTGTCCACCGTCCTACAACCTGCCTGACCTGCCAGACTGTGAATTCCCAGCAGCCTCAGGAGTTGCATAAGAGGTCAGGGTAAGGTCAGTGACAGTGGGAAGGGTCAATTGATGGAGTCATATACAAGGCCCATTGCGTATTACAGAGCAGGCGCTGTCTGTGAGGAGCCTGTTCTGAGGTAACGGTGGAGAGGTGCTGCTGAGGTACTATGGGTGGTGACTATCAGAAAACCACATCTTGGAGACCAGGGGTGCATGATGTACTGATCAGGTGATGCTGAGGATCAAGGGCAGAGCCAGCATCGCTGTGGTTTGGAGAACGGGAGCCGCGGTACAGCAGATTTGGAGAGCTGACAGCTAATGCACTTTTGAAGCAGAGTCTGCAATATGGACGACTAACAGGTCTGTCAGGACTCACATGGGTATGGATCATAAGGTCTCCACTCGTTAGGTCGGCACCATTAGGTCGATGTGCAGAAAGGTCGACATGGGTGTAGGTCAACATATTAGGTCGACATGGGCAAGGTCGACATGGGTATTTTCACTTTTTACCCGAATGTTGACACATTTTTATATACAAAAGAGTGAATAGATACTATTTAAATTTGTTTAAGGGTCACCCTCAATGTGGAAACTTAGTTTTTACATTACATTTACCTAGTGACAAAGATAGGGTAAACTTTAGATTGTTGCAAATATAAAGTATTGGTATTACATATTTATATGATGTATATGTTATTTTGTTAAATTGTGTGCTGTGTTATTGTGGTTTTCTGCTTAAAAACACAGAAATTGTAGAAAGGTTCCTGATAAATACAGATGTTTCATTGCTAGACCACTGATGATCGCTGGTGGAGAGGGACTCCATCTGACTGGGATGCACTGGTCCCCGCTATAGAGCACTAGCGGAGAGGGTTCCATCAGACTGGGACACGCGTGCGTCTCACACGTACTCACGTTCCAGTCACTCAGCGGCTAGGTGGTGTGACCCTTCCAATCTCTGCTTCAGGGAGACGGGCAGGGTAAGGGGGGGGGGGGGAGTTCAGGGCGGCGGTGGGGACTGAGGAGATGGTAAAAACTGGGGGCGCAGAGTATGAGTGGTATTGAATTAGCAGCTGCACTGAGGGGTTAGATACACCCGGTGAATGGAGAAAGATGGGGGGGTCAGAACAAGAAGTTCTGTGGCAGCGCTAGGATTGATAATTTAGAAAAATGGATTGACAGATTGGATGATCCTTACAGACAATTTTAATATTAATAAACAACCTGTATATACAGTATTTTCTAAAACGAAGAAATTGAAAAACAACATGTACATGTAAACAATAAAATATATAAAAACACTCTCTGCTTGCTGGACTAGTTGTGGTATTTTTGCAACAAAGCAATGCTGTTACACAATTGAGTACTTGGTATAGTGGAATGGGATCATTTGTCAGACTGCATTTAGGTCTACAAGCATTAGGTCGACCTGACTGAAGGTCGACATGGGTTAGGTCAACATTATGTCGACATGTGTTAGGTCTACAGGGTCATTATGTCGACAGTGAAAAGGTCGACATGGTTTTTGTTTATTTTGAATATATATATTTTTTTTAAGCGTCGACACAGTCAACATAGCACCGCGTCAACTCGCATGGCTCTCTGCGCTCACTATGCTTTGGGCACACTATTTTATTCTCCCACCATGCCCTAGTGGATGGTAGGTCATGAAATACCGCCTGTCGGCACATGTCGACTCCTAAAACAGTCAAATTACCCCATGTCGACATTTTGCCTGTCAACCTTCCCCATTTCGACCTAATGACCCTGTCGACCTTATAAAAGTCGACCTAATGACCCTGTCGACCTAATGACCCTGTCGACCTAAATGCAGGTCGACCTAGTGGTGTAGACCTAATGCTTGTAGACCTAAATGCTGTAGATAATATGACCGTATCCCGGTATAGTTACCACTGCATGGGCAATCATGCGGTACACTGGCTTATCCCACTATTGACAGATGGAATTGGATGATGTCCAGTAGGTCTGGGTACTTCTCCCAAAACTAGGGAAACCATGTTGGGCCCCAATGGGCTAAGGGGGAAACGGGTGGAGCACCCAGCAGGGTGTGATGGATCCTCTCTAGTAGGTGGCCTGGAAGAAGATGGATGATGTTTCCGTGGCCACTGGAGGTATTTCCAAGCTGTATTCTCCACTTGTAATTAACCGCAGTGGGTCGGGGGTCTGTCCAATCGATTGGATGGTTGGTTGCTCCAGGATGGAGGAATGACAAGTGTAATGTCCAATGGTTATGTCCCAATTTCTTAAAAGGGTTTAGATCCTCTCTGGTATGTGACCTGGTGGATGGATTGAGGTCCACGGCCACTGGAGGTGGGGGAAAGTGTCTTGCTGTTTTGGTGTACAGCAGTGGGGCAGTATTCAGTCCAAGTGTGCAGTCAGAGTCCAGCAAGACAGGGATGTGGTGTTGGGGGGTCTCCTGAGGACACGGTGTCAGGGAGCTCCGTCGGAACGGGACGCACGAGCACCCCCCCTTCCGACGACTGGTGGGGACTGACGATCCTGCAAGCATGAAGCTGGCTCCATCTGTAAATTGAACATATTTTTTTATATTTATTGTGATATTTACAGAGTCGAGTTTGAAGAACCACCTTCCCCTCTGCCGTGTGCAAGCAAAGTCTGGGAGAAGCCCCAGGAATGTACAGTTACCAGATCATACCAGTCAGTTCTCCAAAAAAACACGTAGGAGGGGGTTGCTACACATGCATACCTCCCAATTTTCTGTCACCAGAAAGACCTCACAACTTTCTGTCACCAGGAAGAGGGACATATGCGCCCAAAATTAGAAAAGGGAGAGGCTACACCACATTTCGACGCTGTGGGGGCATGGCCCAGAGGCTCTGCGAAAGTACACAAGTACCGGCTATAGTAACGCTGTCACCAGGGGCCATACACACGTAGTGATCAGTGCTTCATTTATAAGTGATCGTCAGATTGCTTTGAAATGGGGCTGTATTCGCCCTGTGTGTATGGCCCATAACATGTTTCATGAATAGAGATTACATTAGCAACTTTGAAAGTAATATAGGGTAAATAATCAAGGAAAACTTACACAAGTTGTACTTAAGTTATATTGATTGTATTTTGTATGGGGTCTGTTGGGTTATGATGACTTGTTCACATTGGTGGTGTTCCCGTGAGCGTAACTATCCACCGCCACCCCATGCCCTCCCCCCCGGGCTGCAGCCTTAGGTGCGTGCACCTGGCAAACAGTCTGTTCGCCATGGCTGCACCACCCGGAGAATGCACATGTGCAGAAATGCACATGCGCAAACGCCCACCGTTGGTCCCTGTGCGAATGGACCAGAATAACCCCCATAGTGTATAACATTACCTTTAGGAAATGTATTTATTTACAGTTAATTTTATTTTACATTCAGTTACATAGAGTTAAGTTTATATTACATTCCAGGCGAATCCTCACCGTTGAAGGACAGTCGCGGATTCCCCTGAATGGCGAGGTTCACGGCTAATGCAACGGGCCAGATGCATATAGCCGCGAGCCTCACCATTTTTCCGGACGCACATGCCTTTTCCACCTTGCTTTTTAGAAATAGCGAAGTGAAAACGGCAAGTGCAGGGGGTCAGTTAAATACTGAGGGTGGGCTATGACAGCGAGCAATAGGCACTGCTCATCGTCATAGCTTGCCTGATCAGCATTGAATATACCCCTATGACTTCACAAAATATCTTTTGAGCTGCTTTCTTCCCTTCATAAAACTGCCCTCTCTCAATGACTAATTACTTATTCTGCCCAACTTCTAAAAGAAGACGTGATCTTCTGCAGGCCTGGGTTTTGTTCACTCAACAATGATCTTTAGCTTCCCTATTTTTTTTTTGGGTGGTGCATTCAGTTATTGGTAACTAGATTCATAAAAATGTTTCTATACAAATTATGTATTTTCGTTTGTAACAGATACACTTCACTTACAGTAGGTGTTCAAAGCTTTCACGATCATAGCAACTTACCATTTGTCATTAAAACAAATAAAATGAATGAGCATCTTTTTGATATTGGTGAGTTGTTGCTTATTGTCAAACAAAATCCGAGGCTCCAGTCAGTGACATGAATTAGGAAAACTGGCATGTCAGAGCCTAGAGATGATCTACTCTATATCCAATCCCTTGTCTGATTTACTCTGACTCACTCTTGAAATGATTTCAGGCCTACTACAGTCACCGTTCACTTTGACAGGAGCCTTCTTACACTGATTGCCCTTTGGACAGGTGAGGATGACAGGATAATGATAATGAAACCACAATTATTCCCTCACTATCCTTCACTAGATGCAAGGAAATAGACAAAAATGGGATTGGGAAGAAATTTTGCAGAGTTTCAGCCAGATGTATCAAGCTTCAAATGTGATCAAATGGAGAGTGATAAACAGCCAGCCAATCAGCTCCTACCTGTTATTTTTCAAACCCAGCCTGTAACATGACAGGTAGAAGCTGATTGTTTGGCTGTTTATCACACTCCATTTTATCACTTGAAGCTTGGTACATCTGGCCATAATAGTGTATCAGACGAAGAGCTGAAGATTTCATCACATTACATCTTGGCCAGTGGTCTCCATATAAGACCCAGGGGTAATCTACAACCCTCCTTGGACATTATTGTAGCCCTTAAGAAATTTATTAGCCTACTTTATTTTTAAATAAATAAATTGAATCTACGTTTTTTGCAGAAATGTGTAAAACAATGCGCAAAACCTTTTAAACTGCTGCCTGTGATCACACTGGGGCCGACACCAAGTCCCAAATACAATACACAGCAAACAAACAGTTGTGTGCTGCTGATAGTTATCCCACCACCTCTTTATGAAATAATAGTACTTTCCTTTTTATAATACTTGAAGGATGGTGTGCTTTTTTTTCTGAAACTCAAATGAAACCAAGATAGTGCACAATCATGTTTTAAAATGGGATGTACTTTCTATTCCTCTGTATGCACTCACATTTTGTTCAATTCAAACAGCTTTGAGGACTTATACGGAACCAATTGTGATGCACTGGCTCCTCCCTCATGTTTATTTCTTGCACTCTGGGTGGATTCAAAGCAAATGCACATAGTGCAACTCCATTGGATAACCGTAACATTTATTAAAAAATTGCACTCACAACTGTTTGTTTGCTATAAATTTAATCTAACCTGACTCCATAATTTATTACCACTCCAAGAAATCATCAGGCCATCCACACCCCTATGCTCAGAGATGCAGTGTTTCACTTACTATCCGAGCAGAGTATCTGGTCAGAAGGTTTACCATAACCATGTCAACATTCATAATATTGGGGCAGATGTATTAAGCCTATCAAGAGATAAATTCAAGGGTGATTGGGGGGGGGGGGGGGCGATTCTGTAATACAGAAATGCGGTAAAAAACCCGTTATCTGGGTTTTTACCGCATTTCTGTATGCTGTATTAGCCCACCGCAGTGTTAGCGCTGCGGAGGGAATCGCCAGCAAAAGCTGGTGATTCCCTGCAGAAGCCTATGGGCTTCTTACCGCAGCGCTTTTTGAGGGATCCGTCCCAGCGTGCCCTGTGGCTGGTGCCGGGGTGTGCGTATGCGCAGATGGACTCCTGGGTCACAGACCCGGAAGTCCAGTGCCGGCACCGCATCGCAAGGGACAGCTCTTATCGCAAGAGCTGTCCCTTGCCTTAATAACGGCATATGTTACAGCATATGCCGTTATTAAAATTGCGGTAGCCGGCGAAGGGGGCCGCGGATGTTACAACATCCCGCCCAAAGAGAGATAAACATCCAGCTAATCACATCCCAAATGCCGTGTTACAGGCTGTGTTTGAAAAAAAGTCAGTAAGGAGCTGATTGGCTTGACGTTTATCTCTCTTTATCAACCTTGCATTTATCTCTTGTTAAGGCTTAATACATCTGCCCCATTGACACTACAATGTTAACATCGGAAATGTCAACATTGTTAAAATGGTTCACAGACACCAGGTGGAATGTAAAAGTCCCATTAGAATTCTGCTGCTGAGATGTCATCATTGGCAGAGATCCTCACATAACTGTTGTGACCAGGATGTAGACCCTGGAGGCACTGCAGCAACCAGTACAAGTTAAAACACAGCTAGACTATACCGGTACCATTTGTCAACTGTTTATTATCTGACAAAACCGTCAATCAATCGTACCCAACCCCTGAGCAGTACATGAGTATGCAGTAGAGAATTTATCAGAATAAATTGTAAGTATTTAAGATGACATTGAAGGGTGAATGAAAGGGCTATGATGGGTAAATAGGAAATGTGGAGCAGGCAATGAGAATGTAGACCAATGGTTTTTGCAGTATATGTGTGTGATGCAGCATGGTATACATTAGGGTTAAATGTTATGAGTAATGCAATATACTTGTACGTATGTTTGGATTCAGCCCACTTGTACCTATTATTGGCTGTTTTAAAATCTTGGATGGGAGAAATATTAGCATACTCAGTTCAAAGACACCACCTCCCTTAATTATGTGCCGTGGAAACTGAATATTCCACACCCATCACACCAAGGCCTCTGTAGAGCTAGGAGTTTATGTAGCTGCCAAGATGTCTCTTGTATGCAAATCACATCTGGAACACTCTTAATGGAATCAGAAGTGATGTTTAAACTTGCTCTAAGATCACACTCTTGGTTCAATAGCCTAAATACTTTGGACAGTAAAATAGAATTAGTCTAACTCACAGAGTTGAAAGCATCAGAGCACAAAGTGGAAACCATCATTTAAAATATCCGGTAAATTTAAAGATTCTGTCACCTTCATTCATTGTTAAGTGTACTGTACTACAAATTAATTTACTTATTGGAAAAAAAATAAAAAAAATAATTTAATTAAAACAAAGAAAACCTATTATTTCCTGCACCATAGTCAATATAGAAAACACTCCATGATTTTACTTTGAGTACAACTACCTGCGTATGCCAGTTTAGTTACCATCCATGCCTGAGCAGTCATCTGAGAACTTGTGCAGAAAATAAAAATATAACACCAGTTCTGTTTAATTGCCAACTGTCCTTTTTTGGGGACATTTACAATATATAGAAAATTGCTCATGGATGGTTTTCTTCCTCTAAATGTGTCTCTCTTTCAGTATTACCAAATGCACAATACAATTCCTCTTTTTTGATGATATTCTTACCATCTATTCTTATTCTTTGGGCTTTTTTGAGTTCAGTTATGTGGGAGTATTAAAAAGCACAAAAAATATGTTATAATATAATTCAGTAAAATGAAATTATGGGGATTGTAGTGCTCCAAGGTCTGTCATGACAGTATCGCGCATGACATCCTTTGATACACCGACTCGCCTCAGCAGCTAAGTGTCTCTGGAAACTATTTTAAATTTTGGCAGCTATGGGTCTGTAAAAAGAAACAGTGTTCTGGAGTGTGAAATGGTGACACCACATCCCTCTAAATTGAGGTGCATAAATGTGCCAGTAATAGAACAGGAAGTATACATTTTAAATAAATCCCAGTGGGTGAAAAGCTAATTGTATGAAAGTAAAATATATAAGGTAAACCCTCTGTATGAAAATATGGAGTAGGGGATATGTATACTGCATAATAAGTGAGTCTTTAGTAAAGGTTTGATTTGTTAACGAACACGGAAAATGTCATAATGAATTTTCAGTATTGTGGCTTGTGACATTAGCAGTTTACTTTATTGCCTTTGGTAGAAATATCTGTGTACCGTAATATTTACCTCTTGTCTGCTATTGTGACATTCCGCTTAAGAGAGGCAGATTTGAACCTGGCATACAGCGTTTAAAGGGCTACAGTGAGCCTTTTAAATTAATTCTACATACTTAATCCCAATTGTATAGTCAGTGAAGTATAAAATATTGAAATCAGCTGGGTATACTGTATTTTTCTTTTAAAGCTCTTTTTTTTAATAAAACATTTGAAACTGTTCATTGTGAATGTGAAATGGGAATCTTTTCTTATAATGTGTAGAAAATTGTGAATTCTCTGTAATAGAGTGTACTGTATAGCCTGTCTTTGCTGTGGATGCTCTGTTCACACAGCTGGTATTCTACATTCTGACATGTATTGCATTGGTTGCTGAATAGTAAGAATACAATTTTTTGCTTGTACGAAAGAGTGTAAAATGGGATCTCCTGTAAAAGGGAATAGTCTTTTAAGAATGATATAGCAAATGTTTCAAGTTAACATAAAAATGCCACTTTTTGAAAGAAAAGATTTGTCAAAAAGTTTCTTTGTGCATTTAATGTGTGTGATTATGTAGTATAAAATGCAGAGTTTGTAAAAATTTCTTGAATATACAGGCAAAATATGAATAATTCAAAACAACTTCTAAGTTCAACACTGTATTATGTCTTTTGTATCTCTGACTGAAGATAACATTGTTCTCCTAATACAGCTGAATTTGCACAAGTTACACCTCTGAAAATGCCAAATGGTCTTTAGTCTAGTTTTCAGAGCTGTCCCGTGCATTGAAGAAAGACTACATATTGAAAATAATAGATCATTAATGTTCCACAGGCATTGGTACTGATAACGCCCATTATTCTGTATGTACAACATTTGGCATGTTCTGATTATCGTAAAAGGACAATTAATTATTATTAATTTTATTGCAATTTGATATATACAGAAGTTGGTTTGATTATAGTACCATCTCCATCTTCTGTCTGTGCACCAGAGGTTTTTTATTTCCTTTGACCATATTTTGTCAGAATAGACCAAAAGAATTTCTTGACATTACTGTATTCTATTCTATTTTGTGACCCAATGGCAACAATCTCATACATTTTTATATATAGGTCACTGAATAAAAACTAGGTTACCTTTTTCAGTTATACTACTGAATGGGGAATAAACACTGTTAGGCAATATCCTATTCACAGCGGTAATTTACCACTGCTAATAAAATTGACAGGAGCTATCCTATGTGGGGTGCTGATCTTCCCAATGCCAGCACTTATCGGGGATTATGCTTCATACTGTACATCATAGGCACACAAAGCGTGAGCCATGATAAGCAGCCCTTCTGAACCTTCTTAACATCTGGATCTGGGAACTTTTTTCAGCTGAAAATTCATTGGTCTAATAAGATTCCTGCATTAGCCCATTAGAACACATTTTCCTCTACATTACTACTTTGTTTTGTTTTAGCAGTAAGTTCTTTTCAGTTTATTCAAAGTTTGAACATTCCCTCTAGTGATAAACAGATCTTATTTTGAAAAATGAAGACATAACACACACAGTACGAAAAGCTGTAACAAAATAGTTATCTTCAGTTTTCTACAAGTGGCATGTTGTGGAAAAGAAAGTCAATTACTCAGTGCTCTGAAGTCCAGCATCAGGCCTAAAATGTTTATGGAATAAAGTCCCTTAGGAGAAGTTTTGTCATTGCAAGGAATCTTTCTTTTATGTCAAACAGGTTTTTTTTTCTCCAGTAACACTTTATTCAACAACTCATATTCATGTCTCTGTAGTAAGTGACAGAAACACATTTCTTACAGTAGTTTAGCAAAAACATTTTTATTTTATTTTTTCAGAAAGAGAATGCATATTGATAGCTTTTATAATGTATACTGCATAAGGATTACATTTTGTTGGATAATCTGTATATTAGAGTCGTTAAAGTCCAGTATTAAGGGGTGTTTTCTACAGGTCATCTGCATCAAGGTACTGATTTAGAGATGAACTCAATCAAGGTTGCATGAATTAAATCAAACAATTTTAACTCAAACAATTCAATTTTCAATTTAAAGCAAAACATTAAAAACTACAACTTTTGCTCAGAAAGAGAGAGAGACGTGTAGGTGCATAATCAGTGAGGTCATACAAGAAAGAAGAAGCTGTTAGATGATCTTGAAAAGAGTGGACACCACAGCATAGTAAATATGGCAAAGGCAAGAGCTAAAATTGCACCCACAGATGCCCACTTGCTGGCTGATCTACTTGATCCTAGGTACAGGGGAAATTATCTTCGTCAAATTATGACAGTTAACTTTCGTGCATCCATGAAACCATTTGCACCATCCATGTTTGAAGACAAGTATCTCCTATTCATGAGGTGTAAGCCTCTAAAGTGAAAGCGTTTATTTAAAAAAAATTAGAAAAAAATCCTATTTAAATACGAAATTCTCCTTTTAAATAAAAAAAAATCTGAATTAAATCAAATCAGATTTTTTCACATTTTTACTGTAGTACAAAATGCAACTGCAACTTTAGACAGCGCTATTGTGTGTAGACATGCTAATATTGCACAAGGGGTGAAATGTTATAGGATGAGAGAATCAGTAAGTGAGAGATTTGGTAAGAAATCTCAAGTTTTTATAAAGCGGAAACCGTTTACACTGCAAGATCAAACTGGTTTTGCAGTGTAAATGATTGCCGCTTTAAAAAAAACTGGAGATTTCATACCAAATCTCTCACTTACTGATTCTCTCATCCTATTACATTTCAACCAAGGTGTCTTGTGTAAATAGATAACGCTTGCTTACTCTTACTCAAGTTCTCATCTATACCGCTCTTGGTGCACCATTCATCTAGGTACACAGAGAATGGGACGTGCGTGCATGTGAGCCACTCATGCACCCAATTCTCGGCAGTGGACGCACACACTTGTCACACGACACTGATATGTTATATATATGTTATATATAATGCATTGGGGATAGATGTATGTAGACAGATCTGTAGCTGAATAATCCTGCCGATGCTCACCTTGAGCCAGACACTGTATGGTCATCTGCACTTCTTTACTTCTTGAAACTTTCAATCAGTGACAGGGAGGGTGGTAGGAATGTCCAAAGCCACCTTCTCATGCTACCTAGGCCAAATACTTGCCAAAATGTAGACCCTTCCCATCACCTATATCTGCTTATTTAGCCAGGTGCCACAGTGGCATGATGTTGCATTAGCTTTTTATAGGATCGCAGGCATGGCAAATATTCTAGGTTGTATAGACACATTGGGGGAAGAATACGAATGCAAAAAGTTGCATTCGGATTCTTAATTCGAATGGCTACGACTGCATAGGGCGTATGCTAAGTCGTGTTCCGTAGGGGGATTTACAAAGCAGTCAAATACGACTGCTTTGTAACCCTCCGATGGCGTATAAATTCGTATTAGCTGGCCGTATATACGGCCGCTAATACGAATTTGAGGAGGCAGTCTGCACGGATCAGTCATATCCGTGCAGGCTGCAGTGTGTAAAAAAAATAGAGAAATAAAGACATAAATAAAAAACTGGCGTTGGGTCCCCCATAGCTGTAACCAGCACCAGGCTGAAGGAGTCGGGGCCGGTAATTAAAAATCAGGGAACCCGACAAATAGGGGTTCCCTGATTTTTAACAACCAGCCCCAGGCTCCAGTTCCGGGGTTGGTTCCAAAAATACGGGGGACAAAATGAGTAGGGGTCCCTTGTATTTTTAGAACCAGCCCCAGGCCAAACCAGGCAGCAGGGTAATGCCACAACCTGGGGGAGACTTTTTATACAAGTCCTCCAGGCCAAAGCATTAACCCCCTGACCGGTCAGCCTGGCCAGGGGCCCTGGGGGAGTGGGGACCCCCCAATAAAGGGTCCCTGGCCAGGTTGACCGGTCAGGGGGCTAATGCTTTGGCCGGGGGGGCTTGTATAAAATGTCTCCCCCCGGCTGTGGCATTACCCTGTTGGCTTGTTTGGCCTGGGGCTGGTTCTTAAAATACGGGGGACCCCTACTCATTTTGTCCCCCCTATTTTGTGAACCAGCCCCGGAGCTGGAGCCTGGGGCTGGTTGTTAAAAATCGGGGAACCCCTATTTGATTTTTAATTTCCGGCCCCGGCTCCTTCAGCCTTGTGCTGGTTACAGCTGTGTGAGGGGGGGGGGCGCTGTTTTTTTATTTATTTATTTCTCTATTTTTTAACACTGAAGCCTGCACGGATCTGACTGATCCGTGCAGGCTTCTGCCAAATACGGCCGCTTAGTAAATCGGGAACCACCATTGTTTTGAATGGTGATTCCTGTCGTATCCTATCGATGGTGTAGACATTCGTATTTGTAAATACAAATACGAATGTCCCATCCATAGGTGTACGAATTGCCGTATTTTCGGGATAGTAAATCCCGAAAATACGAATGTGTTTAAAATAGGTGTATTTCTCCATACGACTACACCTATTTTTTACAAATTCACTTAGTAAATTTCTCCCATTGAGTTGAGACCATCTAGGGCAAGAATGCGTGTTCTTAAATCACCACCCCAGTTTTTCCACCAATGTGTAGGTGTCCAGCACATGGAGCTTCTCAATCACTTATGCAGGAATTATCACCTGAAGTGGCTCTTCATACTCCATACTGTTGGAAGGAGGAGCCAGTGCCACTGTGCCTGTTTTATCCTGACTATGCATTATTTTTTTATTTTTACACATTTGATGCAATTTATTTATTTTTGGACACCTTCAGAGTACACGCCAGTATGCTGGCGCAGTTGATCCCCACATGATTTTCTTCCAAAAGGTACCCTTCTTTCAGCTACTTGTCCTGGAGGAGTAGTAGCCAAACAGGTAGTCATAATGCTGCATGACTCCCTTGAATGGGGCCACATTTTCTTCATAAGTGAACCACACATTGTGGCCACTATTTGGGGTGTAATCAATGCCTTCTGTGAGCTGTGACAGCAAGCAGTACTGCCTGCTCCTTGTCACAGCTCGCAGGGTCAGTATTCAACTAACCCCCTGCACATGCCGTTTCCCCCTTGCTAGGTTTTTGGAGCGAGGGTGAAATGGCGTATCTGGCTGCTAAAACAGCGAAGGCTTGAGGCAAAATGCAGCGGGATCCCTGCATTAGCCAGGAACCTCGCTGTTTTAGCGGCCGCATATACTTGCTGTGCATTGAATATGGTGAGCGGCCAGCGCGAGGGTTGAATGGCGGGGATTGCCGAAAACAAGCGATCTCCGCCTTGAGTACGCCGGCCACATTGAATACAGCCCTTAGTCTTACCCAATGGCACAGACACATCATCATCGTCCTCCTTTTTATCATGCCACTCTGTGTCAGTCATAGGCTGCTGCACAGGCACCTTCTCCACATCTGGCGTGCTTTTTAAACAACATGGAGATGTCACTGTAGCAATTTGAGTGATGCAAATTGAGTCATTAGTTGGTTTGTGCTGGCATATGGCTTCTGAGGCATTCTAGTATGATTTTAAATGTGACTTTTACTGCAACTCATTCGAGTGCTATTTCTAAAGTGGCTTCCCATTCAAAAATAGCGACATCAGCACAAATCAAATCAAATTTTGCGATTTTTTGTTTGGGAGATTTGTAAATTCAACCCAAGACGATTCTAAGTATATTCCCTAAATGCTAATTACCTTTACAGATGTTTGTTTGATGTTTGACAAAAAAAAAAGGCACCTGCAGTCTTGTATAATAAAATGGATCACATTGCAGCTAAATTAGTTTTGTCTAGTCTTGCCTATCTTGAAATGTCTCCTTTTAATCTCATTTTATTGTTGTTTTTTTTTTAAATCATTTTAACCCTTTTAGTGCCAAGTGAATTTGTCAAAATAGGTGTGAAAATTGGCAAGCAAACATTTTTATTCATCATAATGACCTGTATTGTTTACCTTTTATATAAGAAATATAATCATTTTTTTACACAACATTTTTATTTGAATTTATATAACAAATGTGACGCTGCAATCTTTATCGGGTATTTTGAAGACCGCTCTCAAAGATGTTAGCACTCAAAGGGACCCTGGCCCATTTTTGTTTTGCTCGACAGCATATCGCCAGGCAGGATTTAATGTCCTGTTTGGCTATCAGCAAAAAGGGGCGTGTCTGCATAAACGGCTGTGGATTGTCAAGATTCGTCCAGGATCGTGACAATTCACGGCCGTATTCAACAAAACAGGCCTGCATTGAATAGGAGCCCGCTTCTATTTCCCCCATCGGAAATAGTGGCGGGGATTGAATACCCCCCTATATCTGCCAGTAAACAATTTTAGCGCATTTAATTTCCTATCATTTTTGGTAATATTTGTGTGATATCCCCCAAAAAGCCGGAAGCTACACATTAGTAAGTATCACCTGGATGTACTGTATGTGAGGGGGGCCGCAACAGATTGGGAAATACAGTATGTGTTTCCTTCCCACATCTTTGGTCGCAAAAGCAACCCACATAGTTTTGGTCCAAGGAGCTAATGACATCCTCCGATAGTATTCACCATTGCAGCTTGTGGGCTACACTAAGCAGCATTTTCTGTGAAAGTTAGCCTCGGGATCCCTCCTCTGCAATGGCCACTCATACAGTACATGCACGGACTGATTACCATATACGCACAGTATCATCACTTCTAACTCATTGCTTTACGATGTTCCTTTTGATTCTCCTGTCCTTTGAATGTCAGTAGTAATGCTTTTGTGTATTACTTAAGCAGTGAAAATAATTAATAATAATCAGTCCTAAATTCCAATATTGAATAAATATGCCCCTTTAATAATTTAGTAATGTTGGATAGTAAATAAGCAGTGTTGTTTTGTTTTTATTTTTCTTGAGTTTTAGAATCACAATCCTGTAGCGTGTAGTAGATTTTATTTACATACATGGGTATGTGAAAAGATGTGCATCTACAGACATAAGGATGCTCGAAGTATCTCTTCCCCCCAAGAACATTCCTGTCTTATTTTCTTTCTAAAATATATTTCAGCCTATTTCCTCTGGCTGTGGTTTTAGAGAATTCTGTTTAATCTTTTCATCTCTTTCTCTTTTCTTTATGTTTAAGCCCAACCTCAGAGCTTGCCTCAGCCAAATACTTCAGCACGGGAACAGAGCGAGGAAGAAACTGGCAAGATACAAAATGGTCATGTAGGTCTGAGTAATATCAATGGAATCCACAATGGGGTCAAACATGTTGCTGCGGATCACAGAAAGTTATCAGCTCCCGTTTCTCAGAAAATGCATCGGAAGATCCAGTCCAGCTTATCTGTGAGCAGTGATGGCAGCAAAAAGAGCAAAAGTAGTTCAACATATTCTCAAAAACCTGGCTCTTCACCAGAAGGTAAGCAAAGTCCTAAACACTCTAAAAAGTGCATAGGATTTTTTATAAACAAATGTTTGTTTTGATATTGTATTTAGTCATTATGTTGTTTTTCTTTTTTAGAGTAATGATCAAGTTCCACTATATTGCCTGTAGCCAGCTAATAAAACATAGTATAGTATTTAACAAAGTAGTTTGCCACTTTGTTAACACTCTACATTTTGTTTGCCTAGCTGGCTGCAGGCAACGTTAGAGGAAGGAAAGGCTTTAAGCCACATTTTACTTACTCGGCACGTTTAACTGTGTAAATATACCTCAGGCAAAATTACACATAGCATATGGTTGTATTTCTTTTAAGATTTAATTTTGTTAATTTTTTTTACATTTTTTTTAACTCTTGCAGAAGAGGCACAGAATATATTATTAGAATATAATTATAGCTATAGTGTGATAATCAAATGAAAAGGGCTTTACCAAAGGTTTAAATCAGTAATCCTGTGGAGTTACATACAGATGTAGCCCTCTTCATCGTTGCAGGGGCCGGCTACCACCAGGGGTGCGCTCGTGCGTCCCGTGGCAACGGAGCCTGCCGGGGGTTCCCGTCGCCACCGCAGTTCCCCTCGCCGCCCCGACCCCCCCCGAACTGTGCAGCGTCTCCATGAAGAAGAGACGGACAGGGAGACGCTGCCCAACTGCCATTATACTGGGAGGCGCGTGTGCGTGAGATATACACACGCGTCCCAGTCCCTATCGCCGGTGCACGTGGCGAGCGCCGGGCAAAGTTAAAGCTGGCTCCATCTGGAGAAAAAAAAATATTATTTTCTCATTGTAAATATGTGCAAGCATTTTCTGTATCAGGTTAAGATTATAAAAAAATATATAAATATACAAACAGAAATTAACGGACCAGTGTATCTGGAATCCATCACCAGCTTACCCATAGTTACTGAGGAGTAGATTTATTAAGCTCAGTGAAGTGATAAAGTGTCTGGTTTTTATCACAGCCAATCAGCTCCTATCTGTCATTTTTCAAACCAAGCCTGTAACTTCACAATTAGGAGCTTATTGGCCGGTGATAAAGAAAATACACTTTATCACTTCACTGAGCTTAATCAATCAGTTTGTCGGTCAGTTAACATCCCCTATGTAGCTGTTGTGTTTTCATACAAAATGCTGATACTGTATAACCACCGGCAGCACAGTTAGTGAAATGGTATGCATAACTACCTCTCAGCCCTGAAGTCATGACTAAATATCCTGACCAAGGCTCTATCTGTGTGGAGTTTGTATGATCACTGGGTGTTCTGGTTTCTTTCCACTATCCAAAATCATACTAGTAAGTTAATTGGCTCCTGGCAGAAAGGAATTCCTATGAGAATTTGTTTCCATGTGATAGGTGACATAGATTATATACTCTGAGGGGATTGATATGAATGACTGAAATAATATATATGCACATTTAATAAATATGCCTTTTTAAGGATTGCTCATGATGAGTACACACCAGACAGACAGGTGTTGGCAGTGCAGCTGATTCAGTTATGTACACACACCTACCGATTGGCCGCTCAGTGTGTCGGTGCTCTCATCCAGCTGGCCCAGCTGTGACAGCCCCTACAGCAAGTGTTTGGCTGGTCGGCGGACCATCAAAAACACTGGCAGATGCGCCAATATATCTTTAAATATATCGACCATTGGTTGTGCTGCACAGCAACAAAATATGCATGTAATCACAGCCTAACAAACAGGTAAATGCCGCCCGGCCGAAGCACCCCCCCCCCCCCCATGGCGCGTATCCCCTTGGTAGCATGCAAGGGGATGTGTGCGCTAACACATTCCCTTGCAGGTGGCCGCACGGCCCAAAAATCATTAGATGGTCGCTCACCATCTAAATATTTTTGTGTCGTTCGCTAATAAAAGTCAGTCTAGACAGATCGCTGAATTTGGGGCGGGCCCAAAGCAGGGGAACACCCAGCATTTTTACGGGCTGCCCTCTGCCCACCCCCTTCCCACCCCTTTGAGTGGAAGGCCCGGCGAGTGTGAAACTCGGCGAAGCCGTTCGTGCCCAGGGTTTGCGTCTGTGCAAACCCCGAACATCGGGGATGAAGCGTGGTGAGCGCAGCGCTACACATCCTCCGACCTTTTCATACCCCCACTATCGACGTCGGCGTGGAGTTGATTTTAGATAGTGTGGCGAGCGCAGCGAGCCCGAAGCGTGCCAAGCGCATGCGGAATACATGTAAAATAATCCGTGTCCCCTCGCGGGGCTCGGCATGCTTTGGTCTCGGTGGCTCGCTGCGCTCGCCACACTATCTAAGATCAACTCCACGCCGACATGGATCGTGGGAGTATGAAAAGGTCTGAGGACGCGTACCGCCGCCCCTCGCGGGCTCGCTGCGCTTGCCACATTTCGGGTTGGCATTGATAGAGTGGGGGTGGCGTTGACAATGGGGGTGCATATTGGATGCGATGCGATTGGATAAGATGCACTTCGATCAAAATCGGGGGCGCCATGCTAGGACTTTTCCACCGGGTAATGCATTAATAATGTGAAATCTACTGCATTACATCAACTTAAAGGGAGATTTATCAAAGCTTGGGGAGGAATTGGCTAATTGCTTATGCCAGCTAATTAAGAGACAGAGGGTGAAATTACCTAGCAGCTTCAATAGCTTCCACAAAAAAGGCACCCTCTGTGGCTTAACACGGGGAAATTCCTTTACTTAACATTGTATGCAACATTAATAGTTTAGAGCATGCAGTGCAACAGCAGTTTTATTAAATAGCTCCGGCCATGAATTCTGGCGCTTTTGCCCAAGCCTGAAACCCTGGGACTAATTGGAGAGTGATAAAATACAAACCAATCAGCTGCTGTCATTTTTCCAAACACATCTAGTTAGAAGCTGATTGGTTTGTTCTTTATATGTTTCCAAGCTTTGCTAAATCTCCTCTTTAGCGACTTACATCTTAAAGCATATTTTTTATTTATTTTTTATTACAAAAAGTTTATTATTTTGACACAACATATGTCACATCAGACCAAAAAAACATGCTCTTACAGTAGTCATGCTATTCTATTCCAGCAATTGGTGAGGGAGCCCACTCGTAAGGACGCAATATTAGACTTAATACTTACAAATGGTGACAGAATATCTGACATAAATGTGGGTGAAAATCTGTGATCCAGTGACCATAAAGCAGTATGGTTCAAAATAAAGACAGAGACTGACTCATCGCACACAAAAACAAAGGTGTTAGATTTTAGGAAGGCTGATTTTGTAGAGATGGGAAACTCTGTAAGGGATTCTTTGGCAGAGTGGAAGAACTTGGAAGGAGTGCAGGATAAGTGGGAAAAATTAAAAAGTGCAATTCTAAAAGCAACAGAACTTTGTGTCAAAAGAGTTAGGAAAAACACAAGAAAAAGAAAGCCATTGTGGTTTGCAAAAGAAGTAGCAAGTATTGTGAAAGCAAAAAAGTTGGCCTTTAAGAAATTTAAGCAGACGCAGAAGAATGAGGACAAAGAGGTGTATCTTGTTAGACAGAAGGAGGCTAAGAAGGTAATCAGATGTGCAAAAGCACAGGCTGAAGAGAAAATGGCCCAGTCAGTGGGTAAAGGGGGGAAAACTTTTTTTAGGTATATAAGTGACAGGAGAAAAACAAAAAGTGGAATAATTAGACTGAAGACAGAGAGTGGAAGTTTTCTTGAGGGGGACAATGTAATAGCAGATAATATTAATAATTATTTCTGCTCAGTATTCACTGCTGAAAGAGAGGGGAAGGGCCACAGTTAAGTTACAAGTATAGTCAGAAAACTGAGGGAGAGACAAGTACATTTACAGAGGAGAAAGTCCTCACAGAACTCTCAAAACTGAAAGTGGATAAATCAATGGGGCCAGATGGGATACATCCAAGGATACTAAAAGAGCTTAAAGGGGAGCATGTAAAACCAATAACAGAATTATTCAACCAGTCACTAGCTACTGGAGTAATCCCAGAGGACTGGAAAACAGCTAATGTAGTCCCACTGCACAAAAGTGGAAGCAAGGAAGAGGTAAGCAACTATCGACCAGTGAGCCTTACATCAGTAGTAGGGAAATTGATGGAAACACTCTTAAAACAAAGAGTTGTAGAATATCTCAAAACCAGCAATTTACAGGATCCAAAACAGCATGGGTTTACTGGGGGAAGATCCATGTCAAACAAATCTTATTGACTTTTTTGACTGGGTGACTAAAGTAATAGATCAAGGTGGGGCTGTAGATGTAGCTTATCTAGACTTTAGTAAAGCTTTTGACACTGTCCCACATCGCAGACTGTTAAATAAACTTGAAAGCTTGGGATTGGATTCTAAGATAGTTGAATGGATAAGAGCGTGGTTGCAGGACAGAAAACAGAGAGTTGTAGTAAACGGAGTACAGTCAAAGGAGGGAAAGGTTACAAGTGGAGTACCCCAGGTATCTGTACTTGGACTGGTGCTTTTTAATATCTTTATTGGTGATATTGCAAATGGAATTGAGGGTAAAATGTGCCTTTTTGCAGATGACACAAAGGTATGCAACAGGGTAGACACACCAGGAGGGGTAAAACAAATGATTGAGGATCTAGGCAGATTAGAGAAATGGTCAAGAGAATGGCAACTACAGTTTAATGCCAAAAAATGCAAAATCATGCACTTGGGTCTTGGGACAGAAATCCAAAGACTCAATATAGTATAAATGGCACTATAATGGAAACTACTGAGGAAGAGAGGGATCTAGGTGTCACTATTTCAGGGGACTTAAAAGCAGGTAGGCAATGTAACAAAGCAATGAAGAAGGCAAGTCAGATGCTTGGTTGCATAGGGAGAGGTATCAGCAGTAGAAAGAAAGAAGTAATAATGCCACTGTATAGGTCATTGGTACGACCTCACCTAGAGTATTGTGTTCAGTTCTGGAGGCCATATCTCCAGAAGGATATAAATACATTAGAGACTGTACAAAAAAGAGCAACTAAAATGGTGCATGGCCTACATCACAAAACATACCAGGAAAGACTAAAAGATCTTGATATGTATACTTTAGAGCAGAGAAGGGAAAGGGGGGACATGATAGAAACTTTCAAATATATCAAGGGCTTTAACAAGGTACAGGTGGGAGACATTCTTCACAGGAAGAGCAGCAACAGAACACGAGGACATGCACTGAAACTAGAGGGAGGAAGATTCAGGGGAAATGTGAGAGAATTTTTTCACAGAAAGAGTAGTAGATAAGTGGAATAGCCTCCCAACAGAGGTGGTAGACGCAAATACAGTAGTACAATTTTAACATGCTTGGGATAAGCATATTGATATCCTTACAAAAAAATAAGGATCAAATATGGTTTGAGGTAACATGTTTAAAAAAAGGGGCAGACTAGATGGGCCAAGTGGTTCTTATCTGCCGTCAAATTCTATGTTTCTATGTTTCTATTCATAAAATAGTATATTTAAAAAATGGCTAGATAGTTCAGTGTAGCCAACACCTAGGGCCTGATTCAGGTCCGATCGGTCCCCGACGTATTTGCTACGGGTTCTGATGCTCTGCGCATGTGTATATTAAGTCTCTTACACCGTGATGCTTATTACATAATAATGCCACATAAGTGCCTCTTGCCCACATGCTCATTGCTAGGAGTTTTTTCTCAATGCCAGGTGGTTCATGCTCATTGCCAGGGGGAGTGAGGCTCACGGTGACAGCCGCGAGCCCAGCAGAATGAAAGTGATTTGGCAGCTGGGCAGCTCTCTGCCCAGCAGCCAATCAGGAGCAGCTCCTATTGGCTGGGGAGCAGCTCCCATTGGCTGGATATTACAAATAGCTGTGGACTTGTTCAGAAGACAGCCGGGCAGTCCACCACTCTCTGCACCGCTGTTGTCACATCATTCTGCCGGGTGAGTCGGCGTGCCAAAGCAGTGGCTGTGGGTCGGGGGGAAGCGGTACGGCATACCAGCAATATATTTCTTACAGGTATGCCATACCCCCTTACTTGCACCATTGGCTGCATCACAACCTCCTCCCTTCTTTTTGGTCTTGAAGCCATGCTGGTACTGACACTTACCAAACAAATGGCCCTCTCTCACACTGAAACTCCTGTACTTCTTCCCAAAATGCTTTACTTCCTGTATTAGCACAAAATGGATGACAGAGGTTTATAGAGGATGACAGAGGTTTATATAGACTATGTGATGCATAAATCAGTGGACTTTTGTGTGCCAATATACAGATGGGGCAGGCCTCTTCCTTGCTGGCGAATCGCCAGAACGTCAGCGCTGGCGATCCGCCAGCGGCCTGCCTCACCATCTGACTGAGACGCACGTGCGTCTCACGCGCGGCGGGAACCCTGTCCGTCTCCGCCTCAGGGAGACGGACAGGGTTAGGGGGGGGTGCGGGCAGGCGGCGGGGACCCCGGGTTACCGCCAACAAGCCGGCAGTGCGTCTCGAATCGCCGTTGGAAGGAAACACACGCGCCTCTCATGCGCGCGCGTCCCCTTCTCGTTATGCAGATGGCGCTGGCGGGGGATGGCGGCTGGCGTCGCCATCGCCATCCCCTGCCAAGATGGGACCTGCCCCATCTGTATGACTTTCTTTCACACTGTGCGACTCACATAATGAAACTCTAAATATTGCATGCAAATTTAATTTTTTTCTAAAACCTCGCACCCCATTACATTGTACAACTCGCATTACATTACATCCAGCCCATGGTGTTCAAGAATTCCAACATTTCTTTTTAATGCAACCCTAAGCCAAAAGTTTCTTTGAGATTTTTCTTTGTCCGAATATTTTATTTTCTGCCATCAGCTCTGTTTTTTCCTATCACATTGACGATAAATAATTAATTTGATTCTGGACCACTAACCAATTGCACCACGACATGGCACCCAGTTTGGGAAGCACTTTTCTATAGGAATACATTTTAAAAAAATTGACCATTTAACAAAAAAGAAATAGAAATATACATGTGGATTATTCAAGCTAAAGGTTTAGATGAAAATAAAGAGACCGCAGACTATTAAAGGAAAGCGTGAGCTAAAAAATAAAAGTAGCTTAGTATATACTGTATTATCTGCTTTCTTGTATATGCAGCAAATATATATTAGCTCTACCAATAAATATTTATTATCAACCTTATTATGAGTGAAAATTCTCATTAGTTGACATTGTTTCAACATTACCCGATTTTCCATACTAGTTACAGATTGTGCCTGCTTCCATGATGTAATGTCTAATTAATTATTTTATTCAGTTTTTTTTTTGTTAGCGTATAATGCTACCAAACTATTGGTAATCATGCACTTGCATACCTCCCAACCGTCCCCATTTTCATGGGACAGTATATATATATATATATATATATATATATATATATATATATATATATATATATATATATATATATATATATATGTGTATATATGTAGAGAGAAGCAAAACGGCACTCAGATGTTGAAGGAATGATGCGGTGCAGGGTCCAAGAGGGATAATGATAGACAGCACTTACCTATCCTGGGAACCAGGTTAGGAAACAGACCAGCACTCACGTAGTTTGAGTTGAAGAAAAAAAAGGTGTATTTTCAAAACATTATACAAAGTGTAGTGCAGCAAGGCTGACCCAACAGCCGTTTCAACTGGATGCCTTCCTGACGAAAACTGGAAGGCATCCAGTTGAAACGGCTGTTGGGTCAGCCTTGCTGCACTACACTTTGTATAATGTTTTGAAAATACACCTTTTTTTTCTTCAACTCAAACTACGTGAGTGCTGGTCTGTTTCCTAACCTGGTTCCCAGGATAGGTAAGTGCTGTCCACAAACTGCCAGGGGTATCCCAACGTTTCAAGCCCTTGCGGTCCCTTTATCAAGGTGCACCTTGATAAAGGGCCCGCAAGGGCTTGAAACGTTGGGATACCCCTGGCAGTTTGTGTCTTTTATTCGAGTGCCGCCGTCACCACGCTGTAATACCTGCTTCAATGCTTTTATCCTTGGAGGGCACCGGCTATTTTGTTTATGGTTTCCGACACACCATTGGCGTGCCACACTCATCCAAAACACTATATATATATATATATATATATATATATATATATATATATATATATATATATATATATAATAGAATATTTTTGTTTGGGAAATACAGTCAAATTTTGAATCAAGGTTCCTTAGCACTAGAAATAGAAATGATTAATATTTCATGGCACTCATAAAAACTGTATTCTATGTTATGTTTTTATCTTTAACTTTTTGCTTCTATCTCTGCATTGTCATTTTAGTTATTCTTCTTTCTTGTTTGTATTAGACTGCTGTGCTTCTTTGATTTTGGCCTGTCTCTTCTGTCAGTGCACTGAGTTCATCCTTGGCCCACATCAGGTTTGCCCCTGTCTGCATGAGGCCTGTAACTCCTGCTGTGGCTGCTGTTCCAATGTCTGTGTGGGCCTTGAGGAAATTCCTGCTGAGGACCTCAACTACCACATTGATTGTGACTTTGCCCTTTTTGATACTTGCTGTGAAACAGCTGAATACCTCGAAATCTGTTTTGAGTGTTCTGAACTTTGTGAATATAGCTAGATATATGGCTGACCATGGTCAATGTTCAGTAAGTGCATATATTTACTGTTACACTGACTAAAACTAAAATTAATATCTAATCTGTATTAATAACTACCCCTATTACCAACTCAAATGATAAATACTCCCTTATCCAAGCTAATATTAAAGCATGTGTGTAGCCTGCTTACGTAATATAATAAACTGTCTACTATAATATTAAATGTGCACAATATAGATAGGTTTAACAAGCAGCAATATTGTTAGTGAGATGACAGGTTTTTAAAGAAAATTACTTATATGATATCATTTTTTGTTCAATATGAAAAATGTAAAAGTGACAGATATAAAAGCAGCTGCATACATCAGACCTATGTGCCTACTTTAAATGTAGATCTAGTAAGATATATTTTCGGAATTTATTTGCAAACAAATTACATAGATAGGAGATCTTACCACTGCTGATGGATTAACTTGGGGGCTATCCATTATCCCTGATGTCTGCATCCCCCCCCCCCTCCGCCCGATGCCGTCTCTTATTGGTTATTTGATTGAGTACGCCTCAGGCAGGGGAAATCAAATCTGCGAGGTTGCACTCAGAGGCTTGTAATACAAATAGTATATTAGGAAAACGTCATCCTAATACGCTATTCGTCTTACAAGCCTCTGAGTGCCGCTTCGTTATTTGGCTGTATCTGTTGGATTTATGATCCTTAAGAAGGGCACCAGAGCCATCTATCCCTGAAGGGGATCCAAGAGTGTCGGGGTTCGGATTGGATATATAAATATATACTGTAGGTCCTTAGCTTTTGGCTGATCTTATGTATTTTTGGGAGACAAGGGATAAGGCCCTATTTTTTGCATCTGAAACCTTTTAATTGAATACTGGCCAAAGGTGTAGAGCTCAAAATACTTTTTGTGTTGATGCATATAATTTTCTTAACCCTTTGAGGACCAAGTGAGTTTGTAGAAATAGTTGGGAAATTGGCAAGCAAACATTGTTATTCAACATAATGACCTGTAATGTTTATCTTCTAAAGGAAATCTATCTTTATTTACACATTTTTTTATTTGAATTCATATAGCAAATGTGAGCGATGCTTGTATTTTTAGCGGATATTCTGCACATCTATCAAAGAGATGTTGGCACTCAAAGGGTTAAACATGTTCATAGTTACTGAAGATTACATAGATATTCACAGCATCTCTTTTTACCCTTCATCTCCTTTCTATTCTGATCCCAGTTTTGACATTACCTGGTTCAGGGTAACCGGTACAAATATCATCTGTATGTTCACAGCAACAAACATTTTTTGTATAGAAAATGAAAGCTGGGTACTCACCTAAGGAAATATCTGCCAAGTTGTCTGGTGGGAACAAACATCTAGTAATGTACAGTATGGGATCAAATGAACATTTGCTCACAAATGCTGAAAACAGACAATGGTCATGCAAACAAATTGGTTGAATCCATTTGATTTAGCAAATTTATCAAAACAAGTTTTTCCCATTTCCCAGAGGATGTTGGATTCAGCAAATACATGTGCATCTCTACAAGCTTCTCCGAGCTTTCTCATAGAGATGTGAAAAAACCCAGGTAAAACACTAACATAAGAAGTGTCTTCCATTCCACTTTTCTTCAGGAACATGATAGTTAAATTGGTATTTGTGTATTATCACGGCGCCCATCACATCGCATACCACTAATTAAGGTATACGATGGCATGCGATGGACCCGGGCTGAGTATACAATTTTAAAATCGGGTCACATTGCATGCCATTACAATGGCATGCGTTGTGACGCGATTTGCTATTGAGTCCCATGTTAAATGGCACCCCCAGACCCGATTTTTAATTGTATACCCACACTGATGGGTAATAAATATGTAAAATGCCCCCACATTGTTAACGGCCCCCTACTATCAACGGCAACCTGAAGCGTGGCGAGCGGCGGCGGTACGCATCCTCCAACCTTTTCATACCCCCACTATCCACGTCGGCGTGGAGTTGATTTTACAAACTGTGGCGAGCCACCGAGCCCGAAGCGTGGCGAGCGCATGCGCATTACTTCACAGGTATACGCGTGGATAGTGGGGATATGAAAAGGTCGGAGGACGTGTACCGCCGCCCCTCGTGGGCTCGCTGCGCTCGCCACGCTTTGGGTTGGCGTTCATAATGGGGTGACTTTAACAATGGGGGGCATTTCACATACTTATGACCCATGAGGGTGGGTATACAATTAAAAATCGGGTCTGGGGGGGGGGGGGGCATTTAATTAAAAATCGGGTGAAATCTCGTCGCATAGCATTTGATGCGATGCGATTTTTTTCATCGTACAATGCCCTGCGATGGAAATCGGGGGCGCCGTGATAATACGCAAGTACCGTTAAATGTAATATGACACATATAGTTTGCAGGATTCTCTTCAGGGATCCGTTCCGCATGAGTTCATGAAAGAAATGGTGTTTTATGTGTATATATACTTGGACCTTCTGTGGCGCTTGGTATTGTGTGATATGTAAAGTAACACCTTCATTTTTGCACACTGTGTTCATGGTATTGTGTGTATTTATGACACTTAGCCCAAGGTCTCCTTAAGGTATACAGCCTCCTTTAGTAGTGGTTTGTCTTTTAGCACTCAAAGCTTATTTCCTGTAGTACAGCATCAAACTTGTATTCCAACATTGACCACTCTGTTTCAGGCAATACACTTCCTTTTTTAGAAGACAAACTACAGTATTCTTTTCTTCAACATCTCCTTGTAATAGTGCACTGGCAGTTCCATATTGATTACCTCCATCAGTTCATCATTAGAAGGCTAGACCAAAGTCCAGCTGGTACAGTAAAATGTCATATCATACTTATATGGCTATTAGTCCTAATACTGTATGCTATATTTTGCTGTGGGGCTTCCTGACTTGGTTAAAACCTTTTGCAATTAAGTGGGTCTTGGAGCATGCAATGCTTTTGTCTTTCTTCATTTTTCTGCAGAATGCCCATTTATGCTGGGAATGGGTCATTAGATCGACCCAATTTGGGTCGACATGCTTTGGATCAACCACTAAAGTTCAACACCTGAAATAGGTCGACGTGGCTAAGGTTTAAAATGTTGGCAGGTCGACTCAAGCATTAGATCGACAATGGCGCGGTCAATAGTGAAAAGGTTGACATGAGTTTTTCAAAGTGTACTGCATGTGCTTGCCATGCTTCGGGCACCGTGCCTTGCGGTGCTTGGCACACTGTTCAATTCTCCTCCACAGCCTTGTGGATGGTAGAGCATGAAATATCACCTGTCAGCTAAAAAACTCATGTTGACCTTTTCACCGTCAACCTTGCTATTGTTGACCTAATGCTTGTGTCGACCTTCCAACCCTCTCGACCCTAGCCATTTCAACCTATTTCAGATGTCGATCTTAAAAGGACGACTTCACGTCCTTTTAAGTCCGCGTCGCCACGGACACCTGTGAAGCCCGCGAGGGGACGCGTATAACTGTGAAGGTATCCGCGTCCCCACGCGGGGCTCGCTGCGCTCGCCACGCTTCGGGCTCGGTGGCTCGCTGCGCTCGCCACACTATTCTATTCTCAACTCCACGCCGACATGGATAGTGGGGGTATGAAAAAGTCGTAGGACGCGTACCGTCGCCCCTCGCGGGCTCGCTGCGCTCGCCACGCTTCGGGTTCACGTTTATAGTGGGGGGTGGCGTGGGGGTGCATTTAACATTGTAAGCACCCATTTGGGTGCTCAAAAGCACCCTTTAGGGTGCTTATACGATTTTTGGTCGTATAGGGGGTCAAAATCGCGTCGCATCGCATCGCATGCCATCGGGTGCATGGCATGCGATGCGATCTGTTCGTCGTACGACGGACATCGGGGGCGCCGCCAAAATACACAAGTACCTACTATTGTATCTAGGGTGACAATTATAACTCTTGATATTGAATTTTCTGCATTTTTTACCTTTTTTTCTATTCAATTCATTAGTCCCAGCATTTGATTTCAATGGGGCACGTTATTCGAACTGTAGTAACTTTGTTCTGACTCTGTCTGTGGCTACTTTTGTGGTGTTTGTTGACAATGCCACAACTAGGATTTAAAACTCAGGCATCAACTTCTGCAGCAATCTTCTATCTGCACTCCAACAGACATTAGTTCTGGAGTCACTCATATTCCTGCATTCACGTAGCTTGGTATTTGTACAATACACATTTTAAATGTATTCTTCTCATGAGACCTCATTCCTGGTATGCTGTCCTTAGTGCTGTCTATTATGATGTCTGTTATGAGTCTCGATGGCCTCACACTTCCTCAGCAGGTCCCAGCTATTACTAGACAACTAGGGTGCCACATTATGCTGGCCGCCAGGGAAGTTTGTGTCTGTGCAGCTTGTCAGCTGCAACCTTATGGGCTGGTCTCCTTTTATTTCTTCCATTGTCTGCTACTCATGTGAAAAGGCAGCCAGCCCTGTACCTCATTGTTGGTGATTGTTTCTAAGCCCTGGCTGTGGTGTATGCAACCATGCCTAGTGTTCCCGCTAGGCTGTTTTAGCGGGGCGCTGCACCCTGCCCGATTTTTAAAGTGCAAAATGCGCCCTGCCCCTCTGGCAGCACCCCATTAAAACAGCCTGCCTTTGTCACCGCTGTTGTGACTGGGGAAGCCCGGCGCCGCTGTACATAGCGATGCCCGGCACTTCCCCGGCAGTGTACAGCCTTCCGGGTGGCCGAGTCCACCCCCTTTGCATGATGCCGCCGGCCGGGCCCACCCCCTTGCGTGACGCCGCCGTCCGGGCACACCCCTTTTCGTCACGGCCCAAAATAATGACGTCGGCGGGCCCGGTCCGACCCCCCGCCCTACCCACCCTAGTTCCTAGAAGGAACACTACATGCCCTACTCAGTCTCTAGAAACCCTGGTCCACTGATTGGTGGAAATTCAGATTTAAACCTTTGTGCCTCTCTATGCATTCTCTCTGTTCTGCATTCCAAGCTTTAATTGGGAACTTGGTTAACTTTTTGCACTAATGCCAGTCCTCATCTGCCGGCCCTTGGTTTCAGCTACCGTAAAGCTTATTTCAGTGTCATATCTGTTGGTTTAGCAATGTTTACATACCATGTTTTTGCCGTACATTGACATATACTGTAAGTTTTCTTGTTTTGTTTATTTTTTTATGTACTTTGTTAGGCACTGCAAAACTTTTTGTGGTCCAATATAAATAATGAATAATAACAATAATAATAGGATGCTGGAACAGCATCTAAAACAGCAAGTAATAGAAACAAGTCTTCACCATAGTTCACTCTACTTTTAACACTTATAACCTGTGGTAACCACATTGAGTCCTTTCTGGTCTGGATGTTTTCCTCAATGGCAGCTTGGTGTTGCTCTGCATTGCATGACAATAAAGTAAGTTGATAGTTGAGATTTATATTTATTTTGTTGCACTTTTGCCATGTTATTCATTATAGTGAAAAGAAAGCCCCAGACAGTGAAATTCAGATAAATACTGCTAATATGAGGTTACGTCCAATACCAGAGTCTAAAGACCTGCAGGCCAAGAGGTCTCTATTTAAAAAGATTGTAATTAAACTCCTACTGTGAGAGTCCTTTTATATTATGTTGTTATATCCAGGAAATCATTGTTGTCTCTCCTCTATCACTACAGAGAGATACTATAGAAAGCTAGATCCACTCAGTCCATCTAGTCTGCCCATGTACACACTTTCACACTAGGGTTCATTTTTGTCAGGAGTCAGTTAACCTTCCAGTTTATTTTTGCACTGTGGGAGGAAACCGGACTACCTGGAGAAAACCCACACATTCATATGCAGAATATACAAGTGCCACATATCTTGGTTCATTGTGGGAATCAAACCGTGTTGTATGGTACTGTATTTGAATGACATATAAGTTTCCTGTTTTGCTGTGACCAGTGGCATATTTATAATGGGTGCAATGTGCGGGGTGCACACGGGGCCCCTGAGTCCCAGGGGGGCCCACACCGTACACACTGCACCCATTCATTAATACTTAACCATTCATAATCCTGTTAAGTCAACAGTACTACCAGAATTGCCAGAAAAATATCCCTGTAGCATTTTTATGGTAGCTCAAACATGCGCAGTAGTCTGAGCTCAAGGTGGCAAGCTGGCGCTGCTGTTGTCATTCCATGAACCTCTGGTGCCTGCAACCATTAAATTAATAAGAGCATTGGCTTTGCAGCAAGAATGTTTGCTGCAAACAACAAATGCTAAAGGGTATGTGATCATTATGGTTCCAATAACATACCCACCCTAAAAATGGGTCACATCAAATACACAGGGCTTAAAGTTTTAGCTGCAAACCATTTGAACAAATATTTGTACAGAACTGTGTAATAATCCTAATGGTGCTTTCTCACATTTACAGAGAGGAATCTTAGCTGCTGCAGTAAGATATTTTTTATTTCTCAATGTTACTTAATACTAAACATTTCTGTATTTAATATGTAAACCCAAAAATACACGCATAATGTATGATATATTCAGAAGTTGTAATGTTGGAGATACTTATTTAATCAGTTGCATAATGAAAGTCACCTTATTTATTTACAGTTTCTTATATAGCGCAGCAGATTCTGTTGCGCTTTACAATGGTAGACAGTGATAAAACAAACTGGGTAACAACAGACAGACTTGGAGGTTAGAGGGCCCTGCTGCAAGCTTACAATCTATAGGGATATAGGAGGGAAACACAAGGACAGGCATCAGTAATAGCATAGCAGTCCTACCAGGTTACAAGTCCAGAAGGGAAGCTATATAACACATAAGTGCCTCGGAGGGTTATGCGTGTAGAACTTAAATATGATAGGCTTGCCTGAAGAGGTGAGTTTTCAGGTAACACTTGAAAGTTTGGAGGCTAGTGGAGAGTCTTATTGTGCATAGAGGGGCATTCCGTAGGATGGGAGCAGCCCAATGAAAGTCCTGTAATAGTGAATGGGAGCTAGTGACTTGACCCAAAACCACTGGTGACAACTCTGGGGTTGATAGATTTAAGTATCATCCGCATATAAGTGATACTGAAATCCGAAAGAGCTGATTAGTTTGCCAAGAGAGGAAGTATAGATTGACACCTTTCCAACATAACAGGGCCAGAAAAAAGTCTATGGAAGGGGTACTTTGTACCACTCTGTAATGGTGTACTGCTCTCTGTAGATTAAATGCAAGCCTCATTGACAATTTGAAGTATTTTGCATCTCCGGTTTCCATATAACAATGAAAAACTAGAAAGTATCTCAATGTTTTTCTAACATATGAACGGTAGCATTATACACCAAGGATACACATGCCTTGATTGCTTCCAACTATAGCTCAGAGATTCAAAACCAGGGAAGGGGACAGGGAGGGGTCAGTTGCACAGGATTAATGTAATAATTATGCTGAAAGGACCCTCAGTACAGTTAAGTAGACGTTTTTTTCAATAATAATTTCAGGAGGGTGTGCTACCACTGGACATGATGGAGAATTCCAACAGGAAAAAAGAGAAGAATTTCTTCTATGTGGTGCACCTCAAAAGTAGACCTTATACACGTAAAATTTAACCTTTATTAGACTTTTTTTAAAAGACAAAGAGGCGAAATATTGACAAACAGTGAAACATATAACACAGACAGTGTATTAAAAGAGGATGAGAAATTTATCCTCATTCAGTGTGGCCCAATTCCCTTGGAATCCCCAATCACAGTTTTATATAACTATTCAGATAGGCAGCTCTAAAGTCACACATGCTGTCAGTAGCGGCTAAGCTATGCAGAGTCAGGCGGGCGGCGGCGGCGGCGTGTCTGATACAACGCCGTCCGTCCCCCGTCTGCTCTGGAGTATCACCCGCTGCGGTGTAGACGTCACACACTGCGCGGCTTGGAGCATGAGAGCGAGCCCAGTGGAGACTGGCGTTCGCTCGGTTCAACTTTAACGCTAGTACATAAATCAAAATGCAGTAATCAATGGGGAAGGGAAGAGGGAGTCACACACTGAGAATCGGTCAGTGTACACTTCGCTAACAGAGCTTCATCAGGACCACCGCAATGCCCCAGATACAATATGTCACAAACTGCAATATCCAATATGTTGCATACATATCTTCCAACACTGGAGGCAGAGAAGAAGGGACATCTGCGAGTCCTGAAGGTACACGCCCGAAATTAGGGGGATAACCTACTAATGTGGTACTCCTGTGAGGCCACATCACCCATTTTTTTTCGCTATAGGGGCATGGTCAGCGCTCTAAGACCTGTATCCACATGGGGTGCGGCCAATGGAAATGGGGGTGGAATACACATATGCCCCCAACAGTGCAGTGCCAGATACACATATGCCCCCAATAGTGCCAGATACACTTATGCCACCAATAGTGCCAGATACACATATGCTCCCACGGTGCCAGGTATGCCCTGACAGTGCCAAAAACAATAATGCCCCCAATGTGCCATAATTGCCCCAGCAGCACAACTCACCATTGTTGCTGCTGCCAGGGAGAGGAGAGTCTGGTGTCCCTGGAGTCTGCCATCACTGCTGCTTCCCTGAGGGGAGGAGAGCACAGCACATTGCACGTCTCTCCTTCCCCTCACGGTGTCACTGTGACTGGGCCGTCAGCCAATCAAAGCTCACAGGCCAGCTCCTGATTGGCTGCCGGTCTGGAAGCTCTGATTAGCTGACAGCCCAGTCACTGTGACATGAGGGGAAGGAGAGACGCACAATACGCTCTCCTCCCCTCAGGATGGATAAGCGTCGGCAGATGGAGGCACGGGCGGGTGGGGGCAGATGGAGGCACAGGCGGGCGGCAGCAGACGGAGAGAGGGACGGGCGGCTGCAAAGTGGTCGAGCCACCCGGATCTCCACCACGAGCTACTAGTAGCTCGCGAGCGACGGGTTAGTTGCCACGGCTCTAGACTGTAAACTTCTTGGAGCAGGGACCTCTTCCCTCCTGTTCTCAGAGCCCTCTTCTTGCATTTTAATTACAGCTCTCTTACCTACCATCTATACCTGCATCTCTTCTCACTTGTGTTCACTCATTTCTACCATATACTACTTACCCCTGGTAACATGCAGACTGCTCGTCCGCTTCCCTACATCTCAGCTGTATTCTGTACTAAGAAGTGTGCTGCTAATTGTTACCCAGTATTATTCTAATTATGTGCCCTATGTACGACACTGTGAACCACTTGTGGCTCCTTATAGATGAAATGTAATAACAATAATACAAACTTTGGTTTGTTAGTGGAGTGCTGCTATATTCAATGGAATCAATGTTTGGAGACTCTCCGTCATGGCACTTTATACACTATTCAATGTGACTGATACTCGCCGCCCCTCGCCGCAGGGAGCCCGAGGATGGTGGCAGGCAGGGAGATGGAAGTCTCCCTGCCTGCCCCAGAACGTATGTGGGGGGGAGGTGGGCTCCCCGGGAGCCAGGCAGCACAGGCTGCCCCCCCCCCGGGAGAGCCAACAGGGGGCCGGGTATTCACTGCACCTGATCGTGCATATGTAATGATCGGGTGCAGTGAATATATGAATATCTAATGAGCGGCTCGGCTCCCGGCCCCCTGCTGGCTGCTCTGTGTAAATAAATAAATATATATATATATATATATATATATATATATATATATATATATATATTTTTTTAATTAAATATATATTCATGTGCTATAAGCACATGAATAAAAATAGCATGCCCCTTCACAGATTAAAATTCCTGATTTTTTTACACCAAAATTAAAACAAAAAAACTTTTATTTTAAAAAGTTCACATTCCACTTCTCCATGAAAAGTTGGAGAATTGCTACACGGAGAGACACGGCGAAAATCACTCAGAAAGACGGTGAGAAGTGCACATTGAATAGGGTTGCTCGCTTTTTGAGAGCAAAAGTCTCTGTCCAACGCGAGAAAAGCACAAACTCGCCATAAAGACATGGCAAATTTTTCTCATTGAATACTGCCCATTATGTTACTAACAATATTTTCATGTTTGACGTGCAAATGACATTTGTGACCACAGGGACCTGCATATTGGGCATGCACACTGCCCAATATGTGCTGTTCTGATCCATATGTCTGTCTGATCTGGATCAGATGACAGATTGCTCATTGTGAACCCACTAACCATCTTAAGAAGCATAGTTGTATAACTACTGTACTGTAGTGCTCTACTAATACTATTCAACACTTGCTCTGCTTCTCCAGATGCAATGTTCCACATACTACAACAGGGCTGGGCAATTACGGCCCTCCAGATGTTGATGAACTACACATCCCAGGATGCTTTGCATTAGTTTTGCTATGTGGCCATGCTGAAACTGATGCAAGGCATGCTGGGATGTGTAGTTCATCAACATCTGGAGGGCCGTAATTGCCCAGCCCTGTACTACAGTGTAACATGGGTGCATTTTGGTATTCATGCATAGGGCGGTATTCAATGTGAATACTGGCGAGGATTCGCTGCACATTCGCCACGTTCCGGATCCTCGCCGGCTCCGCTATTCAACGAGTCAGGGGCTCGCTGCCCCTGACCGGCGAATATGAGCTTCCTGCGGCGAACTCCGTCATTGCACTTTATACACTATTCAATGTGACTGATACTCGCCGCCCCTCGCCGCAGGGAGCCTGAGGACGGTGGCAGGCAGGGAGATGGAAGTCTCTCTGCCTGCCCCAGAACGTTTGTGGGGGGGAGGTGGGCTCCCTGGGAGCCAGGCAGCACAGGCTGCCCCCCGGGGGTGCCAGCAGGGGACCGGGTATATTCACTACACCCGATCGTGCATATGTAACGATCGGGTGCAGTAAATATATGAATATCTAATGAGCGGCTCGGCTCCGGCGCCCCCTGCTGGCTGCTGTGTAAAAAAAAAAAATATATATATATATATATATATATATATACATTTTTTTTAATTAAATATATATTCATGTGCTTACAGCAAATGAATAAAAATAGCATGCCCCTCCTCAGAATAAAATTCCTGATTTTTTGACACCAAATGTAAAAAACAAAAAACTTTATTTTAAAAGTTCACATTCCATTTCTCCATAAAAAGATAGCGATTGCTACTCGGTGAATCATGGCGAAAAAAACCTTCAAATGTATTCGCCATCTGGTCATTGAATAGGGTGATTCACTGTTTTAGTCAAAAATTCGCCAAACAGCACAAATTCGCCATAAAAACATGGCGAATCAGGCTCATTGAATACCGCCCATAGTGTTCACATGTGTTTAATTACACCCTATAAAGAGACTTTCCTCCAACTTAAGTATTTAGGGGATTATTTTCTAGCATGGTAGTTCTAATGAAGATGGGATGTTGCTATGGGGAACCAATCAGATTATATTATTTTGTAGAAGGTGCTAAATAAATAAGAATCAGATTCTGATTGGGTGCCCATAACAACAACCCACTCGGGTTGTTGCTTGGTTGACCCGAGACATTGCGGTATGAAATGGCCTTTTGAAAAATCCTGGGATTAGCAACCCGGCGATCCGAAGGGTTAATCCCGTTCACATTATAGGGAGCAGGCAGCATTGACTCCAAGCGCTGCCTCCTCTCCTGACCACCGATGACCCGGCACCCATAAGCCCCACCAACTTTCTAATGTCAGCCACCCGGTTTATTCCTGGGTTGCTGTGGGGTGCTCACCTCGCAAATGGTGGGATGGACCCGTGTCTAAATCCTAGGTGTGATCTGGCATTTATTTGTGAAATGGGTAATTAATGTTTAAATGTTCTTCTTTGTATTTTGCTTCAAAGCCATCAAATTTCACAAAATGCATTAGCAATACGTATAATGATTGTAAGTCTAGCTGTTCTATCCTCTAATATAAGCAGGTATCCCGAAAAAAGGTAATTATTGAATACCTTATAGGCAAATTACATATTTTAATGAAGTTCCTCTCCTACATATTACAGTCACTATGCAGTACTCATCTGCGTATGTCATCTGTTTTATATGCTACAGTTAAAAGAGAACATGACATATCTCTGAAGACAAGTTTGTCAGTAGCATAGATCCTGTATATAGACAAATTGGTGCTGGGTAACAAATAGCTGACTGACAATATGTTCATATCAAAGCAGGTAATATTTAACAATGCTAAAGAAAAACACAAGTCAGTCATCCTTTTTTATTAAATGAATTCCGAAATCTAATTTTATTCTACTTTTCCTTTGATGTGCAGCTAGATATACCGGAAATATTCTGGAGTGCCTTTGTTTCCTTTTAAAAACATGATGTAGATAAAAGGCATGCCATATCTGTTTTTGCCTTCTAAAATTGGTGATTTAACTAGATATTTAAATATTCCATTCTTCTTAGCATATTTAAGGATTCCTAGATACAGGGTTGGGCAAATCCCAGTAACAAGGCACCTAAAGCATCTATAAAAAAAAATACAGCTGTAGCTTTAGTTTTGGGAGGTCAATAAATTCACATTTTGCTTACCGTACTACTTAATTGTATGTCCAACACTGCTTATTTTTATTATTATGTTGGACTGGTTTGAGTAGAACATTTTTTTAAATCAAAAGCTTATTTTAAGTAACATATTTGCTTTTAAGACTAAAATAATTTATATTCGAATAGAATATAATGATATAACAAGTAAACTAAAATGTGTATGTTTTATTAACAATTCGCTTTATTCAGTCTGTATAATTCTGTTTGTGTAATTGCTTTTCCCGAATGAAGCATTCATTTAACTTTATTTTTTAACCCTCAGTTTACTTACGTTTGTTTTATTAATTTTTTGTTTGTTTGTTTTACATTCCCACCAATGCATTCTGCATGCCTATCTGGAACTTCGTAAACCTATGAAGATTGCTGTGTTCACTGTATCTTAGCTTGCTTATTCTGTGAGTTCCTCACACTCTGCAACATTGTACTGGGACAAGCATCCTGTGGAATCTGTACATCTGAAGCATGCTGTTGTTGCTGTGGAGAGGAGATGGGAGATGACTGCAACTGTCCTTGTGATATGGATTGTGGAATAATGGACGCCTGTTGTGAATCTTCAGACTGTTTGGAAATCTGCATGGAATGCTGTGGAATTTGCTTTCCATCATGAAACGATGTGACAACTGGATCTATTTAACTGAAAATGACATTTAGATTTTTAGAACTCTCCCTGTTTGCACTGCTATATATTTTTTTATTTTCTACTTTTTACTGAAGATAACATTTGTGATAAGAACAGGTGAGAAAGTATTTTGTTATTACTCATTTCAATTACTGGAGGTGATAGTCAAGTGATGATACCTACAAAAAGCATTGTGAGCTTTATAACCAAAGACTTGCTAACTTTCATATCAGATTTGAACCTCTTTGTGTGAAAGGTCTCAATCTGTAAACAAACTAAAAACAAGCAAATGTTTGTAACCTACAGATGGCCTTAAAAGGTTTGCATATTGGTAGTTATCCTGGAGACACTTGAAGGAAAGCATACCAGATTAGCATGAGGATTGCGATTTGTCAATTGTTGATCCAATCACAGTCTGCCATCTTTGGCATAGAACTCCATTGAAGTGTCTCCAGGTCAGTCATTAATGATGTAGCGTAGAACACAGGTTCTCAAAGTCGGTCCTCAGGACCCCACAGAGTGTATGTTCTCCTCACAGAATCAAGTAAAATAATAAGCTCCACCTGTGGATCTTTTAAAATGTGTCAGTTAGTAATGACTGCACCTGTTGGGTGTCCTGAGGAGCGTTTTTAGAATCACTGGACTAGAACATATTCTTAGCTCAGTAAGGTGGTTCCAGAGTGTTTTTATATATTCATTTTGTAAGATGAATTGTATACTAACTTAAAAATAATATAAGGTACTGTACTATTCAGAAATCTGTTCATAACTGTTAAGTCTATTTATATTGTGTTGCAAATCGCAATACAGAGACATCTATGTGCTAAAGCTTAATTTTATAAACCATTTTAAAACGGTTGATCTGCTTATTCTGAAATAGAGTAAATGTAAGCACAACAGTCCTTCGCAGATCATTATCCTTGTCCCATTACTTATGAAGATGCTATGTTGAGTTTTTCTGTACACCAATGTCTATTAATTACATGCAGTGTTAGATATAGAAAAAAATCTCTTTGAAACTACAGGGACTTCAAACATATACATTTTACTTCTTAGTATGGTTTTCTTAATATATTCTTTTGTATCATCACATGTCTCCCTTTCAAAATAATAAAGTAGTAGTTAGTCATCTATGAAATTTGTCTTTTCCAGAATGATGTATTCTGGGAGGTCGGGTGAGTATCTCGATGGCTAACAGAGAATGTTTTGGTCGGCAGTCAATAGGTCAACATCAAATGGTCAGCTTATGGGCGACATGATTATAATGAATACACAAGCAGAAGGTCAATATATGACAGTGGTTGACATGAGTTATTTGGGATTTTATTTTTACATTTTTGAACTTTTTCATACTTTAGCATCCACATGGACTCTAATCCAGAATGGCAAAGTGAGCCGTGTGAGGAGATGTGGTACACTAATTGGGGGTCCAAAGGAGCAGGTGGCGACATTAACACCAAAAACATAAAAACAGCATGTTGAGCTATACATGTGCCAACTTTTGCTATGTAAACCTTTTGCTTGTGATGGCCTTTTTTCAGTGTCGTCCCTGCGCATGTTAACCCTTTTTTTTGTGGACCTAGACATTGTTGACCTAATATACTACACCCGATTGTTACCGTATGTAAATGTCAAAATTTAGGTTGATGTTTACAAGCAGAACTCTGTGTTATCCTGTTATTGGGATGATACATACTGTAGATCAGGCTTTCCCAACCACGGTCCTCAAGGCACACCAACAGTGCAGGTTTTAGTGATATCCAGGCTTGAGCACAGGTGACTTCATTAGTACCTGAGTGATTCTGATTAATCCATCTGTGCTGAAGCTTGGATATCACTAAAACCTGCACTGTTGGTGTGCCTTGAGGACCGTGGTTGGGAAAGCCTGCTGTAGATGTCAGTATAATATATTTATCTTACTCATGTTTGTCTCTTCCCAAGATCAAATATATTTAAAGCCGTTATTTACTGTATATGATTTTTAGATTCATATGTTCCATGTAAGATTAAGCAGTTATTCAGAAATGTTAATTGAAAAGGGGTCTTATTTCTGTCAGATTGCTTGTATTATGCTACTATTCTGCACTAGAATTTTTACATGTATAATATTTATCTCTGTAGCAGAGAATAAAAATATATGAAGATACTTTGTTTTATATTGATACTGTGCTTTTTCCTGGATAAGGTGTGTTTTATAAATCATACAGAACTAACACATTTGTGAGCAGAAATTTAATTCTAACAATGTGAAATTAATCTTGATATCCAGATCTACTGGACTGTAACAGTTGTTAATTTTTTTGTTTTTATCTTTCATACTTTCAGTTACTTGTCTAACAGCACAACAGACACTATTTACTTTATTTTAAAAAAAAAATAACTTTATGTTAACTGGAATTATGCTAAACATTATTTTAAAATAAATAATTTTATTTTACATATTGGGTTATTTTGTGCTGATATTTTTTGTAATGTATGATTTTGATGTTGCATTCTGTGATATTGTGCATTGGGGTAGCCTTCATAGTAAACATAAAAAGTGAATATTCTATGTGTGTCTAGCTAACTGCAGTATACATTGCTACCCCTGTCACACTGTAGCTCTTTAATGGTAAATTGCCATTTTTTTAACCTTTTTAAACGGGTAGAGCTGCAGTGTGAAAGCTCCAGGGTGCTTTAACCGTTTAACAAATACTGGTATTTGCTAAACGGTTAAATAGCATTGTACTACCCGTTTCAGATCCATTTTTGTTGCAGTCTGAAACAGTATTTAGGATCCTTCCCCTGGTACCTGCCCCCCCCCCCCCCCCCTCCCCTGGTACTTGCCTGCTTGGGAGATCAGGACAGGCAGTGGGGTCCATCCGGCATGGGCACTGTACTGTGGGTCCCTCCCTGTGGCTGATGGTTGCTGGGGAGGCAGCGGGGTCCATCCGGCATGGGCACTGTACTGCGGGTCCCTCCCTGTGGCTGATGGTTGCTGGGGAGGCAGCAGGGTCCATCCGGCATGGGCACTGTACTGTGGGTCCCTCCCTGCGGCTGATGGTTGCTGGGGAGGCAGTGGGGTCCATCCGGCGTATGGGCACTCCCTGCGGCTGATGGGAACTAGGAGGCAGTGGGGTTCGTCCGGCATGTGGGCAGTTTGTTCCCTAGTTCCCATCTGCCGCAGGGACCTGCCGCACACTGCCCATATGCCGGATGGACCCTGCTGCCTCCCCACTGCCCAGCAACCATCAGCTGCAGGGAGGGACCCGCAGTACAGTGCCCATGCCGGATGGACCCTGCTGCCTCCCCAGCAATGCACTGACCCCGCTGTCCGGATCCCCCATGCAGGCAAGTACAGGGGGGGGGGCGCAGGGGAGGGGGCGCAGGGCAGGAGGGGGTATATTACTGGTTAATTACCATTTTGTACCTTTCACAACGGGTTCAATGTGAAAGGTACAAAAACTGTAATTAACTAGTAATATACCGTTTACAACATGCAATGTGCAAGGGGTTAAAACCTGCTTTGACCCATTTAAAAAACTAGGTCAAAGCAGGTTTTGCAGCATGAGACTGCCCTGGCTTCACTGTGATGCAGTGACTTCATATTGGAAGTCCAACATGCCAGTCGACCAAGGCTGTGCTATTGGGAGGTGCTCCCTCCCTCTGGGATGCCTCTATGGGCCGCTGCGGGGGCAGCCCATAAAAATGAGTTCTGCACATGAGTAGTACCTAGGACGATACTGCGCATGTGCCAGACCTGGGACTGTGAATATGCTACTATGGATTTCTGAAGAAGCAGCCCAGAGTCTGGGGGCCAGCTTATGCGCAGTACCGAAGAAGCTACTGCACAAACACAGGTACCGCGAAGGAGGTCGGACCAGTGGTGGGCACGGGCAGAAGCGGCGGGAACTAGTGGCAGCGGAGGAGGGGGACAGGCATCGCAGCAGCCCCCCTCCTCCACAGAGTTAAGAGCCACCACTGTTTGAGGCCACATTTAATATCATTTCAATTTCACTGTTAGCAATGGACTTTGAAATTACTGCAACAAGGGGAGTAATAAATATGCAATAAACTTTTTTGCTTAGAGGTTTGCAACAAAATAGCAGATGTGATAGAAAACAAACCTTAATCATCTCAATAATTTTCAAGCAATGGTATTAGTATGTATTATCCCCCTTGTGTTGTCTGTTTTTTTTTTTGCTTACTTCCTCCTACTCTTTTTCCCATCCTTGTCTCTCTTCCTCTTTTCTTTCTGTGTTTCTACTGCATGTATCTCCAAAACTGCCCAACGATAGGTGTGCCAAGCTTGTGGTCTTATATTTAAAAATATTTTAGGCTGTAATTGCTGCCAAAGGTGCATCAACAAAGTATTGAACAAAGGGTGCAAATACCTATTTACATGTTATTTATTAGTTTTTTTATTTTTAATAAATTTGCAAAAATCTCCCCTACTGTGTATATACTTTTTTTTCACATTGTCATTATGGGGTATTGTGTGTTGAATTTTGAGCTGAAAAAGTTAATTTATTTCATTTTGGAATAAGGCTGTAACATAACAAAATGTGGAAAAAGTGAAGCATTGTGACTGCTTTCCGGATGCACTGTATTATCATCATTTTTTCCATACAATGGTTGGATAAAAGCCAAACAAATGTAGCAGCAATTCACATTATTAACCTATGTATGTTTTATTTAATTGATCAATTGTTTTGTTGAATCGTTTTTCTTTTTACCTGACATTTCAGGTGACAATGATTCCCAATTTGAACAAAAATTGGTTTAATACGCTGTGCAGGTTGTACTTTCATTTAGCTCTTTATAGTTTTATAGTTGCAACTCTTTGTCATATGTTTGTATTTAATGGTGTCCAGTTGTATGGAACAGCTAAATATGGGGATGTTTAAAAAAAAAAAAAGGAGAATAGAAATTTATATCCATTACTCATCATGACTTGAGCACAAGGAAGTTGTGTAAATTATTGTATATTCTAAAGATCCACCATCTGTCAGGAAATGCATTTATTTAAACCTGGGTTTTTGATAACATTATTGTGCAAATGACTCAAACAGGAAATGATGTATAACCTTAATAGAAATGCATTCTGAATAGCTATTTCAAGAGATCTCCATTGATATTTCACAATTAAGTATAAGGACAAGTAACAGGTTCATTATGATGTAATTAAATTATGCTTTCAAATGTTTTTTTTTTTTTTTTTTTTTTTGGTGAAGATTATGAATTGCTTGGATACATGTAAATGTAGCTTATATAAAAGGCCTCCCTTTTATCTACCTGTATTATTTTTTTTACATTTTACTGAAAAGTGTTTTTGCACTGCATGTGGCTTAGCACCAAGTCCATAATGTGCTGTTAAAGTATATAAAGAAACATAGAAGTGTTGGTGAGATATATTGTGTATAAAGTATACAGTATTGAGCTGGTAGCCATGTCAGCCAGCTTAAGTTCCATATGTTAATGCATACATCAGTTTGTGATCCATAAAGTTACATGACTCTAGGGTCTATGTACTAAGCTGTGGAATGAGATAAAGTACCAGCTATCTGCTCCTAACTGCAATGTCATAGACTGAAAATTGACCATTAGGAGCTGGTTGGTTGGTATCTATATTTGCTTTTTCTGTCAAAGGCTTAATACATAGATCCCCTTTATCTCCATATACTTATGCATTCATGTAAATTCAGGGAGGACTCCAGCAAAGATACCCAAGGTCCATGTATAACACAGACACAGAATAGGTTAGTGAATGCAGCTTCACAGCTCCCCACACTGCAATAAAGCCTACATTGTATCCCATGCTATACAAGAGGAGTCTAGTCATCAGTGAATTCTCTTGGTAATAGAATTAACTGAGATCACAAAATGTGACGGGGAGAGGCAAGGCCTGGAAGATGGGCTGTTGTGGCTGTTCAGTTCAGTGATTTCATGAATAAAGATGGAACAAGCCAGGGTCTATGAGTACTGCTACACTCCTGTACCTCACACATTACGGTCCCTCAGGGGAAGCTCAAGCACTTCAGAGACTGACAGCTTTAAGTACCTGCTGAGGTTAAAGACTCAATTGGAGTATTGGAATACTGCCTTTAAAGGAAAATGCTGTTAATATCAAATACTTATAGTAAGGAGAACGAAGGACCTATAGAAAACTTTTACACTTACCCACAGCATCATCGGACAGGTTTTCAATGTTTCAATCCACATTCTACAGCACTGTTATTACATGTTAGACAGATAACAAGGTTTTGCCTAGTGGATTTCAATGAACATAACAATGCACTCATTATCACAAAGGCCAATTGTCACATCTTTTTCCAGAAACACCGTTCAAATTTCACGTACCACATAAAGCGGTCACAAACACTGCAAGTATAATTCATATAGACAGTAAAAACAATGGACTGCATACATACGAGTGTCTCCCTGTTGTGCACCATCCATGCATTAGGCCATGCCCCTACGTGTTTCCTCACACAGGACTTCATCAAAGGGCTGGCTTAACGTAGCTCAGTCACTCTTTTTGTTCTTCCATAAGCCAGTCCATTGTTTGTGGGCGGCTTTGAATCTCATGGGTTTTAATGATACTCTTTACCCACATATGACCACTGCAGCTTTCAACATGGAGATAACAATTGCACGTGATCAAAATGGACCCAATATTTGAAGCACACATTTCAGTAATGACAGAATTGGTCCTTAAGAGCTAAAACTCTGAAAAATTATATACACCCAAGTGAAATACCTGTGCAAAGGATAGAGTGTAACATAACTGCTGGGACCTTTCTCATCAGTAGGGATAGATTATTTACATAGATGTAAGCTGTGTTCCTGTGGGGAAGCAGGACATAAAACATTTAAGGGCAGTGAGGAAAAGAAGCAATATAAAATTAAAGGCTTAATGAATTGTGGTTTATATGTTGATTTGTAATTGTGTAAAAAAGTATATCGGTAAGACAACATTTTAAAATTTAAGTCGGAAACATGTTGTTCTTGACAAACATAGAGGGGGATACACTTAAAATGTTATCTAAGAGAGAAACACATTGGATATTAACTTTGAATTCCTTGCACTAAAGGGGAAAATGAAGGTTTTGAAGTCACTCAATTTATTGAGTATCATTCTGTTCCATAGTCCCACTTTTTAATTCTTATTTCTTAATTTTATTTGTAATTGTTTTATGCATAGTGTGTATTTGTCTACAGCTGTCATATTCTTATATATATATATGATATGATCATAAATATGATCAAAAAATGGCATTATAAATTGTAAAAGCGCACCAGCGAATGATGAATACCTGGCCAGTAGGCAAGCTTCTTGTAGGGAACTAATATTTCGTGGTATCTATCTTCTATACAACTAAATAGATAGTTACCTATATAGGCATTGTTAGTAATATAAAAGATAATATCAGGCACCAGGGACACCCCACAAATTACCACGGTGATGCACAATCTGGCTCATGGTCACCCACGCGCATCATCTTAGCTGCAATCCTGCCTATTCCTGTGAAGGCCACAGCACCCCAAGTCACCATATGGATACCCTGCATGATCCTCTATGTCCCTGTCTCGGCTGTGGCACCCCAAATAACCATGCGGATATCTTTAGGTCATTCCTGTAATGTCCCTGCACTGGTTGCCAGCATGTTGCTGAAGATCATCTGACATCCACTCTACCAATCACAGTCCCCAGTCCAGTCATCTGATTTCATCATCATCCAATGGCTTCACAACAAGGCGTATAAAAGGACTCCAAGAAGCACTTGCTAATTGCACAGAACAACAATGCTTCTCAACTGTTCCAGGCTTCTGTGTGCAGTCTGACTCCTGTTCCATTTATCACCAATTCCAGTTCAGTATGTGCCAATATATTCCAAACCAGTCCAGGTCTTAATTGTGTTCCAGTTCGTTCCAGTTATCATTCGCCATAAGCCTCAGTTCTGTACCAATGGTCTCAATTCCAGCTTGTTCTCTTAAGAGCATTCTAGTACATATTATATTAAAACCTTCTCAAGAGTTAACTACCATATTTCACTAGTTTTTTTTCTTTTATCGGTTGAAATGCGAGTGTACATGTGGTAAGGAATATAGATTGTAAGCTCCACTAGGGCAGGGACTGATGTGAATGTTCAAATAGTCTCTGTAAAGCTCTGCAGAATATGTGTGCACTATATAAGAAACTTAATAAATAAATAAATGGAATGATAGATTGTTTTCATAAGTGTAAATATTAACCAATTTACCTTCACAGTAGCAGTCTAGAGTTCCTGACGGAAAAAATCTTGATATTTGTACAGTGTGTGATATATCGTGAATATTTATCTTTGCAACTATTGTAATTTGTGAAGCTATACATACAGTATTTCATTAATTAACTTGTTTACCTATAATACATTTTCTTTTTCCCTAAATAAAGAAATTCTTCTTAAGAAAAAGTGTGTAATGTCTGGAGCTTTCTTTCCATTGTGGAAGAAGTAGACAAAGAAAACCAAGACAGAACAATCCATCCTTGCCAAGTGATCTCCAAAGAGCCATCTCACCTGTCAGATCTGCTGGGTTCTGACCCTGAACTGACATATAAGGGACAGAGGAGCTCTCAGCACAAAAAAAACACCTAAGAGAATGTGTGATGGGTGGCTTTCCATGTATTACTTACCTCCTGCAAAATGTGCTTTTGCCCCTGGGTCCCTCTTCTCTCTGCTGCACCTGCCAGGGTTGTGTTTATCTCCCCTTCAATAAATGTAACATCAGAAGACATCACACCACATAAACCATGGGTCATACAATAATTACCATGGGGGGGATGGGGGTGCATGGTTTAGAACACAGGTCTTCAACCTGTGGCCCTCCAGATGTTGTGGAACTAAATGTCCCAGCATGCCCTGACAGTTTTGGCATGATCTTATAGGACAAAATGTGGCAATGTATGTTGGAACATGTAGTTTCACAACATCTGGAGGGCCACAGGTTGAAGACCCATGATTTGGAACATGGAACCCAAAGTGTAGCCGCGTGTGCTTGCTTTGCTTGCAGCACTTCAGGCTCCCTTTGCACGCCACCAAGTTCCTAAAGGTAATAGATTGCAAAGTGTATAGCAAAACTGACTTTGCTCCTCCTCCTGCCATTTTGTGTCAGATGGTATGTCCCATGGTACACATGGTCTGATGATCTCACAGGCTACATTCAGTGAGGGGTTCTAGCTGCTACTCAGGCAGCAGTGGCAGGCCAATCATTGTCACTAATCTTCATCACCCCCCTCTTCCTATTGGTCCTAAGGGCATTATGTGTAAGGAGCACTACTACTCATGGTCAGTTTCTCACAAGGCAGTACTTGTGAGTGCCAAGGTCCTATGGGTTCTGGTTCCCAACTGCTGCCAGTGCTGTGCACTTCTTCTATACTTCTGTAGCCTCTACCGACCCCAGCAGTGTCTATTCTATGAATTCACATGCACCAGCGAGCTGTAGCTCAGGCTTTTATAAAATACTGTAGGTTTAGATCTTTTATGCATGTGCAGGGTGTATCTATAAGCCAAGAATTTTGCTGGCATATTTACTATTTTAATGACCGTGTTGGCAGGGTGTTCATGAGCAACTGCCATGAGCAAGGGGGGTGGGTTGGGTGCTGCGGGGAAGTCCACTGCTGAGTATCAAAAGCAGAATGTTGCCTCAACAGTGAATTGAGTGCTGGCAATTCCCAAGAAGCTTGAAGTGGGCAGGGAAAATTAAGGTGTTTGCCATTCCTTATTAAAAACTTTTTTTTTAAATGCTAAACAATGCAAATCTGCCCGAAACAATCTGTAAATATTAATTGAAATGTCACTCTGGTATCCCTAGCCCAGTTCAAGTTCAGAACATGGAACTCTCTGGATTAGTTTAAATAAACTGATTAAGAACATCATTAAACTTGTTCAGACCATTAAAAAACTTGTCACAAGGTACTATTCCCAATTATAGTCCACATGAATAGTTTACTGAGGGAGTCTAGTTATGTGAGCCCAGGGGTCCCATGTTCTGAATTGAGTCACCAACACCTCCTCACCTTACTCATCTTCACTTCATCAGGCTCACTGCAACCCATCTATTAATCAATGCCTCCCCTTTCTTCTACTTTCCACTCTCCTTACCTCCTCCATCCTTATGATCCCCCAACATTTTTGTGTCCTTTCCATGTTCCAGGCCCTTCTCTTTCTCACATTGTTTGCCCATCTCTCCATGTAGCACTGGTCTATTTCTATGTAGCTCCAGTCTGTATCCCCTCTTTTTTCCTGCTGCAGCATGCCTCCACCCACGGTCCTTTGCTCCTATCTCAGTGCCCTCCACCAGGCATTCCCTCACCTAACATATTGGTCTGTTTGACTCATGCCGCACTGCTTCAAATTTAATTACTTTGCTGCTTTTCTGTCTTCTACATCCATCCCTATACATTTTTTTTCCTTCACCACAGACTGCCACACTTCACTGCCTACAGTATACAGTCCCCATGCAGCATATAAAGTACCAGTCCATACCCCTATAGTGTCAATTTATAACCTGCCACCCTCCCACTCCACGCTTGGCATGACCCTCTTTTCTACTATTACACCAACACTTTATCATTTTAATTTTAAAGTCATACAAACATTGCTTTCATTTTTATTTAATTAATGTTTTAATATTGTTCCACTTCATTTTAGTCAATATTTCATGATATATTTGTACAATATATCCACGTTTTTATAATTTTGGACTGCACTTATAACTTAAAAACATTCACTCACACCCAAAGGCGTAACTACCATAGGTGCAAGGGGTGCAGCTGCTATGGAGCCCAGAGCTGAAGGGGGCCCATCTTTCCTGTCTAAGTAATATGTTTTACATACATTTATCACCATCAGTTGCTAAATAGGGGGCCCTTACATACTTTTGCTATGGGGCCCACGAATATGTAGTTACGCCCCTGCTCACACCTCTACAGTACCTGCTTTGAATTGATTGTATATAGTGGAAATATTAAAGGATGACTGAATAGTAATGGGCATCAGTCTCAAAGCTAACTGTATTGTTATTTATGTGCCCTTTATTGTGTAGTGATTATTCATGTGTCCTTTATAAAAAAAATGCTCTATGTAGTCAGTCATTACAAATGCTCTCCGAATGGTAAAGTGGTCACAAAAATGGTCCTACATTTATGTTGCATTCACAAAAATAGGAAGGTAGCAGGAATAGGATAAGATCTTTTTAAGATGTTCCTTCGGCTCCAATTTGTCTAGAAAGGTTTTTATTGTATGAATGGCACACCTCATAGGAGATAGATTGGAAAGGAAAGATCAATTTGGACATCATAAGCAGCATTATGTTGCCAATTGAGGCTGAAGGAGTATATAAGGTAAACAAGCAAAGATGTGTAAAGAGAGCGAAAGGAAATCATAGGGCTAAGAGCAGATGAATAAAAACTGTAGAAATTGTATTGGTTTTGGAGAAATTAATTATGATGGATATACAAATGATTAATATGAACAAAGTTAATAATATACATGTGCTCATATATTAGATCAGAATTCCATGTATAGCCAAGTATGTGGCATGTGCAAGCAATTCTTCACTTTCAGACAATAGGATTGATTCAGAAATGAATGCTAGTTTTGAGTTTATTTTTTGTGAAAGATATACTGTATAGGATAGTTTACATTGTAAATGACTGCCACTTTAAAAAAAAACATTTGAGATTGTCTGGCATCCCACACCTCCGGTAAACACTAACCCAATTAAATATGCTGCATTTTGACATGAATCAGGATAGCCAAATACAGCACATTTTTTGTTTTGCATTACACACCACCAGCACATTCATTGAATTGGCATGGTGCCTATTGGTGTTAATTTTGGTCCTATTGTTAGGACCAAATGTGAATGCAGTCTATACTTTAGCTTCCAGGATATTAGACAAGCCTGTGATTCTATAAAAACATACCCTAAGTTAACACTTTTCTGACCCCTGGCTTGGGAAGCATATTGATATATACGAGGGGGTTTTCAGTGCTGCCATGCCAGCAGGGGTGGCAGGAGAAAATTGACTGTATTATGCCCACAGCTCTAAGAATGACTGGAATGATTCAGTGTCAAAAAAGAGCATGTAGTAGCTTTAGCAGACATAATATAGCACATTATCTTGTCATGTCTTGTTGAAGCTTGAGGAGGTCATGCAGGCTCCTTAACTTGAAGCAGAACATAGAGTATGTATGACCTTGCCATCAGGTTGAAACTTAGGGCCTTATTCCAGTTCACTCTTTCTGACAAAATCCTTCTTAGATGGACAAAACCATGTGCACTGCAGGGGGGCAGATGTAAAATGTGCAGAGAGAATTAGATTTGGGTGAGTTATTTTGTTTCTGTGCAGGGTAAATACTGGCTGCTTTATGTTTACACTGCAATATAGATCTCACTTTGAAGTAAAACCCCACCCAAATCTAATTCTCTCTGCACATGTTATATCTGCCCCCCTGCAGTGCACATGGTTTTATCCATCTAAGAAGGATTTTGTCAGAAAGAGTGAACTAGAATAACCCCCTTAATGTTGTCTCTACCATGGAAGCTGCTGTTAGTCCTCTGTTTCTGCATCTTAGATCCTCATAGTCAGGTAGTGGAGCGCCTAATATCTCATGTAAGTGGGGAGCATAGAATATCCTTAAAATTCCATAGTTTCTACACTGTAGAGTAGTACATGGCTGTGTCCCCTTTTGTAGGCATTATAATAAAGCTTTAACCAATTCAGGTCCAACATCTAGTCATGCTCAACAGCCCTAGCACTAGTAGCATATCCAATGGTGAGCCACTTTAAAATAATAACATTAACATCGTTCAACATTCAATGTAGACCATTTTTTTATTTACAATTTTTTAATTACAATTAATTTAAACATTTAAAACCAGACTGTTTGAATTGCAAAAAATAATTTGCACTGCAAAGGGTGAACCAACAGAATGGATTTCTGAACAAACTCGGCTCTCAGTTGGTAGTTTATAATTTGGTCATTATTAACATACGTAGGTTTTGGAATCCAGTGTTTTGTAAATAGGGGGTTCTATACTTATTTTGGTTAAATATCAATAGTGAATTATTTTCTATATTGCATAAATTTTATGATTCTCAACAGTTTTGCCTTTAGTAAATATTTGGATTGCAAAACTGAAGGGAAAAACGAAAAAATCAAACCTGATGTTCAATAAATTTAGCCTTCTGTTCAGTTACCCAAAACTAATGATATTGACTCTATAGTAATTCTGTGAGCATGTATATATTTTTCTATGTATGCCACAATTGTACAGCATTTGGATTTGCTGCAGCTTTGTGTTAGTATTTCTCAAATATTTATCAACTATTAATCCCTAATAATTTTCCAAATGTATCGTATGACATTTCAGAACTAGTATTTCTAAAATTCTAAAAGCAAAACAAGTTGTGTGCATAGTTTTGTCTGTGAGCTTGCATGTGTGACAGGTGCCTCATATGACTAGTTTAAGTGGTCTCAATTGCCCATTAAGACTTTACCAGATTAGTATTTATTAGCCTTTCTGTTTCTCTACTGTAGAACACTCAAATTTGACTCTGTTGTATAAATCAAATGTGAAATTTAAAACAAAAATCAATTTATCTAAAAGTATTCCTGCGGTATTCCTCCGGTAGCATACATATTTACTACAAAGGGATCACTAACCCCCTTGTAATATTGTGTGTAGGACAGGTCCTTGATTATAGTGTAGCAATATATGAATTGCATACAATCACTATGGAATGAAAATATCTATTAAATGCAGAAAATTGTGGTTCTACAGCTACAATAACTAAGGAATGAAAGGAAATGGAGCAAGCCAAGAAATAACGAATAAAGAAAATGCTATTAGCTGATTGAGAGAGATAGAAGACATTGGCCTGTATTTATTTAGCCATGGTAGGTAATTCTAATATTAATATTAAGTATGGTGTATGTTTAGATATTGAATTAGATTTATTTTTTTCTTAAATTGTTTTGAAAAAAGAAAATACAGCTGTAGTTATCATGTGATAGCACATAACAGCAAGGAAATACATATCTTATGCATTTTTATTCATGTCTGTCCCAGTGCATTGATGATATGTACATAGAAACATAGAATGTGATGGCAGATAAAAACCACTTGGCCAATCTACGTTGTCTGCCCTTTTTATCCAAAATGCCATCTCAACCCTTTTTGAACCATTCGTTCCTTGTAAGGTATTTATATGCCTATATAACGCAGGTTTAAATTGTTTAATCAATGTTTAACCAATTAAGTTTGGACTCCAATGGCAGAGTAGATTTATACAATATTTTGTGATAAAACATATAACATTATTAAATTACATCTTAAAATTAGAATGGGTGGAGCAGAGTTAGCAAATTTTGACATGAGTATGCTTATTTTTTTCCCCATTTGAACAGTTTGCTTAAAATTGTTCAGCAAAGTGTCTTATATGGTTACAATCATGATGATTTCTGTACTAAATCTAGTATATAAAAAGCAATGTCATCTATAATTTTAATGCTAGCCATAATTTGCTGTATTTCATACAAAAAAAATCACAAAAATAAATGTCTTTAAGCAATTTTAGTAATGAAGCGGATTATTTGCTGTCAATTATGTGCAAATTTATGGAAACCAGACACAACACAGTCATGTAGAAATGAAATCCCAGCTGCTGGAATGGCATGGCGTTGGCCGCAATGAGAACTACACATTAGGTACTGTAAGTAAAGATGTGCAGTGCATTACCGAATACCTTTATTCACACTCTGTGCTTAAAAAAAGAACAAATCCATCATCTTGAAATTTGACTTGTAGCTTGACATTAAAAATAATATGAGTAGAATTTTCAGTGGGCTAAGCACAAAACTAGTTCAAGTAGTGTCACTCTCAATTAATGTACTCAGGTGGTGTGCCCATTAAAATTCCCACATGTGGGTTCAGCTCACTATGCAAATGGGGTCATTACCTGGAGAACTTAATTGGGAATGACACTGGGAGTATAACATTTTCTTTCAAAACAATCTCTAGTACACATTTAGTATACATTTGATTGCCATATGTATAGAGCCTTGTTTTCTTTCAATATATATTATTTTATTTATTGGTTCTTACACTAAAAATATCCAAAATGCCTATATCAAGTATTGCTTTCTGCAAAATATTTACTGGTTATACATATTGTTATATCTGGTCACAATTATCACTCTTTTTGTTCAGTCAATATGAGGCTTTTGAGAGAAATCCCAGAGCAGCAATTTGCAGATCAGTAGGTCACATATTGAAGACTTCCACAATTCAAGAGGTTGTAACCTCTCAGATTTTTCTGCTGGTCTATAAGTCAAGATACAATAAAACAAAATCTATACCTATTAAAGAGTTTTGTTTACAACTGATCAATGACTGCCATAGTCTTCCAAGTTTTAATAATCCAAAAACCTAATTTGTACTGCATGTAAAATATTATACAACTGTATTACAATATTTCTACATAATATTTGAGCCTTAGAGCTAAATTCCGGAAGCATTGCTGTTGCTGGTACTTTTAAACTACCACAAAAACAGTTTTAGGGTTCTAAACTTATTGATTTACAAATTAGCAATTTTCATATTTCAAAATGGAGAAATCAGTGGCACAGTCATGGAATCCAGTGGCAGCTTGCAGTAAAAACCACCATCCAGGCTCACTATTCAGTAATAAAAAGACCAATTGAAATTTACATTTCAAGTAAAATAAGCAAATAATGCCCTCTGAAGTTAATATGATACTATATGATACTGTATGTATTGACTTCTTACAATGATATACTTTTTCTCCATTAATGCATGTAATAAAATGCCCCATGTTTTTAAAAATATTGTCTCCAATAATTTTTTATATCTGTAATAATGCTACCCTTACTAGAAATTCCTAAAATATTGCTCCATAATTTGTTCATGGTATTTTCCTTTCCGATTGGCTCCTAAATATTCTGTAGAGTAGTGGTACTCATAAATGACCTTCATTTAATTTTCTTATATCTTGATCCAACATAATCCAATGGTATTTAAAAATGTCACAGAAGGAGCCTCTCGGCTCTCCAATCCAATGGTCGGGTGTCTACTCATGTGATCAAATGAAGTCTCTCCTTACTACATAGGAAGGGATGCACACAAAATAATTTAATTTACATACATATGTTTATTAAAACATCTCAAGTTGTAATAGGTAAGGGTATGTTTTCAATTGCAGGTACATATTCACAAAACTCAACAAAGAAAGATGGGCAGAAGATAACCAAGTTAAATATGCAATGTAAATAGCAATTTTTTGGGGCTCTTTACAAGGATACAATCCAGGTTCAAACATATGATTGTTTATCCACGTATCAGGATTCTACTCATTCAGATGACGCTGTCTGTCTTCTGGCTACTGGCATCTCAAGCCCTGGGATGTTGATACCATCCCAATTATTGCAATGCACCATATTTTATTATTATTATTATTATTATTATAACTAAAAATTGGCTTCATTATGGTCACTAGTTAATCGGTGAAACAAATACTGCAATGTTTGGTTCAAATTATCTGCAAAATAAGGTATTTATAGTTCAATAATACAAAAAAGGGAGATGGGCTAGGTGTAGAAATGAGATAAACCTGAAGATGTATTGTAAAAATGGAAACAAGCTTTTATTTGGAAGAAGTAAATGGAATACGTTTAATAAAAAAATCACAATAATAACAATTAACTTCCAAAAGTTGTATAAATTATATACAATGTATCTACAAAAAAAATATGTTAAAAAAATCCATGTATCAGTAGATCAGGTACTCTAAACTGCACAGATAGTGTTTTATTTTCAGGGGCTTCAATAGTAGGTTTAATATGTTGCAATATTCTTAATTAAAGTTTACTGGTGTGAAACCAAGTAGTCACAATTTACTCATGTGTTCGAGCAAGTGCGACGATGGCCCCTTATGATTCGAACCCATATGCAAGGCTGCAAATTCGCTGCCCTGCTGCTTATCGAAAGACACATGTGGGGTCCTCTTGTGAACAGACAATGGCCTCCGCAGTGTTGAATAAGTCTAGACCAGAGGTTCTCAACCTCGGTCTTCAAGGACCCCCAACAGTTCATGTTTTCCAGGTCTCCACACAGAAATAATTAGCTCCACCTGTGATCTTTTAAAATGTGTCTGTGAATAATGAGTGCACCTGTGCACCAGCCGGATGACCTGGAAAACAGGCACTTTTTCGGGTCCTTGAGGACTAAGGTTGAGAACCACTGGTCTAGACTTACTGTACTCTTTGAGCAGTCAAAACATAATTTGGATGCATGCACAAGTGCAGAGGGGGGTGGAGCTTGGCGGAGTGGTGTTTACCTGCTCACTGGGCTCCGAATACTTGCAGCCCATCGAGCAGGTCTGGATTGGGCCCAATATGCCGTACATGCAGTGACTACAGAATTCCTGGATTTTTTCCCACATAGTGTGATAAAAAAAGTTAATTTGACTTCCACATATTCTTCCAATTAATCAATATGTAATAACAATGTTTAAGACATTTTTCACAGTTATGGAAGTAGTCAAACCAACCTCAAATATTCAAATATGTGTTCTCTCATGTAATAAAGCCAAGGGCATCAATATTTGTATTTTATATATCAAATGTGTTCAGCTTCAAAATGGCATTTTGCCAGATTTGTAATAGGAATAAAAGTTTGTAGTTATATTTCACAATAGCATAAAGATTGTACCTGACCGTGTAAACAGTAAACACTAAAGTCATATACGTTCATTTCACACAATATAACAACATAATGAAGTGTCAAATACACAAGAGAGAATATTGTGTTGGCGGGTATTGATAAATTAAAGTCACATTGTCAGTTTAAAATGTAATTAAATACAAACACAAATCAAATTAAATACAAACATCTGTTTCTCAAATGAAAATCAAATCCGAATCTTCTTTATTGAATTAGTCTGTATGGAATGTTTAGCAAATAGTCAACTGTGACTTAATATAATAAAACCACAATACTAATGGTTTAATCAGCAGAAAGGCTCAATAAATAATCTACTAATGAGAAGCAGGTAAATGGTGCTATAAATCATCATCATCATTATCGTGTATTAAAGTCACCATTCCACCACTAAGATTTTGGATACAATTTTTTTATATATGGATCTCAAAAAAGGAACTGATTCCAAAACTGCAGCATTTATCAAATAACCCTAAATAATTTTACACATTCCCCTTCTCTATGTATTAGAAGAATGAAAGTATTTCTCTTTAAATCTCTCATTAGTGAGTGGTTACTTTCCTACCAAGGTTTACATATTGCAGCGGTGTAGCTTTATGGTAGTAATTTACATTATTAATTTGTTTTCTTTTTATTGATAGAGTTTTGTCTTTTACTTCAACCAGATTAATGCAGGTGATCTTAAGTCAATTAAATATTTCATATATATATATATATATATATTAAGCAATGGGGGGATCCCCTTCCTGCGCTCAGAGTGTACGAGCCGCTCCTCTGAGGGGCCCTCTGTTAGACAGGACCCAAAAGATAGGTATGTAAAGAAAAGGAGTTTCAGAGAGCGCTTCAGAATATAAGACAATTTGGTACTTATGTAGTATCTGGGCGTCCGATTTTGTGATTGTATGCCTTACCTTAAGGCATACAATCAGATGCGATGCGATTCAATGCGATTTTGCATAGGATTCAATGTTAAGAAGGTCCTGTTCATTTCCCCACTATCCAAGTGGGCATAGAGTTGATTTTATATAGCGTGGCGAGCGCAGCGAGCCACCGAGCCCGAAGCGTGGCGAGCGAACGCATATTTCTTAAAAAGTATTCTGTGTCCCCTCGCGGGGCTCGCTACGCTCGCCACGCTTTGGGCTTGGTGGCTTGCTACGCTCGCCACAGGTTTATATCCAACTCCATGCCCACTTGGATAGTGGGGAAAGGAAAAGGACCCCTTTTTCCCATTGAATTCTATGTTAAAATGGACTCAGACCATTTTAACATTGAATCCTATGGAAAAATCTTAACCATCGCATCGCATAAGATTTGGTCGCATGCGATGCGATCCGATTTCTAAATCGGACCCCCCAGATACTACATAAGTACCGACAATTTAAAATAATTAATATTTAATACAATATACAGATATATAAAAAACCTGTTATCAGGTAATATACAGATACATGTGATGAACAATGAATACAGCTCTTATTAGTTGTTCAGTTCATATGATGATGGGGCCCTGTCATCATATGAACTGAACAACTAATAAGAGCTGTATTCATTGTTCATCACATGTATCTGTATATTACCTGATTACAGGTTTTTTATACCGTATATCTGTATATTTTACTAAATATCAATTATTTTTAATTGTCTTATATTCTGAAGCGCTCTCTGAAACTCATTTTCTATATATATATATATATATATATATATATATATATATATATATATATATATACGAACCAAAGGAGACCGGCACTCCTGAGTAGGACACAACTGACTCCGGTGCACATCCAATAGATAAATACACTGTCCAGAACGGATGTCACTCGGAGATTTATCAATGCAAAAAGAATACGCGACATACAGTTGTCGCGTATTCTTTTTGCATTGATAAATCTCCGAGTGACATCCGTTCTGGACAGTGTATATGTATATATATATATATATATATATATATATATATATATATATAAAGTATATATTAAGTAGATTATGTTTATATGTCATCCTTGGGTGTAATTATGGGGTAAAGAACAATAGTTGCTTCTGTTCATATTTTTTATGTGCACTGATTTTATCTATGACAATGGCCACAAATAATTTGAATTGGATGCAAGTGTCTCAAGGTACCCCTAGGTGCCATGGCACACTGTTTGAGAACCACTGCATTAGTCTATTAAATTAACTAAAATAGTATGTGGGCACTTTATTTTGGATGATATAATATGAGATATGATGCTTTACTTGATGGAGTAGATAGAAGTGTTGATATTGTTTTGACAGCATGAATGTATTCAGAGCAAACAAATATTAAGCATGTAGTAATTTTCTATTTTGAAGTACATCTATCAAAGAGCACGACCAAAGTGTTTAACAACCTTCAGTGGATATTGGTGTGACCCTTGAATAAATGTGAGTTTATTCATTTTTTGTTACTGTTACACAGTGGGCACAACTTGTACAATCTGCTTTACTTTTAGAACATTTACAAGCTAAAGTTTGAAAGATTAAAACCAATTCCATTATATTGAACGTATACATATATTACATTTATATTACTTAAAGAGCAAACTTGTGGGCATTTGTGCTTCCTTTGGCCATAGCTATTATTCCAACCATCAAAAGGGACTGCACTTCTACACTTTCAGATTAGTGTCTCACAATGTATACTATTTTTAATTTGTTTTTCTAATTTTTCTATCTCCCATCAGAATTAAAAAACTGAAAATTTTGTTTAATTCACCATCACATCATTAAACCAAAACAAAATCCACAGCACTGCAATATCCCCTTTGCAAGGAGGAAGGTTGGGAGCTCCTCTTTTTTTCTTATCCACAACATTGGGACATTCATTGATGATATGCACGACCTTTGTTTTCACATGTATTAATAAACAAAATTATACAAAATGTAAAAAAATAAGAATATACATAAATAAGGTAGACAATTTGACTTAATTTAGACAAATGTAGATACTATACTTAGTTTAAACTCTGCCCTATTTAGTGGTGATATATATTTATATAGATGCATATGTTAAAAAAAATATTGTAAAATACTGCTTTATATCAATTGTAAAATAATAAGACAATGAATGGTCTTGTTTTGGTCAGATACATGTTTCAGCATATGTAACTCACATTTAATATACTTTATACCACAGAGGAAGAGGTTTAGAATACTTACCACCCATTTATCAGGATTCTACTCATTCAGATGATGCTGTCTGTCTTCTGGCTACTGGCATCTCAAGCACCGGGATGTTGATACCATCCCAATTATTGCAATGCACCATATTTTATTATTATTATTATAACTAAAAATTGGATTCATTATGGTCACTAGTTAATCGGTGAAACAAATACTGCAATGTTTGGTTCAAATTATTTGCAAAATAAGGTTGTACTGCTTATAAATATCTGCATTAATTTCAATAATACAAAAAAAGGGAGATGGGCTAGGTGTAGAAATGAGATAGACCTGAAGATGTATTGTAAAAATGGAAACAAGCTTTTATTTGGAAGTATTAAATGGAATAAGTTTAATTTAAAAAAAAGGTACTTGTGTACTTTCACGGCTCCCACGATGTGCATCGTACAGAGAAAAATCGCATCAGCTCGCATGCGATCTCATGCGATGCAATTTTTCTCTGTACGATGCACATCGTGGGAGCCGTGAAAGTACACACGTCGGCGTGGAGATGAGAATAGAAAGTGTGGCGAGCCACCGAGCCCGAAGCATGGCGAGCGGACACGGATACCTGTGAAGCCCGCGAGGGGACACAGATACCTGTGAAGGTATCCGCGTCCGCTCGCCACGCTTCGGGCTCGGTGGCTCGCTGCGGTCGCCACACTTTCTATTCTCAACTCCACGCTGACGTGGATAGTGGGGGTATGAAAAGGTCGTAGGACGCGTACCGCCGGCGCTCGCCACGCTTCGGGTTGGCGTTGATAGTGAGGGTGGTACAGTGTGAAAAATGACATTTGGGGTGCATTTTACATGTCAACTCATGTCCATAATTTCTGTGAAAAATGACATTGCATCGCATCAGATCGCATGCGATCTCATGTGATCGCATGCGATTTTATCAAAAATGCATAAAAATATGGGAAAATCGCATCGCATGCCACTACATATGGCATGTGATGGCATGCGATGGGAGCCGTGAAAGTACACAAGTACCAAAAAAAATCACAAAAATAACAATTAACTTCCAAAAGTTGTATAAATTATATACAATGAAAACTACAAAAAAATTATGTTAAAAAAATCCATGTATCAGTAGATCAGGTACTCTAAACTGCACAGATAGTGTTTTATTTTCAGGGGCTTCAATAGTAGGTTTAATATGTTGCAATATTCTTAATTAAAGCTTACTGGTGTGAAACCAAGTAGTCACAATTTACTCATGTGTTCTAGCAAATGCGAAGATGGACCCATATGATTCGGACCCATATGCAAGGCTGCAAATTATCGAAAGACACGAGTGTGGTCCTCTTGTGAACAGACAATGGCCTCCGCAGTGCTGAATAAGTCTAGACCAGAGGTTCTCAACCTCGGTCTTCAAGGACCCCCAACAGTTCATGTTTTCCAGGTCTTCACACAGAAATTCAGTAATTGGCTCCACCTGTGATCTTTTAAAATGTGTCTGTTAATAATGAGTGCACCTGTGCACCAGCCAGATGACCTGGAAAACAGGCACTGTTGGGGGTCCTTGAGGACCGAGGTTGAGAACCACTGGTCTAGACTTACTGTGCTCTTTGAGCAGTCAAAACATAATTTGGAGGCATGCACAAGTGCAGAGGGGGGTGGAGCTTGGCGGAGTGCTGTTTACCTGCTCACTGGGCTCCGAATACTCGCAGCCCATCGAGTAGGTCTGGATTGGGCCCAATATGCCGTACATGCAGTGACTACAGGATTCCTGGATTTTTTCCCACATAGTGTGATAAAAAAAGAAAAATCTACAAATCTGGGGCAAGATTGTTAGTAGTTGACTTCAACTATATTTTAATTAAAGAGGAGAGTGTTGGAAGCAGATTTTAAAGATTTGATGAACTTACAAACAAAATTAAAATAAAGAATAATTAAAAGTATGCAGATACTGCATAATTAACCAGCATCTTATAAATTAAAGTTGTTTCAGATTATATATATTCTGGTCTATTCGTATTGGATGATCACTTGCACGGGGACCGATGTTATGCAAATGCGCAGCCACATTTCTGTGCATGTGCACCCCAGACTGCGGGGGGGGGCGTGGGGGCCGGTGGCGGATAGTCGCGCCCATGGGAATACCACATATTTTATGGACATTCCCATAAAAATTTCAGGGCGTTCCCATGGAAATTGTCCTGTGACATGGGGATCGGGGGCGGGCAGCTGTCAGCTGCCTGCCCACTTCCTTGCAAAAGGAACATCCATTCACAGCCCCGTCGTGCGAGGGTGATCATGCATATTGGCAGCGTGTGGTGGACTCACAAGGCTGCATATTTGCAGCCTTATAAATCAACCAGAATAACCCCCTGAGTTTCCTTCTACAGAAATCTGTAGAATACGTTCTAATCAGGTAATACGAAGGAAATTTTAAGTTGATTTACATTTTGCACATTCAAAAGAATTTTTTTTTAAATCAGTAAATCCCTCTCAAATAATTTGAAAAGTAATAATAATTTCAATTATTAGGTAAACGTATAAAGGCAACAAATCCAATAGTTTTCAAAGTGGTTTCAAACATCCTAAAATAGCATAATTGCTTCTCTCTCTGCACATGTTGCACTTGCCGCTCCTGCAGTGCAGCGTGGTTTTGTCTATTTACTAAACAAAATGTGCTTTGGGATCATGTCTGAATACCCCACTTTATTTTAGATAATACTAGATACCATATATAGATGTTTTCTCATATACTATTGCCGCAGTCATGCCAAACAGCTCTCACAGCACTCCAGGGGTGAAATGTAATAGGATGAGAGATTCAGAAAATTTGAGATTTGGTAAGAAATCTCCATTTTTTTTTAACCCCTTCCTGACAGAGCCAGTTTTTGCGTTCCTGACAGAGCCCTTTTTTTCAAATCTGACATGTATCACTTAAGTGGGTATAACTTTTTTTTGCTTTTACTTATCCCAGTGATTTTGAGATTGTTTTCTCGTGACACATTGTACTTCAAGTTAGTGGTAAATTTTGGTCGATACAGTCTGTGTTTTTTTGTGAAAAATACCAAAATGTCGTAAAAAAATGGAAATTTTTGCGATTTGCAAAATGTTAAATTTTCTGCTTGTGAGACAAATAATCTTACCACTCAAAATAGTTAATAACTAACATAGACCATATGTATACTTTATGTTGCCATCATTATTTCAACCTCATTTTCATTTTTTTGGACACTAGGAGGCTTAAAATATGAATAGCAAATTCTCAAATTTTCAAGAAAATTTCAAACACTGATTTTTTTAGGGACCAGTTCTGTTCTGATGTGACTTTGAGGGACTTGTATGTGAGACACCCCCATAAATGATGCCATTTCAAAAACTGCACCCCTCACAGTATTCAAAACAGCATTTTGGAAGTTTGTTAACCCTTTAGGTGTTTCACAGGAATTAAAACAAAGTGTAGGTGAAATTTCAAAATTTCTTTTTTTTTGCAGAGTTTCAATTTTAATACATTTTTCTAACGAATACAGTAGATTTTACTAGAGAAATGTGATTAAAATTGATTCCCCCAATTCTTTGGTTTTCATAAATATCCTATATGTGGCCCTAGTGTGCACGGTGACCAAACCACAGGCTTCATAATAGAAGGAGCACCTACTTGATTTTGGAGCCTCCTTTTTATGAGATTATTTTTTAGGCACCATGTAGGTTTCTAGGCACCATAAGATGCTAAAAGTTAGGAACCCCCCCACAAGTGACCCCATTTTGCAAACTACACCCTTCAGGGAATTCATCTAGGGGTATAGTGTACATTTCAAACCCCCAGGGGTTTCACCAATTGTGGTACAACTGGGCAGTGAAAATGAAAAAAAATAATTTTTCATTTTCACAGCTCAGTTGTATCAAAATTGGTGAAACCCCTGGGGGTTTGAAATGTACACTATACCCCTTGATGAACTCCCTGAAGGGTGTAGTTTGCAAAATGGGGTCACTTGTGGGGGGGTTCCACTGTATGGGTGTTTCGGGGGTCATTCAACCAGAATCTGTGCTGCAAAATCCAAATATCACTCCTTCCCTTCTGAGTCCTGCCATGCACCCAACTGGTATTTTTTGGTCACATGTGAGGCATTGCCGTACTCGGGAGAAATTGGGGCACAGATTTTGGGGTGCTTTGTCTCCTTCATTCCTTGTGAAAATGAAAAATTTTGAGCCAGATCTGCATTTTTGTGTAAAAAAATGTAATTTTTTACAGAAAAATGCAGTTCTGGCTCAAAATTTTTCATTTTCACAAGGAATGAAGGAGACAAAGCACCCCAAAATCTGTGCCCCAATTTCTCCCGAGTACGGCAATGCCTCACATGTGACCAAAAAATACCAGTTGGGTGCATGGCAGGACACAGAAGGGAAGGAGTGATATTTGGTGGTGGAATGAATGGTGGGTGCTATGTCGCATTAGCAAGACCCCCGAAGCACCAATAAAGTGGAACCCCCCCACAAGTGACCCCATTTTGGTCACCAGCTTTGGGAGGGGGGCTGGCGCTGCGGCTGGCGGGGGGGTGGGAGGGGTGCTGGCGCTGCGGCAGCCGGGTGGGTGGGAGGGAGGGGGGCTGCCGGGTGGGAGGGGGGGGGGGCTGGCGATCGGTGGTGATCGGTGCTGTACTTAACAGCACCGATCACCACCGATCACTGTGTTACCGAGCGGCTTAGCCGCCGGTAACACAGAAAACGCTGCAATTGGCTGTTCACATTTGAACAGCCAATCGCAGCGATCGCCGCGAGGGGGGATGTCTGCTGTCAGGGACAGCAGACATCTCCAAACTGTCACCGCGTCTATAGACGCGGTGACAGTTTAAAACTATGACGTATATATACGTCTTCGGTCGGGAAGTACCTCCCGACCATGACGTATATATACGTCATATGTCGGGAATATCTTTATATATATATATATATATATATATATATATGTATGTATGTATGTATGTGTGTGTGTGTGTGTGTGTGTGTGTGTGTGTGTATATATATATGTATATATATATATATATATATACACACATATATATATATATATATATATACATATATATATATATATATAAAACAAAAGAAAGGAGGAGCGCACAGGTGAGTATAATCATACAGTGTTTACTGGAGAAAAGTGTAGGCTCACATACAATTAAAATAGCAGTATTCAGCATGTGTAGGAATCACCATCAATACGTCAGCTTCATAACACGGGCACCGGAGGACATCCAGGGAACCGGCAGATGGAGATAGCTGCGGCGAGGACGGAGTTCCAGACACGAGGACTGCACAACAGACGGGAACCACAGTAGCAGAGATCCGATACGTCAGGTGACCACGCCCCAACGCGTTTCGTCACTGATGACTTCGTCAGGAGGCGTGTCACAGGTACGTATGGCAGGGTATTTTATAAGCCGGCTAAATGAGCTCAATGAGTAAACAGCATGTACCAATTAAGTGAAATGTGCACATTGCACGCAGAGAGAAAGAACAAACATTCAATTTAATTTATTTAACAGTATCCAACTGGCAGCAAAAACATATAAACGCCCCAGCTGGAATTACAACAATTCATAACATTTACTAATAAATATTAAAAAATAATAAGAATCAAATATAAAGGTACAAAAATACAAATATATAAAAATAAAAAAATACTCTAAACCAAGTTAATAAAAACAGCATATAAATATATAAGGGTATATCATTTAAAATTACAGCTAATGCTCAGATACGGAGATGAACAATTTCCATGCAATAAATGCAAAGTATGCAAATTTGCTGATAAAGAAAGATCTATTTTCTGGAACTCCGAACACACCAAATCCTGGCATATTAAAAGCAGGATGTCCTGTCTTACTACACATGTTATATATATGCTTATGTGTAAATGCGGCAAAAAATATGTCGGAAAGACTAAAAGGGTTTTAAAACTACGTGTGTTAGAACACACTAGGAGTATTACAAATAAAGTGTTAACACACAGTGTCCCTCGACACTTTGCTACCTGTTGTGCTTCTAATCTACAGAATTTTTCTTTCAAAGCGCTAGAGCACATCACCCTCGATGAGAGAGGTGGTGATATTCTGACAAAATTGAGTAAAAGAGAGACATTTTGGATTTACACTCTAAACACTATGTCTCCTATGGGTTTAAACGAGGGGGTTGACATTGTACCGTTTCTGCACTAGTAGGTTTGATGTGGGGCGCTTGCACTGGCTCCGTGTTGTTGCTGGGTTTTTGCCCCTTCACGGAGCCTATAGTGTGAGTGTCCTGACATCGCTCCTGTGCAGAGCAATGTATTACCCCCGTGTTTTTTGCTATATTGCACTTTATTGTACGGTTTCTTTATATTTGACAATAATCTATATATTTAAATTGATGTCTCTTTTTTGCTATGACTTTTTATGGGTGGTTATAAACCCACCTATTATATATATATATATATTTATTTGTTTATACTCATTATCCCAATATCGAGTTTACTAATACTGTTCTTCTTTCTCGTCCCATTTCTTTATTTTGATACTATAACTTTTTGTATCTTTGTATTTTTGTACGGTACTTCTGCTTCCCTATAATTGTTCATCTCCGTATCTGAGCATTAGCTGTAATTTTAAATGATATACCCTTATATATTTATATGCTGTTTTTATTAACTTGGTTTAGAGTATTTTTGTATTTTTATATATTTGTATTTTTGTACCTTTATATTTGATTCTTATTATTTTTTAATATTTATTAGTAAATGTTATGAATTGTTGTAATTCCAGCTGGGGCGTTTATATGTTTTTGCTGCCAGTTGGATACTGTTAAATAAATTAAATTGAATGTTTGTTCTTTCTCTCTGCGTGCAATGTGCACATTTCACTTAATTGGTACATGCTGTTTACTCATTGAGCTCATTTAGCCGGCTTATAAAATACCCTGCCATACGTACCTGTGACACGCCTCCTGACGAAGTCATCAGTGACGAAACGCGTTGGGGCGTGGTCACCTGACGTATCGGATCTCTGCTACTGTGGTTCCCGTCTGTTGTGCAGTCCTCGTGTCTGGAACTCCGTCCTCGCCGCAGCTATCTCCATCTGCCGGTTCCCTGGATGTCCTCCGGTGCCCGTGTTATGAAGCTGACGTATTGATGGTGATTCCTACACATGCTGAATACTGCTATTTTAATTGTATGTGAGCCTACACTTTTCTCCAGTAAACACTGTATGATTATACTCACCTGTGCGCTCCTCCTTTCTTTTGTTTTATGCATTTATCGAGGCCGTGACAAAGCCTATTTGGAGTGAGCAGCACCACATTCTGGAGAGACGGAACCTATATATTATGTGCTAACCGTGCGCAGATCCTTCACTTGTATGTATGTATATATATATATATATATATATATGTGTGTATATATATATATATATACACACATATATATATATATATATATATATATATACACACACATATATATATATTTCAGTTCATTAACATTGTTTTTTTTAACTTTTTATGCAGCTCATGCTGCTGCTGCGGCTGGCAGGGGGGGGGGAGGGGGGAGGGGGGTGCGTGCGCTCCTGCCTGCCGGGTGAGCCTGCTGCCGGGCGGGTGAGGGGCGGGTGAGTGCTGGGTGGGTGGGAGGGGGGTGCTGCTCATCGGTGGTGATCGGTGCTGTACTTAACAGCACCGATCACCACCGATCCCTGTGTTACCGAGCGGCTTAGCCGCCGGTAACACAGGAAACGCTGTGAATGGCTGTTCAGATTTGAACAGCCAATCACAGCGATCGCCGACCGGGGGGGGCACCCCTGCCCCCCCTGGGCGGCGAGGGGGGATGTCTGCTGTCAGGGACAGCAGACATCTCTTAACTGTCACCGCGTCTATAGACGCAGTGACAGTTAGAAGCCATGACGTACATGTACGTCAAATGTCGGGAAGTACTTCCCGACCATGACGTACATGTACGTCAAATGTCGGGAAGGGGTTAAAGCGGCAATCATTTACACTGCAAAACCAATTTGATTTTGCAGTGTAAATGATTGTCGCTTTTAAAAACTGGAGATTTCTTACCAAATCTCTCCCTTTCTGAATCTCATCCTATTACATTTTACCCCAGATGTCCTGACATACAATTTAAACAATTGGATGTGGTAATACTGTTCAAAGAGACTACACTGATTAATAACAGTAGTTAAACACCTATTTATATTCAGTTAAAGTTGCAGCCAGTTTCTCTTCTACAGATTAAATCATTTTTTGCATCCGCCTTGCAAATAAAATGCACATAAAAAAAATGCCACACTCATTACTTGGTGTAGCTCACTTATGCAGGGCATCTCATGTCACACACCTCCGATGGATGCCACCAGCCAGATGCCTGCCAGGCGACAGAATCAGTGCGCCCAGATGGGTAAGAATCGGCACTTCCGCTGTGCACTCTGCATGACTGTGACATTGAAAGCAGTTTTTTTGAATGATCTTGATACACCAAGACTAATAATATACTATTGCAGACAAAAACAATATAATTTTATCCTGTATTTAAAACTAAAACCTGGATGATTTGTAACTATATTAATACTATTTATTTACAGTTTCTTAAATAGCGCACACATATTCCACAGCGCTTTACAGAGAATATTTGAACATTCACATCAGTCCCAGTGGAGCTTACAATCTATATTCCTTACCACATGTACACGCACACACACACAGACATTCCCAACTATGTTGGGAGTCAAGTACTGGGTAAATATACAAACTCGGGGAGAATATGAAAACTCTGCACAGTAAGAGCCATGATGGGAATTGAACCCATGACCTCAGTGCTGTTAGGCAGTAATGCTAACCATTACACCATCTGTACTATCATTACAGTGCTATACATATGGCACACAGTAGAACAATACAGGGTACACAAAACTAAACATAACCTTAACTGAAAAACTAAAACAAACACAGGTAGCAATTAACAGCCCAATTCTTAGTACACAATACAGCTAACATGTAGGGAAGCAAAGTTGTCCGCATTCTACCAGGGGCAGGTTGTCATTGGTAGAGATAAACGAACACAAGTGAGAAGAGGTGTGGGTATAGATGGTAGCTGAATTAGTGAGCTGTAATTGAAGAGAGAGAGAGTAAGGCTGTGAGAATAGGAGGGAAGAGGGCCTTATGCCAAGGAGCTTAAAGTCTTAAGGGTGGGGAAGACAGACAGGTGACATGAGGTGTGGGCAAGGAGGCCTGAAGGCAGGAAGTGAGCATGGCATGGATGGCCAGGGCATGAGGTGGCAGGTAGGGAGGCCTTGGTACTAGGTTATGCAGAAGGGTAAGCTTTAATGAACAGGTGGGTTTTCAGTAAACATTTGAAGCATTGCAAAGTTGGGGAAATTCTATGAAGAAGTTGAAAAAATACACCTCCCAGAATACTGGAGGAGGTGCAAAGTATGCTGCAATCTACAGAAAAGGTGAAGGGTGTGCGTTTGTGGGTCTGTTTGATAATACAGGTTGAGTATCCCGTATCTGAATATCCGTTATCCGAATTATTCCGAAAACCATACATTCCAGAAAGTTAAAAAAAAATATTTTTTTTTGCTAAAAACTCACTGGGGACATCTGTAACAGCACTACTGAGGGAATGATTTGTAACTGGCACTATATATGTACAAGAAAATTATTGCTTGGCATTCAAATTCAATATCTGAGAAAGTACACAAATTTTGTTTCATGTTTTGAAACTGTTTTTTTAACAAATAAAATATATTTGTGTGCATTTCATGTGCTTGATGTGTTTATACAGCATAAATGCAAGATACTTCAAAATACATCCTTGAAATATTAAAATATTCCGAAATACGGAATAATCCGTTATCCAAAATTCTCCTGGTCCCGAGCATTTTGGATGCGGGATACTCAACCTGTATCAGAATTTAAAGTTTCTAGGAAGTTCTAGAAGAGTCCAGTCACATCCATATAACAGTGGGGGGAACCATAATGGACCCAAAAGTCAACTGATTTGTATACAAAGGGAAGACTTTGGTGTACTATGGGGATGCTGGATGGACTGGATTACTGTAGAGAAACAAGCAGGTTTTGACAGCTTCTTCATAGGCTATCAGGTTGATGCATTAAGTAAATAGTTATTCAGCTCACATAGGCTATTATACACTCTAAGACAACTTGTAGTGACATCAGGCACTGAACTAAAACTGGAATACGCTAGAGATATGGCACACGTTGAAGGGAAATATACAGATGCTGGCAATCAGAATACCGACACTGGCATCCTGAAGAAGGTAATCCTGACAGGGTTAAGTGAAGTATACCTAACCCGAACCCTTCTTTCTAGCAGCCTAATTCTAAGCCTCCCCACTCAGCCTGACCCTATCCCTCACCACCAGTGTTTAAACCTAACCCTCATACCATTCTAAGTGCCTAAACCCCCTCCACACAGCCTAATCCTAACCTTTCCCACCTCCACAACCTAACCTAACGCCACCTTGTAAGTGCCTAATAACAAAGCCCCCCCCCCTTCCCCAGATTCACCCCAAACCCTACAGCATTATTATTATTATTATAATTTTATTTATAAGGCGCCACAAGTGTTTTGCAGCGCCGTACAAAGGAACAATACAGGGAGAAAAAACTTGGCATAACATTGAATAAATAACAAAAATACAGTACAAATAAAGAGCGCCACAGATCAATACACATTACAGCTTAAATGTAAGTAGTGAGGACGAAATCAACATACAACTAGAGGCTTGAGGCCAATGATGGAGATGAGTATGCAGACGAAGATGGTCACTGAGTGTTGGAGTAAAGGAGAGCTGTGAGTGAAATGTGAAGAGAAGTGGGCTTTGACAACAGGAGGGAAGAGGGTCCTACTCGGAGGAGCTTACAATCTAGTACAATACAACATACTTAAAGATGAGGATGCCGGCTTTCAGTATTCTGCCATAGTAGGATCCATAGTTCCAGTGCTGATGTTTTAATAGCAGTTGAGATATCAGTTGGTATACTGAATGCCAGCATCCTGATCACAGAGATGCTGACTGCATCCCTTTCCCTATTGAACTGAAACTGGTTTAGACTGGACTGCACTGGATAATTGGAATTGTATTAGATTGGATTACACTGGGGAATAGAACTTGGCTAGGCTAGTTCATTCTCAGGTTGCTGAGCTATGACCAGATAACACACAGGAGGCTGGCCTGAGACCAGCTAATGGTTAAGATGCTGGGCTATGGCCAGTTAATGCACAAGTGGCTGGACTAAGAACAGCTTATGCATAGGATGCTGGACTGAGACTGGACTGGACAATAGGAGTGATGCTGGAATTGCCTATGTAGTCCTGGAATTTAACAACAGCAGGCATGTAGCACAAGAATGTTGACATCTGGCTGGGACCAGTAGTTCCACGAGCAGCAGTAACAGCAGACATAGCAATGTTTATAACTCTAGTACTGTAGTGCTCGTGGTATGCTGTACATGCAGACACAAGATTCACTGGAAAAATATGGGAATAAACCTGATCATGAGAGATTAAGCTAGCCAGGGACATGGCTGCATAGGAATGAACAACATTGTTCTTGCACTTTCTGTGTCCCAGAAGGCCCCTTTATCAGTTATTGGGAAATGCAGTCAGCGGCTCAGAATCTGGCCTACAAATGGCTACTGTAATATGCGGTCTACTGACTGGAGACACCAAATTGTTAGAGGGAAATCTAATGAAGTACACTTAGGGGAAACTGGGGTGTTTTCTGGGCAACAGGCTCTAAGGGACTGATTCAGATATGATCGATGATCAGCCAATTTGCAAATCAAGTGATTATATAATGTCTTTGCATGCATACCATATGAATTGTGCATGAGCAAGCCCAAATAACAACAAAAAATGCATATAGATTGTAAACACAATGTAGCCACAGGTTTACTGACAGGTAGCCGGCGTATGGGGGTGGAAACCTGATGTTACAAAGCTGCCGTATTCTCCGGATCGTATTTTCTGATGGTGAAGCGATTCATATTTTGCTGTTGAGGTTGCCATCCGCCAAATACAGATGAGCATTAAGCAGAAATACAGGGAGAAAAATCAATGTGGTCTATAACCAGCACCAGCAGTGTCATGTCACAGCCGGGGAACTTTGTTTACATAAATTCCCCCGGCCAATCCATGCTGGGTCCCATGGGGGAGTGTAAACCCCTCCATGAGTCCCCAGGCGCAGACTGATGATTTGGGACTGTCCCTGGCATTTCTGAGCTGTGGACGCCAAGCTGATTGTGTAAAAAGAGATACATACAATTTTAAATATAGATATACTGTAGTGTTCTGTAGAACAACAAGGCTAAGCAAGCCTTCACCTTCTATGGTGGGAACTGGCAACTCAGGTTGACCGCAATGTGACCCTATTGAGGGCACTTGCGGTCAGCCTGAGTTGCCAGTTCAAATCATTAAATTCGTAACATGGGCTTCTATGGAGCCACACAAAGTCAATTAGGCATGGAGCTCCTCCAAAGCCCACTCCTGATTAGCTGAGGGAAGAATCGGTGACTGACGTCACCGGGAATTCCTTCATTCTCAGGTAGGGGCTGCAAGTGTCAACACATTTGCGACTCCTCAGTCAGCTGGAGCTGGGTATTGAGTTTGTTTGTTTTTTATCCCTGGATGCTACATGGACCGAAGAGAATGCGATGGCATGGTGAGTATGATTTTTATTCACAGGTACCGATGTGGATTCTACTGGACAAGAGGACAAGCCTACGTTGGTCCCTATAGGTAAGTATGTATGATTGTATGTACTGTAGTATGTATTAAAGTTGTATTTTTACAGGTGTGTGTGCATGTTTGTGGGGTATCGGTTCTTTAGTAGGACTACAAGTCCCAGTGGGCCCATTAATGCCCCCCCATGCTGGTTCTTGTGTTTCTCCAAGGCCCAGCATGCGGGGCCTTGGAGAAACAATACAGAACACAATATCTATTTTTAGCCTTTTATTTATCTCTTTTATTTATCTCTTTCTACACAATCAGCTTGGTGACCACAACCCTGGAGACTGTCCTGTCCTGTCTTATTTTTTACACAGAGAAGCCTGCACGGATCTGACTTCTCTTATTACCCGCATTATACTGGCTCAATCATTGGTGTTGCCACTTTCTTGGTCATTTTTAATACTGATCTAGATATATTATGAGTGTCCTACTTTGCCAAATACTGTATGCCAGCTACAGTACCATACTACAATTTGTATCAGTCTGTATATACATGTGGACAAGCAAGCGATATTCACTTTCCCATGATTCCTACATGTGTGACAGAATGTAAGTTTGCTGCATGTGCTAGCAGCCACATAATGTTTTCTATCAGTATCCTTTTATTGAAAGAAATCAAAGTATTTTCATTTTAATTCCTCTCCCACAGTATTACATTTTGGTTTGATGTTGAGAGCTTTAGGGCTGTATAAGTGACAGCAGATACTGAATATTTTTATGACAATTAATAAATTAAATCACTACATTTTATATTGAAAATAAAATTGGAAATTACAAATAAGGACATACAATTAATACGTATAATGTACATACATTCTTACAAGTGTGTTGCTGTATGAAAATACAAAACATATCATCATTAAAATATTATTTGCTGTCCACCTCAAAGCTTCAAAAGGAATACTGAAATGATTCAATGTTTGAATTCTTGTAATCTTTGCCTTTTATTTCTTACTAGTAGTTATAGCTTATTAACAATTAATCAATTGTTGACATTAAAAATGGTACAAATGTGGCATACAAATAAAAAACACTTTTTGGTAGTTATAATAAATATTAATGTAACAATCATGTGTCTGTGGTTTATTTACAAATTGCTATTTTATCTTAACAAAACAGATTGGGCACAGTGGACCATACACCATATCATGCAGTGCCTTTGTTCTTGTAAATATACTCTTTAAGAGGTTTTTGTCACAAAAAATGCAAAATCTTTCTGTAGTGGGCAAAACCATGTGCACTGTAGGTGGGGCAAATGTAAGGTGCAGAAAGAGTTTGGTTTAGGTAAGTTTTTGTTTCTGTGCAAGGTAAATGCTGGCTGCTCTATTTTTACACTGCAATTTAGATTTCAGTTTGGACACACCCCAACTAAATCTTATTCTCTCTCTGCACATGTTGAATTTGCCCCACCTGCAGTGCACAAAGTTTTGCCCATTAGAGAAATGTTTTGCTTTGTGATCCTTACTGAATTACCTCCATTTGCAATTTTTGTGGTAGGGATCAGTGGTTCTAAACTCCAATCATTAAGCTCCCTCAACAGGGCACATTTTGTGAACAAGTGAGTTAATGTACTTTGCTGGTTAAGTAATTATCTTAATTGTTTCCAAATATAAACTCCTTTAAAAAGACCTGCTGATCATTATATGCAGTATAGTGAACTGCATTATTGGTGCAATCGAACCCATTATGTCAGCTTGTACACTTTTGCATATCCTCTGACACAAATGTTCATTAAATCTATTTATATCTATTTTCCTACACCTAACACATAATCCCGCTTTCCAACATGGAGAGGTGAGACATCCCTTTACCATGTGGTCTGAAATGGGACTTACTTGTATTTTAAACTTTACTTACTCCTCGACTAGAAAACATTGTCTTTTGTGTAAGCCATCATGAAATCCAGTTCATAGGCTTTTTGCCTTAGCTTATTACCAAATGCAGCATTATATTACGACTCTCCCTAAAAATGTTATCTCCGGTTCATTGGGATGTCTTCTCCAGGAGACCCCTAGCTTTATAGCAATATCTCTAAATAATCTGCTGAAGCATGACACAAAACACCTGGACTTACACAATGGAATGATCAAACCGATCCCTAACTGTAGGCTTGTAACAACTTACTAGTACATTCTGTTTAAATGATCCCTGCTTCATTTTACAGTATGTTTATTATATATTACATAGGACTTATCTCTTCCCACAATATAGATATCTAATTGGAATGGTGGAGGATCACTCTTGTGCAGATGTGGGTATTTGAGTGTAGACCAATTACACTGTTTAGGCCAATATCTGGTGACTACATTGCTTTTGGCTATGCATTCTTAAATCCATAAATAAATATCTGCCAAATGTGTGGCATACTATTTATATAGTTTAGAGTAATTTGTGGGTTCATAATGGATTTGCCATAAGCTATCCTGCACCAGAACTAGAAAATGTACATATAGTTTCTATTCCTACAGCTGCCCAACCTCTTAAGAGATCCTACAGTATGTGGGAGAAAACAAATGCAATATTAGAATTTCACACTTAAATTGAATTTATGGCCATCCAAACCAAGCATAATTCAAACATTATTAGATAAATGTGGATGTGGGAATGTTTATAGTCTCCTGCAAATGTTAATATTAATAAGTTAGTCCAGTGGTTCCAAAACAAGGTTTTCAAGGCACTGTATCAGTCTAGGTTTATGCTTGTGCACAGATGTTACAGAATCATCAAACTTATTGTGGTACTCATAGGCAGAACTACCATTGGTGAAGCAGGTGCTGTGCTCCAGGTCTCCCGGACTAAGGGGCAAAATACTGCCCCTATAACCCTCTTCCTGTCACCCACTGTTTGTTCCTGTCACACTCTGCCTCCCTGTCACTAACTGGCATGTTGCATATTGTGAACTTGGGTTGAGGTGGAGAATGGGGTCCAAATTATATTTTTGCACCTGGGATCACCACTCAAAAGTTCTGCCACTGGAGATACTAATAAAGTTACCTGTGGTTTAACATGGTTATCTTTTAAATCTGGTTTGCTAGGATGCCCTGGGACATCCTAGTAGGATTTTGGAACCACTGAGTTAATCACAAATGACCTACTGTATGCATATGCAAATGTTATCTTGGTAAGAATCTTTGACCAATGCTGTAAGACAATTAAATAATAATGTGGTCTCATAAACACAAATTGTGGCCCAGCAACGTATAGTGATTCCAGCAAGCAACACCCCAACATCAAGATCCATTTGGTTAAATCCACCCAAGCATGGCAATTGGACCCAAGATGGACATTGCTGAGTTCTCCATAAAGGTCAGTCACATGTATCCATTTCCTCAAGGGAAAAGTATTCTATAATAACACGTTTTCTTTTTTTGTACTCACCACGTGTAGTTAAATATAATTGTTAGGCCAGATAATGCAAATATAATCTTGTAATGATTTTTTGTAAATAATGTTTCATAAGGAAACATTTTTGCATGACACAGGCTACTATTAAGTTATGTGGACCAGTTATGATCCAAATTTTGGGCTTAATAAATATTCCTGCTTCTTTAAACTATATTGCAGCATGTGTTTAATTTTATATATATATATATATATATATATATATATATATATAATAGATCTAACCCTATACAGTGTGTTATGTAACAAGGGCAATCATGCTTACTGTACCGTATATGTTAAATAGTTGTTAATGAGACATTGGACATCCTTGCTCGTACCTTTAAATGGACTTACTTTTGACTACATGTGTGTTGACCTTGATGCTGACCACATTTATGGAGGACCCTTATTTACCGTATATACTTGAGTATAAGTCGACCCGAATATAAGCCGAGGCACCCAATTATACAACAAAAAACTGGGAAAACTTATTGACTCAAGTGGGACCCTCACTCGAGTGTAAGCCGAGGGGGGGCTTTTTCAGCATACAAAATGTTCTGAAAAGGTAGGCTTATACTCAAGCATATATGGTATATCTTTGTTTGGTTATGCATAATACCTGTGCTCTACATCAATGCAAATCACATTCTCAATTTATTCTTGTTTGACCATACTATAGCTTGGGTCTCCATACTATCTGCATTCCGCTCCATAAAAAAATGGGATCTGGACATTGGAATACAATCTCAGTCTTCAGGTACTAAAGGTGCATATGCACTGTACCATTTTTTGACCAATTTTTTGACCAATTTCATTAATTTTGGCCCTTCTGAACAATATTGGTCAAAATATCTTTGAGTGTTTATGCAACAAATGACGAATGATGATGTGCATGTCTCTATTCTTCTAAATTAATATCATTAGCATTAATTGTTTATAGTTGTGAATTATATCACTCTATCAAGTACAAACACATTATTTGCTCAATAATGCGATGAATGACGTATGATGATGCGCATACCCGCCAGTTGTTCATCAAGGTTGTTTATTAACTGTGCATGCAGCTCAATTTGGATACCTTTTAAAAAAGCCTATAAACTATAGCTAGATCATTCGTCTTTTGTCAACAGCTTTTGTCCAGGACACTGGATTCAAGGGAAATTGGTCATCAATGTCTTTCACCAAAATTGGTAAAAAAAATTGTACAGTGTGTATGCACCTTAACTCCATAAATCTTACAAGACTTTATTCATTAATTTCTTTACACATTACACATTTGACCCATAGCCAGCAAATATGTTAACATAGTCTGACTTATTTTTTTATTTGAGGATTTATATTTTGTAAATTTTAGGAAACATCTATCCAGCAAGTATCATTCATAGACCTATAGTTTTCTTTTTGGAATGAGTTGCAAAAAAAAAGGAAATCTAGGAAATAAAGATGTATACCTTCCAAATAATTCCACACCTTACAAACCACAGGGTTTAAAGTCTTTAAGGTGTTTGACAGAATATATAGGCTAAGGAGTATAATAGAAGACTCAATTTTCAATTAATGTACACAGTAAAGCTTAAAGCCCCGTACACACGGGGGAGATATATTGCACAGCCATATATTGCTAACAATATATGGCTGAGCAATATATTGCTCAGTGTCTCCTTTTCATCAGCGACCTTTTCATCAGCGACCAGAGATGGTCGCTGATGAAAGGGAACCTCTGCCGGCGGTGCTGCAGAGGTAATCAGCTGGTCGCAGGGCAAGCTCCTGCGACCAGCGATTAGAAAGGGGCTGAAAATGGGAGCGCACACCCGGCGATTTATCGCCGGGGCACACTCCCATCACTGGCAATATGGTCGCCTGCGACCCTATTTCCAGCGATTTCAGCCCCTATCGCCCCCGTGTGTACACAACTTTACTGTTATAAGAGCTGTTTTGCACTAAAGTATACTAACCTAGCTCTCTACATTGTGCTTATGTTTTTATGCGTTGCCAATGGAGTTAGGGTTTGCAGCATAAGCATTTAATTTATTTTTCAATGATTGTTGTTAGCAAATGGTAATAAGAGCATAAAATACATATATCAGTTATTATGCACTAACTAGAAAAAATAGTACTACAGTATGTTCCAAATGACACATGAATCTAGACATTTATGGTATTTTCATATTTTTTTATAGACTTATTATTCCACAAATGATGTTTGAATTTTATCACTATTCTGCATCTTTAAATTACCTGGTATGACTATTCTTCTAAATTAATATCATTAGCATTAATTGTTTATAGTTGTGAATTATATCACTCTATCAAGTACAAACACATTATTTGCCTAATTGTAGTGCCTAAAATGGTCTACAATTTTAGTTTTTATGTCAAATACTGTATATATCTACAACAAACAAGTGCCTTAAGCCATAATTTCTTACTTTTTAAAAAAGTTAATTCTTCCCTTATATTTTTGAATGTCACCCATCTTGTCATGCAACCTTATTAATGCTTTTTGAAGCAAATATCTTAGTGAGTATACTTTTGCTTTGGGGCAAGCAGAACTTAATATTCATAAATCTTCGAAAGTAGAGACAGACCGTGAAGAGAATCAATGTGGATTCTCAAGTATTATGCATCCAGGCTAAATATCTGATGTGAGCCAGTGTTCATAGGATTTGCAGTATTATTAAAATATAATGTGAGAGCTAAAATAAGTTTTAAGACTGTATAGAAAAAAAGTATTGTACAAGTTGACATTTTAATAAAAAATGGCTAAGAAGAAATGTGTCTTGTCTAAAGGGATTTTGCCAGCTTTTTTGTGGAATTGAAATACTAAAACAGATAACAGGGAAAAGCAGATGAAGTGATTAGTTTAGAATAGTTTACAACACTTTAAAATAAATCACTAAATCATCAATTATTTTATGGTGCAGTAATATAACTTTCAAAGATTTTTTGAATTTTATGTTTTAAGATTTATTTTGAAATAGTAAAGCTACGGATTTTATTATTCTAAAGGATGTGCAGATGGGCTAGGCTTTATTGTTCATTTTGTGCACAACACAACATATGTCATCAATCACATCTAATCTCGATTACTTTAAATAGAATAGTGCTGCAAAAACATCTAATGTATATTACTGTAATTGGCAAGACAATTCCATTAAATGCTCCAATACTGACTTCTATGTAGTCTGAGGTGGCACAGTGGTTAGTATTGGTATCTTTGAGTACTAGGGTGCTGATTCAGAACCATTTGTTAGGTTCCGAATTCGGGGTCATATTTGGTGGTGAATATGCACATGTGCAAACGCCTTTGGTGTGTATCACGTGCTGAGGTGTTCTCACTGTGAGGGGAGGGCAGGGGCCTGGAGTAGTGGAACACCCAGTGTTTTATGGGTGGGCCCTAAAAATTCTGGGTGTTCCCCTGCGAATGCAGGTGTGTTGATGGCTGCTTGGGGCGGCAGCACCCACCCTGATTTTGCCCATCTCCGGCCCTGATAAATTCAGACTAACTTTTATCTGCGAATGGGGAAAACAATACTTTGATGGTCAGTGACCATTGAGTGAATTTTCACCTGTGCAGCCGAATGCAAGGTGTTGTGTAAGCATACACATCCCCCTCTATTGTAAATGCATTGATTTGGCCAGGTGGAGGGGGGTTGGGGTGGGGTGTTCAGGTTATCAGGTCTGAATCAGGCCCGATGGTCATGAGTTTGATCCAAACAGTTCCCTATTTGTGTGGAGTTTCCATGTTATCATGTGTTTGCAATGGTGTTCACTATTGGTACTCCAGTTATATCCCACAACACAGCTATACAGTATAGGTCTATTGGCTGCTGACCTCAGCCAATTACTTTGTTACTTTGTCCATCTTTATGCTGCTGAAACTATGATGAACACTCCTTTTGGCTTTGCTTCTGCAACATCTGTTTCATATCTAGTTTGTCCAACTTGACCTTCCTACTCATCAAAGCACAACCTTCTTCCTATATACTGTATTCTCTCTCTCTCTCTCTCTCTCTCTATGGTAGACACTGGTAACAAGGCACATGCCCTGACCATGGTAACTTGGAATTGCACCCTGACACAAGATAGTGGGGCTCATGCATCTACCCCAGAAGTGGGAAGTCATCTGTGGGACGAAACTGAGTCTATAGAGATACAAGACTATCCATGGAGGTAAAAATTCCTGCCATATATTTTAATTATACATAATGAAGCACTTTTAGTAGAATTATTCAAATTTCATTTAGATTGTCTGGTCCTAAATTAGTAGTGTTTAATTCTATAAATATATGCAGTGGTCATATAATGATTATTTTTAACAATACAGAATGTATGCTGTATATATAGAATATAAGAATCCTGTGTCTTTCTATCCATTTCTCCCTACCTATCCACACTCTACTCAACATAGTGTACAGTACTATAAAGTGAAAATAATGGAGAATTTTAGAATGACTAATAAAAGAAGTCTCTGAGGACACAAAGAGGCATTCATAATATATTTTGAATGACTGTGCCCTTTTAAATACATTAACAAGTAAACTCAATCCTTTAATTGATATTAGCCTACCTGTGTTTTATCCTTGTTTTAATAAATTCATATGAAATTACTAATATAATTCCTTGAGTAAATAATAATGGACAACCAGCTGCATCCTGTTTGCAGCCTAGAAAACGGGTCAGCTGAAATAAAATGAGGAAGGAAATATTCACAATCACTCAACAAATAAACGTTTTTACAGTATGTAAAAAATGGAATTGATACTTAGTGACGGAACAAAACAACCCGTTATTTGCTGCACTTAAAATTACAATCTTGTAATAATCAATATTAAAATGTGGGATTGGCTGAAATCCAAAGCAGCCTTTAAATTTAAACAGCAATGAGCAAACATAAAAGTTTGGTAAAGTTATCATTAATAATGTACAGTTTGTAGAAATCTGGTACTTTTATGAAATGTATAATATGTTGTGTCAGTTACTATTTCCTCTTATGTAACAGATTTTTTTTTTCTAGAATTTGCTAAATAATGTTGCATGGACTTTCACAAAATATGTCACTTATAATACAGTACTTTTACAATCCATGAGCTTAACTTGCATAGAACTGTTGCTGCATGCACAGAGATTGATACAGAGTTAAATATTTGCCCATTTGCGTAGTTTAACTGGCAGGTGCACAAGTGGGTTTTCTAGGGGAGTATGGGGGTTGCAGCCCGTGCCCGGGTGTCATACTTCAGTAGGGTGACACCAAACAGCTGCACTCACACCTGCATCCCCGCATCTGCGCCACGGTCTGCAGATCCTGCCAAAAAATTGCAACATGGGAGAAGTACTGGTGCAGTCAATCTAGTTATATATTAATATAATCAAAGGAAAAGAAGTGGTTGACTGCGCTAAACAATATAAAATTATATAAACATTTGTAATATAATAATCGATTTGAGATGGTCAGGTGTATGATGAAAAAAGATTGTACAATTTATAAAAAAACTCTTACATGGATAAAAATGGAGACAAATAAAAATAACAATAAAAAATGACACTGATGATATAGTCACACTTAGATCGGTAAGAAAAGTCCAGTCCAATTGGTAGGTCCTGTATTTAGAATCCATTAGTGGAATTTGATGGGTGGATCCACACCTGGAGATTTGGGTTCTCCTGTAATGTTGTGGCAAAGTGAGGGGCCAATTCACTTTGTCTGGGAATGATTTGCTCACAGCCGGATTGGATGTGGTACCAAATAGGTATTAGAGATGGCACTTGTGGGGAGCAATGCTACAATTACTAACCATCCCCACACCAACAGTGGGTGAAATACTCTGGTTACCCACACATCTATCCGAGGCTCCGCTACATCTGGAGGTACGCCACCCCCTTAAGAAAGCCCGGCTCAGATTGCAGAGGTTTCAGTGCTCCCCATATGCAGTTTTCGGTGAATGGTAAACAATTCTCTCAGCAATTTATACCCTTCCTGCTTTATTACCATAGTATTTTGAATGCAATATTTATCTGTAATCAGGTTACATCCATATGTTATATGTTATGTACACAGAACTTAAATTTATTTGATCATTAGCTCAGAACTTTGACTTTTCCATCTATTAACCAGTATCCTTGTTGTTAGATCACATCCTACAACCATATATTCAAAAACAGCTGAGGACACTACAGACTTTCTGCTAAGGCTAAAACAGATTATTAATATCCCTACATATACTCTGTTGGTAACAATGGATATGTGTAGCATATACACATCTATACCACACCAATCTGGCCTTTTAACAACCAAAACTTTCCTTGAACAACAAAACATCAAAGTACTGGATTGTGCACTTTTTCTACAGCTGTTACAACTGGAGAGGAACTACATTATTGATGGAAAATGTTATCAACAGACAACTGCGTGTGCAAAGGGGAGTAACATGGTCCAGAGCTTCGCCAATATATTCATGTTCCAAAAGGAAAGCAAAGTATTCTTCAAAGATTTGCGCATTACAAAGCATATAAGCTTATTCACTCAGTGCATAGACTGGTTGTTTGGACCAATGGGGCACAAGAATTGGAATCGTACATGGATCCAGTTAACACTGGTCCATCTCTCATTAAATATACTTACAACATCCAAGCATTAACAATCCACTATTTGGATGTACAAACAACCCTCCAAGATGGTCCACCAGGGAGGATCCATCTACCACAACATTCTTAAAGAAACAGCTAGGATGCTACTGTAGTTTAAACAGCGATTGACGGGATGGACCTGCTGTAGTTGATGGTAGCAGATGAAGATAGACCCTTTGGATTGGTGATGGCTGTTTGTTGTCCTTTTGCTTGCCTTGCGTAGCTCCACAGTTGATAATGTCCACATAGTCCTGGTTCAGGTATCCGGTGGAATCATTTTTTGTAATCCACAAACCACATATGTTGGAGAGGAGTGGGGGTGCTTGCACTGACACGTTTCACTTATGGGATCTCAGATTTTTTAAAAGGTGTCCTTCCCTAAGGTAGCCCTCTCTCTATTTATACCTTGGGCCAATATGGCCCCTATTTGCTCCAGCTGTTCTTACTTAGTGATACACACTGTGTGAATATACAAAATGTTCCCATGTTTTTATACATTTCAGTTATGGGTGTGGATCATTCGGTCTATAGCATGTTGGTTAACAGTCGACATGCTGACACATTGACATGGGTCTAGGTCAACATGGAACAAGGTCGACAGATCATTAGGTCGACATGGGCAAGGTCGACAGTCAAATGGTCGACATGAGGTTTTTCACAGGTTTTTTTTACCTGAATGTTGACACCGTCGACATGGACACATAAACCAGAAACGTAGCACTGCATCCCCTCGCATGGCTCGCTGCACTCGCCATGCTTCAGGCACTATTTTATTCTCCCACCATGCCCTAGTGGATGTTAGGGCAAGAAATACTGCGTGACGGCATATGTCAGCGCAAAGAACAGTGAAAAAAAACATGTTGACCATTTGACTATCGACCTTGCCCATGTTTACCTAATACTTGTGTTGACCTAATGACCTGTCGACCTTGTCCCATGTTGACCTCGACCCATGTTGACCTTTCAGCATGTCGACCTGGAGGTGTTGACCTAATGACTGTCAACCAACCTGCTGTCGACCAATCGACCATATCCCGCAGTTACAATAATACCAATGCATTTATCATTAAAAATATTCAGAGAATGCTTAAAATAGAAGGCAGACATAAAACAAAAAAGTATTTATGAGCATCTGAGATGCATCGAAGTCCAGATCATGTGATCTCTGTACTAATGTCACGTGATCCCTGGAATTAACAACTAGGTTTTACCTCTTATGTAGAGATCTGTTGAGGCCCACTATAGCCTGCATCGCTATCTCTCAGGATGTCTCCTGATTGCCCTGCACTCCCCTCAACGTCATACAGGAGCTGTGTCAGGGTGCCACGTCACACAGAAGTCCCAGGTGGTGTGTACTTCCTTTCCTACGTCATCCTAGAAGTCACTCCTGTGTTCCTTCTATGTATAAAACTGCTGCTTAATTTGAAATAAGCCTTAAGAACATAGCACATGGTAATTACCCCAGTGGAAAATACACACTTTTTTCTTTTTCTTTAAAAATTTCCAGACTCATTAAAAAAATTTGAATGATGATTATGTGCAAGGTAGAAAGTACCGAGCGGATGTAAACTACAGCCATCTTAACCTGGAATTCACATGCCTAAACACAACAGAAAAATACATTAAAGAAAAGATTGAAAAAAATTCTTGCATTGTATGAAGCTAACTAAACATTATGTCAACAGGTTACCAACATGGCAAATGATTATACATTTTGAGATGATGTACAGTATGTACTAGTTAAGGTTATTGATGTATAAGATAAGGGATATTTGATTTTATTGGGCTCTCTCTATCACCTTTATATGCTCATCTAGCTTTATAAACCATAGTTTAAAAGGTTTTCTAAGACCATATGAAAATAATTACATATATATATATATATATATATATATATATATTATTTATTTAAAAATGTTTTTAAGAAAGGATATTTGTTTTGGATACAGTTGCTCTTTTGATATGTACAATTTTTTCTGTCCATCTAAATATAAATAATTTATTAATCATCGGCTATTCTGCCAGTCTACTATATTTTAGAGATAACTTTAGTCATCTGTAAAGTGTTTTAAAATGGAACAGTTCATCTGAAACAAATTGTTATTGCATTTGCCATTGAATGAACTACACAGTAAAAGGAAATGAAATGTGTATGTCTTGCCAAAGAGGTTTTCTCTAGAAAACAGGGGCAAACTGATGGATTACTAACAACATTTTCATCGTTGAGTAACTACTCGGAATGGGAAAACCCTGTTGGTTAGGAAACAACAGGTAAAAACTTTCTCAGTGAAAATAATGGTTTCTTGTAGATAGCTGAATCTTTAATGAACATGAAAGAGAGCATATATATTTCTTAAAAGCTATCATTAGGCCAAATCTTCATTGAGTATGGAAACTTGGCTACTGGCCACAAGAAATAATTTGCTGGAAGTATAAAAGTACAGCTTAAAGGGTTTCTATGCTAATTAGAGCTAATTTTCACCTTTGTATATTTAATAGAATGTACACATGGGACTCCCTAATATAACCCCCCACTGCCTGTCTCGAAGGGTCATGATGCTCAATTGTTCTTGATTCTTTGCAGGAAAAAGTTACTCCTTTAAATAATCAAAGATAGAGATCTATAGAGCACTACTGTGAAAAAGGCTTAATGATTAAAGAAGGAGGTTTGGGGGCATCTGCCCATTACATATACATGAAGGTCAAAGGTTACCTGAGGACTGGGATGTTGAAAAAGTATTCTTTAACATAACACAATAACGGTCATTTCCAAAATGTTAGAAATGTTCTTCTCTGGTGCTTAATTGTGTCTGTATTGTTAAAATACTGTATTGTACATGATTTTAGGATCCAGGGTGATGAGATTTTAATTGTGCAACTTACTGCATCTTTTGGAATGAGGAGCTAAAGCCCACTGTTAAACAAATCCAGTCCTTAGGGAGGATGCCAGATGACCTCCTGAGAGATGGGATTCAGAAGACTGATGACAGAATCCCGACTGCTAAAAGCCCGACAGTCAAGATCCTAACCTACAGGAGCTATACTGCTTCATGGGGATCCATTACCCCCATAGAGGGAGAATAAAATCTGTGGCGAGAACAGCGAGCCAACAAGCCCGCAAGGGCATTTTTGCTCTTGCCCCACTCTCAAACTAATGGCCATCAGAATCATGACTGTCAGACCCCCATACCACACCCATTAGGGAGGAGGCATTTTAAGGAAGGAGATAGTTGCATGCAGTCTCCATTAAGGCACCCCAGATTGGGTCCTGCACTAGTGAAAGTGTTGATTAGACTATGGCTCTGTGCTTCCAGACTGACCACTGTTTTGGATTTGCTCCTTCCTTCTTCCTGAATATTTTTCTTGGACATCAAAGGTTTTTTCCAGACTTCTTCACACTGTAATAATCTTTGTGGCCACGTACAGTATCTGGACTATCACTTTCACCTCTATGTACTTACATGTTTTTCCTGTTTGCCTCTTTTCCTCCAGACATCATGTTGCCACTATGGTGTGGCACAACCTTTATACTGTGTGTGTGTTGACTGGCTGTAGTCAACAAAGAGGCATGCTGGTAAGTTGGTTCAGCAAATATTAGCCTGCAAGCATTCATTCATAAAACTGGTCATCATCTGAAAAGAACACTCTATAGATTTGGATTGTGTCAAATATTACTCATCAAGAAAATTCCACGAGCTGTTTGTATGTACAGTACATTTATATAGGCTAAATTTATACTTCAAGTGATATGCCAGTGCAGCATTATTGTATATTATTAATTATGGAAACAGTTTATTGCCATCGAAAGCATATGTGAACCAAAATATTATCCATTTGTAAACACCGTAGCTTTCTTGTAGTGTATACCATATTGGACTAAATACGATAGTGTACCTATAAATGGTGCAATGTTTTACAAATTCTTGTAGTGGATCCCATGCTGTGCTGTATACATTATCTATAAAAAATTGGGAAATTTTAGCATTTCTTGACGTGAATTCCGAAGCATAATATATGAAGTACACTCTTCATTCTACTAATATATGCAGCAACATAGCTTAATACTGTAAAGTAGCATACTGATTACCCTTAAAATAATGTACAAGCCAAACATAATATTGACCATTTAATTAATATCTGCATTCTAATATAATATATTTTGTTTTACTAAATAAAAAAGGCAAGGCAGAAGAAAGTGTATTTTCTGAGGGGGTATATTCAGGCAGATGCATACAGTACCTGTTTCTGGAAATGTTCAGATGAGGGCACAGCCTATCCAGTAGTTGGTGACCCTGAGATAGTCCCATAACCTTCAGGCACCCCAGATTGGGTCAGATGAGGTGTATGTACCAACCCTGGTTACTTCAATACTGACTATGGGCCTGTTTCAGACCTGTAGGCTAGGCTGCATATGTTGACAGCCTAGCGAACAGGTAAATGCCACGTGCCACCCAACCGAACGACCGTCCCCAGCTGTGTGAATCCCCTCGCATGTGGCCAAACGGAAGAGAATTTATTTGATGGTCACACACCCTCAAATGATTTCTCTCCCCTTCGGTAATTAAAGTCAGTCTAAGTGACTTTTATTCTCGCCTCAGTTCGCCGAAAAGGGGGCGGGCACTGATGTCATGTGATATCAGCAGTCAGCCCTGAGCAGGCATCAACATGCCTGCATTCCCAGGGGAATGCCCAGAGTTTTTACGGGGATGCCCATAAAACACTGAGTGTTCAGATACACTAGACAGTTGGTGTATCTGAATTTATCTATATATTAGCATAAATGGGCAAAATTTAGTTTTTTGGGGTAACAGTTTAAACTTCCTCAATACTACTCAACCTCACATTTTCAGATGATTTAGAAACTATGGCCCTTATTCTGATCGGTGCGGCCGGATCCGAATATGCGGCCAGGACCGTGCGTGCGAAACCCCGCCTTCCATACGGATCGCCAACTCCGTCCGTACGCTGTAAGAAGCTGGCCGAACGGACCGCACGTGAATTTTTCACGGAATACACCTCCTCCATCTCAGGGAACCTCCCCCATCATTCGATGGTTGCAGACCATCGAATGCAGGACCGCAACCTCAGACCACACGGACATTTTTCCGTGCAAAAGCAGGGATCTGGGCGGGCAGCTGACATCCGGCGATGTCATATGTCCGCCCCTACACGTGCGTCATGACCACATTACCATACGTACGCTCAGCGTTTGTATGGGAACGCCCATGAAACGCGGTGCGTATGCATATGGTAATGAGCCCAAATAGCACTTCACGCCCCTCTCCACCCCCTGAGTGATCACATTTCATGCAGGATTTGGCCGTACGCCCCGCTCGCACATGCGCGGAGACGCCTATGCACATGCGCAGACACAAAACATCGGCGGCACGAACGCACGCGGATATTACCGCACCAACCAGAATAAGGGCCTATAGGAGGATGCTGCTCTGAATTTATCACAGTTTAAAATGTGATCCATCTGACACACATATTTGCTGCACATGGACTCCCTTGTACTCTCCTCTGAATTTATAGGCCCCTAGATTGGTGGGGTGTTTGGGCAGCTTCCTAGTGTGCTTATAATGTATGTTAAGACGGCCTTGATGATTTTTTCTATATTTTTTTTTGCTTTTTATCATATATCTTGTGCTATTTATCTATTTTATACTTAACTGTCACAATCCAGCCTAAATCCTGTATACCTAGCCTTTCAAGTCTGCTCTTCAGTTCTATGTATTCCAGCCTGTTGCAGCCAGATTGCAATCATGCTTCCTGAGAGTGCTTTGCTACTAATTGACACCTGTAGTATTCCTAGATGTGTGAGATTTGCTGCAGCTATTAATTCCTTAGTTGCCTACTGGGTGGTATCATGCAAGTTTCCTGCTTCACTCTGTTTGCTTTATTCAGACTATGGCCCTTATTCTGATCGGTGCGGTAATATCCGCGTGCGTTTGTGCCGCCGATGTTTTGTGTCTGCGCATGTGCAGAGGCGTCTCTGCGCATGTGCGAGCGGGGCGTACGGCCAAATCCCGCATGAAATGTGAACACTCCGAACAGGGGGTGGAGAGGGGCGTGAAGGGCTATTTGGGCTCATTACCATATGCATACGCCCCGCGTTTCATGGGCGTTCCCATGCAAACGCTGGGCGTACGTATGGTAATGCGGCCGTGACGCACGTGTAGGGGGCGGACATATCACATCGCCGGATGTCAGCTGCCCGCCCAGATCCCTGCTTTTGCACGGGAAAAATGTCCGTGTGGTCTGAGGTTGCAGGAGCTGGTGGACCACTCGGTCCTGCATTCGATGGTCTGCGACCATCGAATGATGGGGGAGGTTCCCTGAGATGGAGGAGGCATATTCCGTGAAAGATACACGTGCGGTCCGTTCGGCCAGCTTCTTACTGCGTACGGACGGAGTTGGCGATCCATATGGAAGGCGGGGTTTCGCACGCACGGTCCTGGCCGCATATTCGGATCCGGCCGCACCGATCAGAATAAGGGCCTATGTTTCAGTTCTTGCATTTCCATTTTGCCTTGCTCACTAATCAGTGCAACCAAAGGGGCTTAAGGTCTCAGCTCAACTAGCAGTCATTGCTTGTGCATCATCACTCTCACTATCAGCTCTGATGCTATTTGAGCTTGCTTCTAGACAGCTTCCAGGTTTCCAGAACCTTCCAGCCTGCAAGTCTCACCTGTTCCTGCTCCTGGCTGTGTACAGACTCCTCTACCTGCTTCATCATAAAGTTTGGTGTATTCTCCAAGTCCGTTTCCAGTATATTCTCTAAGTCCGTCTACAGTGTTGTTTTCCAAGTCCGTCTCCAGTGTTGTTCTCCAAGTCTATCTCCAGTGTTGTTCTCCAAGTCTGTCTCCAGTGTTGTTCTCCAAGTCTGGTCCATTATACTGATCAAGTCTTCAGCTTCAGTCTTCTTAAAGTATTTCCTGCACCTTAAGTTTAACTTTGACCTTAAGTATACACCTCTTCTCAAGTATTCCCCTGTACCATATTTACCACTGTATGAATAAACTTCCTTCATTGTACCTACTTGCTTCTGTGGACACTTTCCATTGGTATTCAGCTAACCACCTAGATCGTGCCTGGGTCCACCAGTCCCCAGTCATGCCACTTAACTTGTTAAATAAATACCTTAGTATTGTTGGTCTTATAATAATTTATGTTGGGAAGCTTAATAAGCAATGGTTCTGTATGGTGTTTGCAAAATGCCAAGCAATTTTCAAATCCAAGCTGTATGGATTTACCCTATAGTTAACTAATACTTATGTATTTTTCTGTAATACAGTAATAAATCAATAATTGCTTCTTAATACAGAAATTATTAAATATGAAGCAGTAAGTGAGTGTTGACTCCATAATAAACCTATCCAATATTGGACTAGTGCTTGAAAATGTAGTGTTAGGGGCCCATATCAGGATTTATGTATATACAAACAGTTCCGACCATATCATACCTTGACCATTTAAAATCAACAACATCATATGTACTGAAGCCTCCTATTTTGACCCTCAATGGTCTCTTGTTGAGACGAGATGTGTTGGGTATGCTACTTCTGTAATTGCAAACAGCTATTAACATCTAAAATCACTCCAGCTACAAGGAGCTGTTATAATTTTATTGTATTTTTAAAAATAAATGTTTTATTATACAAATATATTCAATCTCTTGAATTTAATTGGTTTGTAAATATGGAATGATTCCTATTGAATATTGGGGGCTGTCAACATAATTGTATTTGTGATTGGCATTGTAAGTTCCTACTAGTAGGGAATTTTGTGTTAATAGCAACCTATTTAAAAATATTTAAAAATATATAGCGCAATTTTGTTTATATACTGTATACACATAAACTTTTTTTTTTATTTGATAAGCAGTCATTTATATTGGAGGGAGGATGGGAATTCTAGGCAGTTGAAGTCCTTGGAGGAAACTAGATAAAAAAAGGAATGAAAATTTGTGCAGTAAATCATTATAGTTTGTCATTTTCCACAAGTTACCACACAGAGATAACAGGTTCTATTGACATGATAGTTACATACAGTATGGTACACTGTGAGTTATTTTAAAGACAATTTAAACCACATTCTGTAAACTAGCACATTTTTCATTTAATCAGCATTGTGACCTAGTAAACCAGAGAAATGACCTAATTTCTAAATGTGATTTACATGATGTGTACTGCATGGGTGTTTACACCGATAACAGTGTTTTGGGAATCAAAATATTCCCAAAAGACCAACTAAACTGAATTTATTCCTCGATAAAATTGTCACTTAAGAGAAGATACATTAAAACTATAACATTTCTTCATAAGTCATATTTAAATCAGTAATAACTAAGTTTCGATGGCTCAAATTTGTACTCATTAATATTTTCTTACATTGGTAACCTGCACCTTCCTGTGTAACATTTACCAAGTTGACACCAGTCTCCCACCTCTGCAGTCACCTCTGTAGATACTGTATGTGGAAAGTTACAGTAGTTAATGTTGTGGGTGACTTGAAGTCTAGATCTGGCAGCTATCTAAGAAAACAGAATTGCTATATACAGTATTTACCCTTGCCTAGTACAGTAGTTACTATCCCTCCAGTATGTATTATATTACCCTTAATAGTGGTCACTAAGACCTCCTTATATTCCAGTGTGCCACTATCACCATAGTGCATATATTTTTTATATATATATTTTGTTTGCTGTTTCCCCCCAAACCCCATAATACCTACCTATCACATAAGCCTTGTAGCTAATTTATTAGTTATTTACATATAATTTATTTATATATGTACTCTCTCTAACCCAGGTGTCTCTCATCCTGAGGCTCTACTCCATGCTCACTGTCTACACATACAGATGGAGCAGGTCTCTTCTTTGCAGGGGATGGTAATGGCGACGCCAGCCGCCATCCCCCGCCACCCACCATCTGTATCTGCGTCCCCTTTCGCACGGTTCCCCTGGGTCCCCGCCGGCTTGTCAGCAGTCACCCGGGGTCCCCACCGCCTCCTCACACCCCCCCTACCCCTATCCGTCTCCCTGAAGCGGAGACGGACAGGGTTCCCGTCGCCCCACCGCCCAGAAACTGAGACGCACGTGCGCGTGAGACGCACATGCATCGCAGTCAGATGGACGCCAGGCTGCTGGCGGATCGCCAGCGTGGACGTTCTGGCGATTTGCCAGCAAGAGGGAGCCCGGCTCCATCTGTATATCTCACCCAGGGCCGCTGACAGAGGGGTGCTGTGGGTACAGCTGTCCCGGGCCCTGGCCCCTGAAAGGGTACAGGGAGCTCATTTTCCCCACTGCAACCCTCCACTGTGCTGCCTGCGCTGTGCTCGGTGCACTGAACAAAGCACATGTTTCTTCAATGCAGGACGCCGGCAGCCAATTAAAATGCTGCACTGTCTTTTGAGCCAATCAGAGCTTGTGTACGATTAGCCAATCTGAGTGGCTGCCGGTACCCGAGCTCTGATTGGCTCACCAGCCGGTGCTGCATTTTAATTAGCCGCCGGCATCCTGCATTGAAGAAGCCTGCAGCGTTTAGCAGGAGGGGATGAGGGAGCAGGAGTTGGGCGGTAATTGAAGGGAGGGGGAGACGAGGGGGGGGGAGGGACCTTTGACTGATTTCCAGTCTGGGTCAAAATTCCTAGTGGCAGCTCTGATCTCACCCCTGTCTGTCTGCACATGCCTTTAGAATGTACATGGCCCTTTTCCCTGATGCGTTTTTCCTTCTGTTACTTAGGGCGGGATGTACTAAGCTAAAAATGCGGTAAAACACCCATTTTAAGGGGTTTTACTGGCTTTTCTAATGTACGAATACCCGCCCACCGCATCATGGCAGGGCAGGGTATCGCCACCTTTGGGCATCTATCGCCACCGGCCGCAAACCCACAGCCTCTGCCGACCCCCCTCTCCCCCTCCCCCTGGCTTACCTTCCTACAGGTCCTCCTGGACCCGGAAGGTAAACCCCTCCTCATCCTACCAACACAGCCAGATGTCCTTCTGGCTGCAGGGGTAGGAGGTGGCGCCGGAAACAGCCTGCTTAGATGTGAGGGTAGGAGGAGGCGCCCAGGGAGGTGATGGAGACCCCCCGCACACCAAATCACAGGTATCGCAGGGGGTCTCCGTTCCCGTTAATTGGAAATATTTTTCAACATGGGTACATACAAATTTCAAATAAATGTTTTTATTTTACATTTGCACAAACTTATTCTGGTCCATTTGCTCCCCTGCGTCTTTGCACCAGCGAGGGTGTATGGCTGTGCATGGGCATAATATAAACCATTACATGTGCAGCCACTTGGTGAGATTGACCATCTTGAATTGATTATTAACACACAGCACTGTGGGCGGGGGGCGGCAAGCGGTTGTGCTAATGGGAACTCCCAGTGTTTCATAGGAGTTCCCATGAAAATTCTGGGCATTACTATGGTGCATAGGCGATGATGTGGGTACAGAGGGTGGGCAGCTCACGTCAGCGGATGCCAGCTGCCCGTCTGTTTTCCGCACAGGCGCCCGCACACCACAGAGGTGTCTTAGGTCTGCAACTGCTGGAGTAAGCATTTTATGGTCACCGCCTTTCTTTCCCGCACGCAAGCTGTGAATTAATCTTTATGCAAAATGTACATTTGCATGCCTGCAGGGGATGGCAGCATGTGGGGGGTGGAGTGGCCGTGCGGTCGGCAGGCAGTGTTTGGTGGTCAACCAGAAAAAGGTCCACTGTGTATATCTACTAATTCATCAACATACTATATTAGGCCTATTTAGGGTGGCCAATCGGCGGGATTCCAGGATTTGGCCTCAAAATGTACAGGATACTCTAATCCTGGGATTTCAGGATTAGACTGCGCATGCGCAGTCTAATGCCGGGCAGCTTCTGAGCACCTGCTCAGAAGCTGACCGCTGTTCCTGACCCCGGCATGCGGCCTGCGCAGCGTGACCTCTTACCGTCATGCTGCGCAGGTCACAGCGTATTGTCACTGATGACTGCTCCTGGCCGCACTGAACTCCTATCCTCCCCTCCTGTCCAGCTGGTGTTGCCGCTACCTGCCTGGAAGCACCAGGCAAGCACCACTGCAGATCTGCAGTCTTCCCCGCTCCCAGTTGCCGCCGGCCGCCTATGTAAGTAAATCTGTGGGGCGGCACCAGGCACCCCCCGCAGCGCTTCTCTGCCCCTCTCCCAGCCGCCGCGCTCCTGCCCACCTATGTAGGTTAAACTGTGGGGTGGATGGGGCGTGTTTTTCTTTTAGGGATGCCAATCCGAGGATCCAGAGAAACCCGGGATTGAGCAATTTTCAATTCCGCAATCCGGGATTGAAAAAATGCCCCGGATTGGCATCCCTAGGCCTATTGGATGATGACAAATTTTAAAATCCTATTTGAGTTATTCCTGTGATGGTAATTTAAAGAAAAAGAACTGTATTTATAATTAGAAATACTACCTTTTAGGTGGTTTCCCCCATTTAATTGTTTTTTTTAAGATGGACCAGTTATGTGTTCTTCACAATTTTTTTTTATCATTTGTAGATAAATGAGCCCCATTGTTTGTTTCAACACCTTAATGTTAGGGGTGCTTAAAGGTTAATTATCCCCATAAATAGAGAATTCTGAATATGATCATTTAAAACATATATATATATATATATATATATATATATATATATATATATATATACTTTATTCTGATCTAATTTTATACTTTTGGGTTTTCACATCCAATTTTATGTTTTGTTGACATCCAAGAGATTTCCCTGTAGTCTTCAAATTTTTAAAAACGTTAAAATTATTTTTCTTAATTACTTCAATCTACTCATTTAAATTGACTAATACGTATTTCCATCCTTTCACATACACTCTGTTGCTCCAAAGGCACAGTGATCTAAAAACTTTTCCCAATCTTGTAATTAATTTTGATCTTCCCTATTAAAATTAAGCTGCAGATTCCATCTAAAACCCTTTGGTGCCATTTTCTCTGCCCACTAAAGAGGATTTTTTTCATCAGTAATTGCTGTAAACTCACAAAAATGGATTCCATATTACTCTGAGGAGTTTCATCACAAAAAACAGAACCAAAGTTGAGAGATTGTCTGAGAGTGCCTCTGAACTTAAATATATAACTCAAAATGATTACACAAAATAATATCATATGTAAGAAACCATCTACAGCAGTTCACATATAAATGGAATAATGAATCCTCAGTAAACTAAAATATTACTTTAATGATGCTGTATGCTTAAGCTACAATACAATAAAAGCACCAATCTAAGGGCCTGATTGCAGAGCCCTGTGTCCCAGACAGATAGAAACCCAGAGAGATTCTGGCTCATGGTCAATTATGACTACAATTTTGACTATCTTCACTAACAGTTTTGACTATCTTCTCTTACAATTTTGACTTTGCGCTTTTTTGGCATATAGACAAAATTGTCTTGCCTGCAAAGTCCATCTCTACTTGAGATATCGACCTTGCAGGGCCGCACAACAATATCTTATGCAGGGTTAATGCTGTGCAACTTTGGTTGACATACTATATGATTTTGACTATCTAGTCAAAATCATAGCCCAAAATTGCACAGTGTGTACTGCTGTTTGGCCTCACACATGTGCATTATAATCCATGCATGCATAGTCGATAAATAATGCATCATCTTTCAAATTTTCACAACAGGGATCAGCTCTGAATAACTCCCAATTAAGGTATGAAGCATGTCTCCAAAAAGTTCTGTGTAGAAAATCCTTTCACAAATATTTCTTAAGCTTTTTAGAAAATATAGCTGCAAATAACAAAAAAGTAATGATTGGACACTCACTGTACAGCAACTGAAAAAAAAAAAAAAAGTAAATGTTTTGAATGTTATGTAGAAAAGTAATGTTTTTTTCTTTAATACTGTGTACACATTATAAATCTTGAGGTGGCCGATAGGTATGTACACCCAATATGTCTAATAATGCAATGGCATAACAATGCCACTGTAGCCCATGCGATGGTTGGGGGAAACTGGGTCTATGCAAATTCCATGCAGTCTGGCCATTTGCATTGAATTAGTTGAAAATGGCCCTCCAAAAATGGACACCACTGTGGAGTTCACAGACTTCTAGTGTTTGTCAGAGGATCACAGCTTGTACAGCCTTACACAGAAGTGCCAGATTCCAGGAATACATGTGTGTCTAACTGCAATGAGCATGTAACCCCCTAACAATGAGCATATAACCCCTGACAATGAGCATATAACCCCTGACAATGAGCCTGTAATCAATGGAAATGAGCATGTATCACTTGGCAATGAACAAGAAAACCTTGGAAATGAAAACGAAATCCCTGGCAATGAGCATGTAACCCCTGGAAACAAGCAAGAAACCGTTGACAATGAGCATGTAGGTAAAAAATTATGAATAATGTATGGGCGGAAGAAACATTTTGGGCAGGGGGGTGCCAAATTTATAGTTACACCACTGTGTAAACAACATTCAAAGCCATATTGTTTTAGCTGTGCAGCACAGCTGATGATATATCCTTGCAGCCCTGTACACTTGCTGCAGGGGTTGAGGTCACAGCTCTGGGGGCAAATGTAAATGCCCACTCAGCTGTGATGTGAGACCAATACATTGAGCAATCAATCATTATGTGTATATGCTTAACTGGACCTGCTACTCTGTCAAAGCAGGTCTGCCATCGTGTCATGACAGTTTATACACAGCCTTATATGTTGCTGGTGTGTTATTTGCATTGTCACCATTAAGTTGAAAATACAAGTGACTTAACCAATAGTTAAAGCCTAATTAATTATATAAATTTATTTATTAACAGTTTCTTATATAGCGCATACATATTCCGCAGCGCTTTACAGAGTATAACTGAACATTCACATCAGTCCCTGCCCCAGTGGAGCTTACAATCTATATTCCCTACCACATGTACAGGTGCACACAGACATTCTATGGTTAATTTTTTTTTTTTGGAAGCCAGATGACCTACCAGTATAAGTATTGAACTACAGGTGAGGAAAACTCTGGCAAAAGTTTGTTCTAATTAAGTTTTGTATCAGAACAGGTCATTTTGAAGAGGTGTGAAATTTGTTACATTCTACTTTTTTAACTATTATGCTGATTGCCAATATGCAATGTGTCCAAAAATGTATATATATATTTCAGGAGTAGAGCTGGGATGACATATAAATATCAATGTATCCTGCTGACATGACACCCAGAACAAGTGTATACTATGGGTGCCCCACCAAATGTACACTAAGGGAAAAGGGCATCACTACAGTTCTTCGTGCTACTAAAAAAAAATATTAAGGCAGTGTCAGCCTGGTACATGAAAGATAAGGGCCCATGAAATAACACCATCATTGGTCTTGAAGCTAGTCCTCAGAAAAATGTAGAAATGTAGGAGAAGCATTAGAAACTACGAAGAAACTACAGTGTATGGACTACCTCCCAGAGATCAGTAGTGACTCCAGAGCTGGGGCTTCAGCAACGGTTCAAAATATCAAATTGGAGAGTCACACCAACTGCAACCCAAAACACTGTCAAGCATCACTGTTCATGACTCACTGTCCCGCCTCTAGAGGTGCCACTGCCAGCAATTACTATTATCAAATTCTAATCTGGGAATCTAACACACATCAGTACATTTAAAGGGTTTTTCATATATGAAAATGTTGGAAGGTCAACCTATAATGTGTGTAGTGCACAAGGGCCCACACTGCACCCATTTTGCTAATACTTTCCCTTGCCAAAAATCGCTGGAAAACTGGTGCGACTGCCATAGTTGCATTCAGGACATGCTGGGTGAAATTTACTAAGATGTGAAATACACTTCACAGGGCATGTTGCTATGGGCAACCAATCAGAAGCTACTTCTTATTTATTTACCACCCTCTAGAACATAGTAGACAGGATGTGATTGGTTGCCTATAGCAACATGACCTGTGAAGTGTATTTCACATCTTAGTAAATTTCACCCGCTGTGTCATTTTTTCTACAATACTTTAGAGCCAGTGGCACAACAAAACAAACAAACACAAAACAAAGTGACCTGTGCAGAGTGTGGAAAGCTTACATTGCTGTCCTACAGTAAGTAAATGTGCAATGTACTGTAATTGATGTACAAGTATGATCGATCTCTTATTACTGTACAATAGAACAGACCTGCCACATTTGGAAAAAGTATATTTATTCATTATTTGTGACATTTTTTATACCGTTTTTCTTATTACCGTTATTATGGTGACTAAAAAGGTTATGAATTTTATTTCTGTTGATATGTAGTGTACAAAAAAAGCTTGGACTCCAGGGTCTGCTGCAGTTGAAGCTCCCTGAAGCACGATGAGGCTGGAGAAATAAGGTAAGTGGTTTCACTCTGAAAACACTTTATACTAATTGCTTGCAGTCCAAGTTGGCAGTTCCCCTTACACTAGCAGAAGAAAGAGTAATTAGCAGAAGAAAGATTGAAGCCAATGTACGCGTTGTGAGCTCATCGGCTGTACTGAATGTGATTGGGGGAGAGGCAGCATTTACTACTTACCTATTTATTTAACTTTGCTACCCAGTTCATATCATAGTTGTGGTATTTTTGCTAATTTAATTCATGCAAACTTAATTAGAATACTTTATTTTGTACATATTTCCGAAAACTATAATAAAAGTAAATAATACCTGTACCTAATTCAGGATCTCTTGCAAATCTCTGAAAATAGCTACTCTGTAATTTCCAGAGATCTGTGAATTGTAGTTGCGCGTGACTGTAGCTTAAGGGGCGGCAACCGACTGTTGGGAGTGGTCCGAACAACACAGGATTCTCTGGACAGGACCAAGGCGACGCCTGGCTTCACAGGTAAGCTGCATAGCCAGGGTGTAGTCCATAATGTGCAAGCTCTTTGCTGTGTAGTGAAGTGCTTGCACTTTTACTATGGTCCCACAAAATATTGCAGGCACATCACAGGGAGGGACCTGGTGAGTGGGTGTGGTCTTGCCCTGTGCTGCGCAGCCCCCAACAGCCTGCCACCATGGGATCTAGTTTTGTGAAGATTTGTAAAACTACAACCCAGTCTGAATTAATCCCTTAATGTGAATTTGTAGGTTAATATCAGTGACTGCATTTTTTCATAAAGTTTACACAAAAACTAATATGATTTTGTAATACTTCTCAATTTTGTAATGTACTAAATAGATATTAAATAAAAGTTTGTATTTAAACAAATTGTAAAAACACTTTATAGAAACTCATACAAATCTATTTCAAAAAGTTTTCACTGCATGTTATTTCCTCTTTTTCTTTTCTTGGATTTCTTTCAGGTTTTTGTAATATTCATTTCTGTTTCAGTGAAATAGTTCATCACAAATATCCTTTGTAAGGTTAAAACAGTGAATTAGCATTTTCCACTATCCTTGCCAGGGCTGTTAAGGAATCTTTTTTTCATAGCACCTAAATTATTCTTCAGTAACAAAAGCATGCTACAGTACATAATCAGCTACACAATGGACAAATGATTTTGTTATGTTAAGATAGTAGGTCAGGAATCCCATAGTAATTGTTTTTATTCTGTGTACAATACAGATAAAAATATAAGTAGTATATTGTTATCCACATTTATTATTTATGGATAATAATGAATATTGATGTAGGTGTGAGAAGGAGGTAGGCATGTACTGAATATCCAGGCTCGGTCTTGAGGTTATCTATCGAGGTAGGAATAGACACGTTGAACATAGAAATCTTTTACACAGTGGAGTGTTGACACACCAACTTGTTTGATTATACACCCTTCTAGCAATGTGCTCACTAGAAGTTTTTTTTTTAATGCTGGAACTTGGGAAATCAAGAAGAGTAATTATATTCTTCATTACTTTGATGCAAATAAAAATTTCAGTAATGTTTAAAACTGAAAATATCTATGATGTCATTCGTGAAATGGTTTTCAATGGTGTGCCTAGTGTTACAGCACTTTAGCATTGTGGCGAAAAAGAAGTGTGGACCAACAAAGGAAATGTACAGTATTCTTTATTCAAAATCCACTTACGGTATATTGTGGTGCAGTGTAACAGTTGGATTTTTTGAGTAAAAGTATAACAGGTTGAGTATCCCATATCTGAAATGCTTGGGACCACGAGCATAACATACTTATGTGGTCCCCTGGTGGTGCTCCGACAGTCCCCCGGTGTCCACGGTGGACCCCTGGGATGCCGGGGGACACCGTGGACACCGGGGGACTATCGGAGCACCTCAAGGGGACCAGATAAGTATGTGTGAGTTTGCAGGCGCACCGATGACGTCAACGGCACACTCTCAAAATGCACCCCTGGGACCTGGAGATGCCTCTGAAGTGGATCCTGAAGCCCGCTGTGGATGGTGGAGGAAGTGGTAAGTATCAAAAAAGGGGCAAGGGGTGAAAACAAAACATAAAAAAACAAATATTCTGAAAAACCACGGTTTTTCAGAATATTAGTTTTTTTTGGATATTCAGATACGGCATACTCAACCTGTAGTATTAAGTATGAGATAAAGAGGAAAGCACATTTTAAGGATAATGCATTTATTTGTGAAAGCCAAATGTTGCAGGGCTCTGCAAACATATTTTACTTACTGTATACCTGTTTAGTTCAGAGCTGCAAGTGATCAGGTCTCATGCTATATGATGCATTTTCGCACTTTCCACTAGCACTTATACAAGCAGGTTCATAAAAGCATCACAGGATTCTATAAAAACTGAGTAATTCTTATAGGACAGACAAATTTTCCTAGCATGCATATTTTAAAGAGGCACATTTTGACAAATGTACAAGATGTGATGTTTGCAGAAATAAAATAACTTACCCAAATCTAATCTCTGCACTTACTGTATATTTGCCCCATCTGCAATGCACATGGTTTTGCCCACTAGAAAAAGATTTTGCTGTATGTACGGAAATTTCTCGGGCTCAGCTGCGATGCCGCAGCGGGGTGTCCCGGAAAATTTTCGAGCATACCACTAAAATGAAGGTGTGCGCCAGTGGTGTCCAGGTGTGCACCACTGGCGCATCACCTGTCCGGGCACCCCCCAGTGGCCGCTATGCTGTCCCCTCCCCTCAAACCCCCTCACCTCTCAGCTCCGGCGTACAATGCCCCAGCCTCTCAGCTCCGGCTCCCCTGCCCCCGCCGCCATTAGTTCTAGTGATTGACAGGCGGCAGGCTCAATGATGTTCACGGCAGCTTGGGGGACTCGGGAGAGTTCAGGCACCCGAGTCCTCCCGAGCCACCGCGAAACATCCCCGAGCCTGCCGCCCATGTGATCACTGACAGGAGGCTGGGGCAGCGGCGGTAGGGGAGCTCCAGTGTACTAATGCCGGAGCAAAGGTGAGGGTGGAGGGGGAGCGGAGGTGAGGGGGGGCCTCTGACGATCTGTGGTGGGTTTTGCTGGGGCAGGACAAACCTGCCCTGGTAGGTTTGTCCTGCCCCAGCAAAACCCACTACTCAAGGGGTTAAAGATGTTTACTGAATAATCCCCTATTTTAGTAATTCTATAATCTTCATCTACTATTATGATAAAAAATTAAAGTACTGTAGTGTTTTTTGATGACAGGGCTCTTAAATGTTAGTATGTCAAAGTGTTCATTTGCTGATTTTGTATTAATTTACTATACTTGATTATTTTCACATCATCTCATTTAAAATGTAATCCTATAAACAAATTGCTAAATGACTTGTGATATAAAATGAACATGACCAGAATACAACACGTTTCCCAAGATATATATATTTTTTGTATACTGTAGTTTATACATTAATGAGACATTGCAACCTATTTGCAAATGTACTGTAGGTGGAAACAAATTGCATTACTGCAGTAATGATCTATTGTGATTATATATATATATATATATATATATATATATATACACAAGTATACATATAGTAGATAGATACATATGTAGATAGATTTATATATATATATATATATATATATATATATAATCTACATATGTATCTATCTACTATATGTATACTTGTGTATATATATATATATATATATATATATGTATATGTATATGTATTTTTTTCCACTAAAGGCCAAACAGAAAGACAGTCGCAAGTTTATTTGCTAGTAGACTCCTAGGGAGCTAAACACAAAACTCCAATAAATAATTAGCTCTCCTGTGACAGGCTTCTGAATTACTGTGATACATTAATTGGACAAAATTAGCATGAATTAAGGCAAATAAGTATAACATGTAATTTATTACTTACTAAGCATGGTGCTGCAGTAGAAGCCTCAGATTTCCCATAAGATTGCTTTAACAGTTATAATGCATTTCTTAATTTACTCTGTGGAAAATCAATTTTTTCAGAGTTCATTAAGCACCAATATGTTACAATGCAAATCCCTGGAGCATAGAGCTACAATATATTATGCAGATCCATGCCAATGTGGTACCAATATGTAAACAGCAATAAAGACACTGTCAGACTGTTACTGATGACAGTACTTGGCTGTTGAATGCAATGCATGAACCATGAAACTGCATTTTTCAAAATACGCATTCATGGATTATTCTTATGTCTCTTGCCATGTTGAAGTGTTTGCTGCAGATATTCTTGAACTTGCGCTGATTTCCTTTACCACAGAAAATAACTGCATCCAAACCCAATGGTGTGATCTTTGTTCTCTATAGGATTCTTGAAAATATAATGTTGTTAGGCATTTCTATTAATTAGGTCAATACTAAGACATCTTTATTTTCTTCCAATTTAAACACAATTTGTTTTTCTCATTTTTTTTTTTAGATTTCAGCACTTCTAATTACTGCCTTGTTAATGAGGTTGTCACCCTCTGAACCTTCTCAAATTTAGTAAACCAGTGAAAGTCTTTAGTAACAGTTGTGTCAAAGAGTGAAGTTTAATTATATATTGTGACTGGGTTGGGTATGAAATGTCAACAGTCATCATGTTGACATTCATCATGTATACAGTGGTAAAATAGTTATATATTGGAATGTTGACATATCATTCCTGTGGACTAGTGTTAACTTACCTTCACCTGGTGGCTACACCTCACGAGTATAGTAGGTCATGTGACATGAATGTCCCTTTTGGGTCCAAACTCTGATAATCTGTTCTTCTGGTAAGTATTTCTCCTCTACACCTAACCCTAATCAAGACTAGCATTACATCATCATGTAAATTGTAGTACACAACTTAAATGACATTTACTTATAGTTTGAAATTCTGAAAACCTATTTAAACATATCAAACAGAACTTGGAGTCATTGTAATAGGATTCAAATTGCCAAGGTGTGGGACTTCATCTAAGAAAGGCCAGATTTTTAAACCGTCAGTCATTTACAGGGCAATAAATGCAAGGTAGACGGCGCAAAGGGAAAACCAACCTGTAAAAGAGATGATCTTTCGGAAAGCCGCCGATTCACAGAGGCGCGGAAACACGTCAGTTCTTAGAATGATTTGGCTTACCAGCAGTTGCCAACTGGCACCCATACTGGCGGACTACCATCACAAGCGTGAATACGTATTTCCAGCGTCTCCTGGAGAATTTAGATTACTGCCTGAAATTACAGTGGGTTATGGCCACATGCGAGGAAGGCCAATGGACATCAAAAGGTTATTTATATCTTAGAGTATTAACTATACCTCTATCATTATTTATAAGGCTGCCCATGATGATAAAGAGAATTGTTGTCTGGCTAACATTAACATCGGACAAACTATTTGTTAACCACCTATGGGCTACCTCAGAGCCAGCCCTAGGCATAGGCAGACTAGGCAAATGCCTAACCTAGGGCCGGCTCAGCGTAACAGGGACAGTGGCAGTTGCGTGCTGATTCATCAGCTATCTGTCAGGTCCCGTGCCTCCCTCTGTCCTCTGCCAGATGGCTTGATCTGTGCGGTGCACTGGAGGGGGTTTTCCTAAAAAGAGGCGTGGTCACGGGTATCCACGATAAGGCCATGCCTCCTCTTTGCATGGACCCGGTGCAGCTCTGCCTCTGCTGCTCCCCTATGTCTGCCTGTTGGAGGTGGACCTGTCCTGCAGCCATCACATGGAGCCTTGTCAGGATGGAGGGAGTCAGCAAGATAAAGGCTAGGAATTGGAAGGTAAGGTGTTTCAGTGTATGTATGTGTCAGTGTATCTGTCAGTGTGTGTGAATTTGTGCATACCCTCCAACATTTGAAGGGCAGAAATCGGTAGACATGCGGAAAGGGGGTGTGGCCATGGACAAAGGGGGCGTGGTCACATCCCCTTTCCGAATGTATATTGCCCGTTTTTTCATATATGTATTTTACATTTTTTTTTTTTTTCAAATTTAATATTTTTTATTTTCCATTATAAAAGACATACATAGCAACACATATTATTTACAGGTTAAAGTGCTTTTGCTTACATTTCATATTTTACATATATTTGCAATACACATTTCGTTTCACTCATCTGGTTTTACATGATTTATACCTGTCTTACTTAATTTTCTTAGTTGTTATGTTTGACATATACATTACACTTACATTACATTGAACACGCCACGTAACTTGACAAAAAAAAAAAAAAACACAATTAGAAAGAAAAGATTAATACTAAAAGACATATACGAAGACTAAGCTTGATGGTTCTGCGGTGTCTTGTATGACACCTGTACTGATGACTACTTTGTATTGTATACACTGTACAGTATATCATATAGTTGATTATCCCTTTTTGCACGTGCGCCTGCGGTTTCACTTCCGGTTATTCTAACAACACTTTCGTACCTTTATTTTATATTACTTATGTGATATTATATATTTCCCCCCCCCCCTTACTTTACATGTGCAGTTCTATTTATCTATTTATTTAAACTCTACTATCTGGGTTTTGTGTGCTATTTATTTGTGTGTTTATCTTTCATTGTGTTTACTTCACTACGACCAACAAATATCTATCTATTAACAAGTGAATTAGGAACTTTCTAGTGCGTGTCCAAAATTATGCCATCTGTGCCAAATTTTCATATACTTATCTTTCTTTGCCCTACCCATATAAATGTATTTCTCGTGTATAACTGTGTGGTTAACTAATGGTATGAATGCTGCGAAATCCGGACCATCCTTCGCAAGCCATATTCTAGCTATTAATAACTTGGCCAGTGCACATATGCTAGTTATATATATTGTATCAAATTTGTTTATTGTCTCTGCTGGGCAGATGTTTAGAACACAGCATTTAGGGGTTAGTATATTAACAGGTATTCCTGTATTTGTCAGTAACTGTTTCACTTTATCCCAAAATATTACCAGGATTGGACATTCCCACACTAAGTGCCAAAAGGTCCCGGGCATACCTTTACATTTGGGGCATATTGGTGATGTTTTTCCCCTCATTTTCACCAACCTTGTCGTGGATAGATAGGACCTGTGCAGAACATATAACTGCACCTGTTGCACTCTTATTGAGTTGGTAGCTATCTGTATTGAGGCCATTGCCTTTTCCCACTCATCTCCTGACATGGGGCCAATGTCTACTGTCCATTTTTGGCTAAGCTTACTTAACCCGTCCACACCTTTTGATTCCTGCAGTATATTGTATAGCCTTGAGACCCATTTTCTTTTCCCCACTCCCATCAGGGCCTTCTTTATAGGGGATATTGAGAACAATGGCGTTGTATTTATAAATTGGGCCACAAGTGCAGTTCGCAACTGCAGAAATCTAAAGAAGTGTGTTCTAGGGAGTTTAAATTCATCTGCCAGCTGCATGAAAGATTTTAACCCATCAGGTCCATACAGCTGACCCATGGATTCAATCCCATATTGGCCCCATATCTTCTCTATCTGTAGTTCTTTCAGTTCTTTAAAGCGTTTATAGTCTGCTATGGGGTGATCAACTTCGATGTCTGTAAATTTACTTATAGTTCTAGCTTCTCTCCATACTTTCACAGCTTGTACTACAAGTGGTGGGTCTTCCTTAGAGATGTTATTCTTTAGTAAATAATGCATTGGTGTACAGTTTGTGTTTTTTTTGACCTACTAGCAATTTAATTATGGAGTTATTTGCGTCATCCTTAACCCACTCTCTGAGATGCATTAACTGACCTGCTATGTAGTACATCCTGAAGTCGGGGAGGCCCACCCCACCCTGCCCCTTTTTTCTCATTAGTATGTTTATCTGAATTTTAGCCCTTTTATTGTTCCATATAAATGAAGATATTAAACTATTTATTTTTTGGAACAATGATACTGGCAAATAGACCGGTGCCTGCTGCAGAACATACAGAAATTTGGGTAATACAATAGTTTTTATTAGATTGACCCTTCCCGTCATGGTAATTAATAGTTTGTTCCATGTTTTGAGTTTTACCGTAAGTTCTTCAACTAATGGTTGTATGTTCAATTGTACAAATTCAAATGGATCTCTTGACACCCAAATACCTAGGTACTTAAATGTCTCGGTCCATTTTACCAGCATTGTAGCTCTGGGAGTGGATTCTTCCTGCTCGTTCAGGGCTAGAATACTGGATTTACGCAAATTCACTTAGAATCCTGAGAAGCTGCCATGTATTTTAATCAAATGTAACACATGTGGGGCCGATTTTATATAATCAGATAAAAATATTAACAAATCGTCCGCGTATAACGCGACCGTGTCGTTTACCTGCCCAGCCCTGAATCCAATAATTTCTGGGTACGCGCTTATTGCACAGGCCAATGGCTCGATGGCTAATGAAAATAAACTTGGCGACAAGGGGCAACCCTGCCTTGTTCCCCTGGATAGGGGAAAGGCAGTAGATGTCCATCCATTCACCGAGATTCAAGCTGATGGGTTTGAATACAATAGCTGAACCCACTTCAGATAATTTGGTCCAAACCCAAATGCTCTTAATACAGCCCATAGATATTCCCACTCTACTGCATCAAATGCTTTAATAGCGTCGAGTGACATTATTGCTGGATTGCTCTCCCCTTCCCGAGTTATCTGTATATGCCTGAATACTTTTCTTATATTGATAGAGGTCGACTTGCCAGGCATAAAACCCGTTTGGTTGGGGTGTACGATTTTTTCTATATGCTTATTCAGCCTTGTTACCATTATTTTTGCCAGTATCTTGGCCTCTGATGGAAGCAACGATATTGGCCTATAGGCTTCAAGGTCTGTAGGGTCCTTGCCTGGTTTAAGTAAAAGAATGATTTTAGCCTCCATCATAGATTCAGGGCAGACACCCGCCTCAAAACAGGATGTGAACATTTCCAGCAATAATGGGGCAAATATCTCTATGTATTTTTTATATATATCAATGGGGATTCCATCGAGACCGGGGGCTTTGCCCCCAGGCAGAGCTTTAATAGCCTGTATGATCTCTTCCTGTCTTATAGGGCCCTCCAAGTCTAGGCTGTCTTCTGCTGTTAAAGACGGAAGGTCTAATTTATTTATGTATTCTTGTACTTGTAGTACATTATGTGGTGATCTTGATTCATAGAGTGACCTGAAGTAATCCCTGAAGGTTGCTCCTATATCTGCTTTTTTACTTTGCATTTCCCCATGTATATCCAATATTTTAGGTATGGAATTTGTAGGTTTATCGGCATGGGCTAGATATGCTAAATAGCTACCTGATTTATCAGAGTTTGCATAAAAATATTTTGAGCTATATTTCATTGCTTTTATATTTTCTACTTTGATGTATTCTAACCACCTGTCTTTAGCATTATCCCAATCTGTTTTGGCCTCTGCTGTTTTTACCGCCAGATATTTAATTTCACTTAGATTACACTCCTTTTCTAGCTCTAATATTCTCTGCCTACCTGCCCTTTTAATCTCCCCCGTTTTTTTTTTAAGTGAACCTCTGATATATGCCTTGAAGGCGTCCCAAATTATAGCTTCTGATGTAGATCCCCTATTTGTTACCCAAAACTCTTCCCACTGATCTGTTAGCACCCTCGTGTCACCCATGCTTGCCAGCCAGGATGCGTTGAATTTCCAGAATGTACATCCCCTATCAGTGGATTCTGCTAACTCAATTACTAATGGGGAATGGTCAGAGATACCCCTTGTTTTATATACTACTTCCGTTACCTGGGGAAGCAATTTCCTAGATAGCAGAACTAGGTCAATTCTTGAGAATGCTGTGTAAGATGCCGAAAAGCAGGAGAATTGAATTAGCTCTGGGTTTCTTTCCCTCCACGGGTCTACCCAACCCATATCTTTGATAAAGTTCCCGAAGCTTTTTTTTTTTTTTTTTTTTTTACTTCCTTTTTATTAAATTTTGCAAAAAGACAAGACATACATATACATTTCAATGATACAGTGATACATACAAGCCCAAGAGACCTTGGAAAACACACATTTTTCTATAGAGTTTCCATTATTTTTCAAACCAAAGTTTTCAATAATGCATCAGATTAAATTATCACTGTATCATACAATAAAACATTACATTACATACCAACACCCCCCTATGCGTCCAGTGCTAACCACTCTACCTATCTTTCAACTAGTTGTTAATCAGGTTTCCTCTAGATCTTGTACAATTCAATTCTGGGTGCATTGTCCACTTTTTCCCATTCCTAGGGATTTATTAACTCTCCCGTGTCTGGAACCTTTTAGGTGGCTAATATGGAACGCCCTACTTTAATTTCATTGTTTAAATCTTTTTTAATTTATTACTTTATGGACTATCCAATAATAGTTTGTGTATTAATTACATACGTGACTGATCTTTTCTCAACTAACGTGACAACTCTAAATCATCTTCTTATATTCTCCATGTGACGCCCCCTCCCAATCTAATCCACCTCCCAGCCCACCCTCCCACCCTACAAATCAACCTCCCATTTCCCTCCCTTAAACCATTAGCAATACCCCCCCCCTACTACCCAAACCTCCCTTCACCCTAATCCAGTGGCCCACCCTCCCATCGAAACCTCCCTCGTTATTACTTATTCCCCTTCCCCGCCTCCCCCCCCACCCACTTTACCCTTGTGATACCCCCCCCATTATCCGTAAAACCTCACCACTCAGTGTTCGAGTAAAGATTAAGGATCATATCAATTGATCACTTCATTAACCATCTGTGCCAAATTTTATAAAATGTATTTAATGTGTTTCTATTGATATAAAGGTGTTTCTCATGTGATACGGTATAATCCATCAATGCCTTCCATTTCCCATACTCCGGGGCTTCCTTTGCCATCCACATTCTAGCTATTATAACTTTAGCTATTGCACAGGAGTTCATGACAAACACCCTATCCTCCCAATTCGTTATGCTGGCAGCATTTATATTTAACAAGCAACATCCTGGAGTGAGGCTGCTCTCATTTATCCCCAAGTTCACCAGGGTTGATATTACTTCTTTCCAAAACCTTTGAATGATTTGACATTCCCATATCAAATGATAAAACGTCCCCCCAGCATTATTACATTTCGGGCATTTGTCCGAGGTTCTTCCCCCAAATTTCATCAGCTTCTCCATGGTTAAGTACACTCTGTGCACTATATACAGTTGAACTTGGTGTACTCTGATTGAATTTGTGCTCTTATAGACAGAAGACAGAGCATTATCCCACTCCACATCCTCCATAGGGCCTATATCTCTCTCCCATTTTTCCCTTAATTGTGGAAAGCTTCCTTCATTCTTCTCCCTCATTAACTGGCTATATATTTTGGCGACTTTACAGTTGCTATTCTTTTGCAAAAAAATTTTTCACTGGGGATATCCCAAATTCCGGGGGCTCTCCTCTGAACTGCGTATACAAGGCCCTTCTTAATTGAATATATCTAAAGAAATACGATGGAGGTACATTATACTCTTCCTGTAACTGGGTAAAGGACTTTAGATCTTTATTTATAAATAGTTGACTCACCATTGTTATTCTATATGGTCCCCATACCTCCTCAACCTGGAGTGCTCTTAACCCGGCTAGCCTTCTAAAATCATTTAGTGGATGTTCCACCTCCATACTTTGAAATTTCAAGATCTTATTTGCCTCCTTCCAGACTCTTACCGCCTGTGTGACCGCCGGGGGATCTTTTATACTAGTCTGCCCCTTTATTAATTTTTGCAGGGGAGTGTTTTTCTTATTCGCAGGCTTTATCATATTCATTATTCTATCATACTCCTCATCACCCATTATCCAGCCTGCTAATGCTCTTATTTGCCCCGCTAAATAATACATTTTAAGATCTGGAAGTGCCATGCCCCCTTCCTCCCTCTTCCTCATTAAAGTCTGGAGCCTTATTCTTGGTCTAGAGTTGTTCCATATAAAAGTTGAAAACATGCTGTTTACTTTCCTAAAAAAGGCATCTCTGATAAAGCATGGGGAATGTTGCATTATATATAGGAATTTAGGCAATATTGACATTTTCAATAAATTTACCCTTCCTATTGTTGTAAGTGGCAATCTAGCCCATTGTTTTAATTTTGCGGCCAGATGGACCATCAGGGGGTCGAGATTTAACCCTGCAAAGTCTCTTGGATCCCGGGAAATCCAAACTCCCAGGTATTTAAAAGTAGTAACATATTTAAGGGGTAGGTGAGTTGGCAGAGATTCTAAGGACCCAGGGTTGATCGGAAGGACACAAGACTTCCCCCAATTCACCCTGAATCCAGAGTAGTCTCCGAAATCCTCGATCTCTCCCAGGGCCACAGGAATTGCCTTGACTCCGTCAGCCAAGAATATTAACAGGTCGTCCGCATATAAGGACACCACCTCAGTGCTGTCCCCTATACCGAACCCGACCAACTCAGAATGTTTTCGCAAAAAACAAGCCAGTGGCTCAATCGCCAGAGCAAAGAGGCTTGGGGACAGGGGACACCCCTGTCTGGTTCCTCTATACAGGGCAAAGGGTTGAGAGATACTCCCATTAATTGCCATCCTTGCCTTGGGATCTGTGTACATTAACTTCACCCATTTAATAAAGGCCGGTCCCAGCCCAAATGCACCCAGTACTGCCCAGAGGTAGTGCCACTCAACCGTGTCAAAAGCTTTGACCGCATCAAGCGACACCACCACTGGGCAGGGGTCCTGTACCCTAGGGATCTGAAGGTGTGTAAAAAATTTTCGCAGGTTCTGGGCAGTAGATTTTCCGGGCATGAAACCAGTCTGGTCTCTATGCACTAATTCTGCAATATGACGATTCAGTCTCACTGCCAGCACTTTAGCTAGAATTTTGGCTTCAACTGATATTAAAGAGATTGGACGATAGGATTCAACTGACAAGGGGTTTTTCCCTTCTTTTAGGATTACCACTATTTTAGCCTCTTGCATAGATACCGGGAGTTTATTTTCTTGAAAACTATAATTTAGAGTGTCTAATAACATTGGGGCCAACACTTCCGAATACTTCTTATAAATCTCCCCAGGTATGCCATCCAGGCTGGGGGCTTTGCCATTTGGCAGAGAGGCAATTGCATCTTTAACCTCCTGCAATGTTATCAGGGCTTCCAACTCCTCCCTGCCCTCATCCGATATCCTAGGGAGATTTATTTTCTTTAGGAAAACTACAACAAGATGGAATTTCCAAATCCTTGGCGCAACACTTGAATACGATAAGTCTGGAGTTCTTTTTTCCAGAGATTTTTCTTATTTTTCAAGGATATTCTCAGTAGTACATGCAAGAAGAGGGGAATCACTGATTAGAAGAGTCTATACCCCAAAATTTATAGAAACGACAATGAAGGGTGTATAAGTATAGGCGTACCCCTACTCACGGTAAGTAAGGTGATGTAAAGGCCCGTAACGGTTTCTTTGTGATTTTCCTCTGTTCTCTTGATCTTGGTTCTTTTTTGTGTTCTCCGTACCAGATGTCGAAGTAGAAAATAAAAAGGAGGGATTAGTGGATAGTTCTTATCGTGTGATAAACACCCCGTGCAGATTCTAATGTGATGAGAATGTGACTATCGTACCTTACTCACCCCAAGATAGAGTAAGATACACACATAAAGGTATCTTTGTGACGCAATATAACAAATGGCTACAATAGAAGGTGGTTATGCGTACCGCACTCACGTCAGTAGGTGCGGGGTATATACCCGTAGCGTTTTCTTTGTTCAAAAACTCGTGTTGGTCCGTAAAAAACGGTGTTTTTCTCCCGAATTTGGTAGTTGGGAGTGAATATGAAAAAAGAGGTAATAAAATCAATCAGTACATGAATCTTATCATGTGATGAACACCTTGTGCAACTCCAGGTAAGGGCCAGATGTGACTATCGTACCTTACTCACCCCAAGACAGAGTAAGATACATGTGTAAAAGTATCTTTGTGACGGAAATATTAACAACGGCAGCAACAGAAGGTAAATATGCGTACCACACTCACGTGTGTAGGTGCTGGGTATATACCCGTAGCGTGTTCTTTGTGCAGATTTCTGTTGATCCGTGAAGCAAGATATTTTTAATGGAGTGTGTAGATAAACACCCATAAAGGTTTCTTTTCATAGAAGGGGATACAGTTTTTCACCACGTGATGTATATAGATATATAGTAATAAGTACCCAAGGACAAGATGATCAGAGATTTGCGTACCCAAACTTACAGTAATGCAAGTTTTCACCACTTATAATGGTTTCTTTTGTCTTCTATGTGGGAAATAATCCGTGGGGATAATTCCTTCTCCCAAATATGGCCGAAAAGATGTTTTTAAAAATTTGTAAGTTCTTTATTCCATAAAAAAGTCAAAAATACAAAAATCCTCCATCCCAACGATGGTCAGATTATACAAGAGTCCAAGAGTAATCACAATATGTCCAGCATAACAATAGAAAAAAATACAAAAATAAAAAAGTGTAAAAAATGAAAAAAAATACCAATAAAATACAAGGTTTAAAAATACATACGAAATGGAAAAAGATGATGGCTGCTCACTCTCCACAGAACTGGTCAACGCGTTTCGGTGTCCAAGCACCTTTTTCAAGACATGTCTGTAGAGAGTGAGTGACCATCTTTTATACCCAGAGCAGCCAATCATAGCAAACAGGAAGTGAGGTTACACAATTAACTTCCTTTTGCATATGTACTTATAAAAACATGGTATATAGTGCAGCATCAGCAATAGATCATCAGATACATCGTTTATACATTTCATATATAATATTATTAATTAAAACATGCCAGATGATTCAGCGTGACTCGTATTGTCCAGGCTTTGTTTAAACGGTCACCATGACAACCGTCCATTCGCTCCCGGAAGTCCCCTCAAATAGCTATAAAACATAAGTTGGTAACAAGGATAGTAAATGTACTAAGTGTTGAGAAGCAATAGGGATGTACAGCTGCCGTTTTTCTCGCTGTGCGGCTTATAATGCCGCACTCAGCTGATCGCGTATGTGAGCTCCCTCCTTCCGGCTGCTGGAACGCAAGCTGACGGAAGCCTGGGGCAGTCAGCTATTTAGATGTGCGCATTCACTTCCTGAATTTTGGCCCGCACATCGTAATGGCTTGAGAATGGTCACGTCGGGAGCGTGAGCGTTGTCATGGTGACACGTATCTAAAATAGAATAGGAATAAAAAAATATAAATTAATACTGGTATTACCCTATTCATAGATCCATATATTAAACCGCAAGTATACATAAAAATAAAAAAATTATAAATGAGCCCTGTATGTGTTCTAAGTGTGGGCTGGATTATTTGGTACAATAATTGGTTCATACACGAGCAGTATGAATATAAAAAAAAGGGTTAATATGGACAAGTTTATCACATATGGGGATTATGAATTATCACCTTAATAATGATTATGGATATCAGTGACAGTGATGGTCGAGCTGAAGCTATGTTCACAGGAACCACTTCAGCTCGAAATCACTGTTAAGACCTCCTGGCAGTAACGTTTTGCAGTTAAAAATGAGATTCATCTCTGCCTTGGCCAGAGATGATGTGTTATCATTATGTCTGATGTTCTTTTTAACCATTTTCAAACCGCAAAAAGATGTTATTTCTGCTGGCGAGCAATTATGCACATTTTTAAAATGTAATGATAAGGCATGGCATTCTAGACCCTTTTTGATGTTTCTAATGTGTTCTCCGAGTCTAGTCTTCAGGGCTCTTGTAGTGCGACCAATATAGTGCTTGTTGCAACTACATTGTATTGTGTAGATGACGTTTTTCACATTGCACTTTATGAAGTCCCTAATGTCCATTTTAAATCCGTTGATCTCGTAGGAGGTAATTTTGTTGGTACTTTTATTTTTTATGTTCTTACACCCCATACAACTTCCACATCTAAAAAAAACTTTTGTGGTTATTCTAGACATGTGGGGTTTAGAAGTAAAATTGCTCCTAACTAGATTATTTCTAATATTCGGGGCTTTACGGTAGATGTGCTTAGGGACTTCTGGTATAATGTTTTTCAATATCGGGTCACATAATAAAACCTTCCAATGTTTCTTAAAGATCTTCTCTACTTTCTTGTGTTCTTCGGTATATGTAGACACGAAGGCTAATGCATAGGAGTTATCCTTATTGTTCTCCCTATTTTGATTTCTATGTTGTATAGTTTCCTTCTTTTTAAGGGGCTCAATTTCTCCATCAAGTTTTGTTTTTTCATAGCCGCAAGCTTCAAACTTTGTTTTCATATCCATTGCCTGTTCAAAAAATATTTTGTCGTCAGAACAGTTTCTTCGTAGACGTTGGAATTGTCCCTTTGGGATCGAATTAAGCCATTGGCTATGGTGGCAACTAGAAGTGGGGATATATGTGCCGGAATCAGTTGGTTTCCGAAAATTTTTATGTTTCAACATACCGTCCTCCACATATACAGTAACATCAAGAAAGTTAATACTTTTTTCCTCAATTTCAAACGATAATTTTATGTTGAGGTCGTTGTTATTGAGAAGATCACAAAAGGTTTTCAAGGCCCCTTTGTCTCCCTCCCAAATGAAAAAAATATCATCGATGTATCTTGCATAGGACACCAGATTCGCCCCAAACGGGTTATTAGCCCAGATCGTGTTTAGCTCCCATGCCCCCATAAACAAGTTGGCATAGCTTGGGGCGAATCTGGTGCCCATTGCAGTCCCTGTCCGCTGCATATAGAAAACATCGTTAAAAAGAAAAAAATTGTTTTGCAAGATAAATGTTATGCTATCTAAGACAAAATCTTGAAGGCCCTGTGGTTTCTCTGATAGGGCAAGAAAATGTTTAGAGCTAAGTACCCCCTTATCGTGCTCTATGATGGTGTACAAAGACCCCACATCCGCTGTTACAAGGAGAAAATTGTCCTTCCATGTAATGGAGTCAATGAGTTTCAGAAAGTCCCCTGTATCTTTGAGGTGCGATTTGTTTAAGGGGACGAGGGGTTGGAGATGATGATCCACAAACATAGACAAATTACTAGTAATAGACTCCACCCCGGAGATTATAGGTCTTCCGGGTGGGTCTATGAGACTTTTGTGTACCTTCGGTAGTACATAGATGACTGGGGTGATAGGTTTGTCATTCAGGAGGAATTTTGCTTCTCCCGAGGTAATGATGTTTTTGTCCAGGGCTACATTGATGAGACTTTCTAATTTTTGGATGGTACTAGACGTGGGGTCTCCTCTTAATTTTTTGTATGTTTGTTTGTCTTGTAGTTGTCTTGTAATCTCGGCTTCATATTTTTCTATATCCAGAATAACAATCCCCCCCCCCTTTGTCAGCTGGCTTGACTATGATCTTTTTATTTTCTTTTAGACTTTTCATGGCCAGCTTCTCTTTTGCAGTAAGATTTGATATACTTTTGTCGATTTTTATCGATTTTATATCCTCTAAAACTAAGGTCGAAAATGTTTCCACATATGGACCTTTGCAATGCTGGGGGAAGAAAATGGATTTGGGTCTAAATTTGGGTATGATGTTTTCATTTTCTAGAGGTTGTTCAATTTCATCGTTTTTATGGTAGAATTTTTTTAGTGCTAGTTTCCTTGAGAATCTTTGTAGATCTATGTATAGATCAAAATTATTGACATGATTAGTGGGAGCATATTTCAACCCTTTTTGTAACAAGGTTAATTCTTCTTGGGATAAATCATGAGAGCTCAAATTAAAAATTTTGGTGGCCATTAGGGTAGGATTGCTGTTGTTTTCCTCGCTATTTAAGGCTGGTATGGAAGTTTTTATCTTCTTTTCCCTTTTATTTTTATAAGGCTTTGCTTTCCTTGTGGTGGATTGCAGTTTTGTTTTGCCTCCCCTTTTGCCTCTATATTGAGATTGATGTTTTATCTGTTTGGGGATGAAGTATGACTCATCTCTAAAAAAGGAGAGTAGCAAGGGTCAAAATTTTCTGTAAATGAGTCCTCATGTGTTAATGGACTATACCTATTTTGTGTTTTGAAAATCATAGAGTTCTTTCTTTGTCTATCACTGTGATTACCCCTAAAGGTTTTTGGAGGAATTCTCCATTCAGGCGTTCTTTTGGTTTCGTTTTTAGGGTATCTCTCAGTTTTATTGGGATTGTGTTTATTCCAATGGGGTATATGGTTTGTCTCCCTTCGGTCATACATATTGTATTTCCGATAGGGTGAACGGGTCCTGTTGTATCTAGGATATTCAGTCTCGTTATCACGAGACCTTCCATTGAAATTGATTCTCTCTGTATAATTAGTCTTATATCTATAAGGCTCATGGGTGTAATTTTTCTTGGTGAAATTCCTTCTTTGTCCCTGTATATGTTGTTTAGCCTCATTAGGTATATTTTTTGCTGGGATTTTACTGAATTCTTCTGGGTTTTTATTAAGTTCTTCTTTGTCCCTTTTGAATTTCTTTACTTTCCTCTGTATTATGGCTCTTTCTGCTCTCCTAACGTTAGAGGTAATGGTTTGTTCCAACAGTTTGAAGTCTTCGTTTTTAGCATAAGGGAGGGCTAATGATTTATACATTTTAATCTCTTCTTCCACTTTTTCTAACTCTCGTCTCCTTTCTTTAATAATCAAGGACATGAGTGAAAAAGAGCAATCATTTATGATTATCTCCCATTGTTGCTTAAATTCTTCTCTTGCAGTGGAGAAGGTGGAGGTTTTATTAATTTTTAAGCCTTTTGGGATCAATTTTTGGGATAAATATTTCTCCAACGTAATGACCTCCCATAGTATTTTACTCTCCTTTAATAGCATAGATTCTAATTTTTCCATGATACCCTCTAGGTCTTCATCTATTAATTCTATCTCATCCGAGTTATCTTCAAACATTTTTTCAAAGTTGGAACAACGTTGTTCCCTAAATTGAAACATAGTGTATGGCAGCCCTCACTGGTCCTCCTAAAATAGGTGACACAACAATAGAATACAACAAAAGAGTTCTAGGATATGACCTGTGATGGCGCGCTGCTGCCCGCGAGATGTACTTTTCCTGGTTATCACCCAATAACCATAAATTACCACATAAATTACCACAACTACAACAAGATGGAATTTCCAAATCCTTGGCGCAACACTTGAATACGAGCCCCTTAAAAAGAAGGAAACTATACAACATAGAAATCAAAATAGGGAGAACAATAAGGATAACTCCTATGCATTAGCCTTCGTGTCTACATATACCGAAGAACACAAGAAAGTAGAGAAGATCTTTAAGAAACATTGGAAGGTTTTATTATGTGACCCGATATTGAAAAACATTATACCAGAAGTCCCTAAGCACATCTACCGTAAAGCCCCGAATATTAGAAATAATCTAGTTAGGAGCAATTTTACTTCTAAACCCCACATGTCTAGAATAACCACAAAAGGTTTTTTTAGATGTGGAAGTTGTATGGGGTGTAAGAACATAAAAAATAAAAGTACCAACAAAATTACCTCCTACGAGATCAACGGATTTAAAATGGACATTAGGGACTTCATAACGTGCAATGTGAAAAACGTCATCTACACAATACAATGTAGTTGCAACAAGCACTATATTGGTCGCACTACAAGAGCCCTGAAGACTAGACTCGGAGAACACATTAGAAACATCAAAAAGGGTCTAGAATGCCATGCCTTATCATTACATTTTAAAAATGTGCATAATTGCTCGCCAGCAGAAATAACATCTTTTTGCGGTTTGAAAATGGTTAAAAAGAACATCAGACATAATGATAACACATCATCTCTGGCCAAGGCAGAGATGAATCTCATTTTTAACTGCAAAACGTTACTGCCAGGAGGTCTTAACAGTGATTTCGAGCTGAAGTGGTTCCTGTGAACATAGCTTCAGCTCGACCATCACTGTCACTGATATCCATAATCATTATTAAGGTGATAATTCATAATCCCCATATGTGATAAACTTGTCCATATTAACCCTTTTTTTATATTCATACTGCTCGTGTATGAACCAATTATTGTACCAAATAATCCAGCCCACACTTAGAACACATACAGGGCTCATTTATAAATTTTTTATTTTTATGTATACTTGCGGTTTAATATATGGATCTATGAATAGGGTAATACCAGTATTAATTTATATTTTTTTATTCCTATTCTATTTTAGATACGTGTCACCATGACAACGCTCACGCTCCCGACGTGACCATTCTCAAGCCATTACGATGTGCGGGTCAAAATTCAGGAAGTGAATGCGCACATCTAAATAGCTGACTGCCCCAGGCTTCCGTCAGCTTGCGTTCCAGCAGCCGGAAGGAGGGAGCTCACATACGCGATCAGCTGAGTGCGGCATTATAAGCCGCACAGCGAGAAAAACGGCAGCTGTACATCCCTATTGCTTCTCAACACTTAGTACATTTACTATCCTTGTTACCAACTTATGTTTTATAGCTATTTGAGGGGACTTCCGGGAGCGAATGGACGGTTGTCATGGTGACCGTTTAAACAAAGCCTGGACAATACGAGTCACGCTGAATCATCTGGCATGTTTTAATTAATAATATTATATATGAAATGTATAAACGATGTATCTGATGATCTATTGCTGATGCTGCACTATATACCATGTTTTTATAAGTACATATGCAAAAGGAAGTTAATTGTGTAACCTCACTTCCTGTTTGCTATGATTGGCTGCTCTGGGTATAAAAGATGGTCACTCACTCTCTACAGACATGTCTTGAAAAAGGTGCTTGGACACCGAAACGCGTTGACCAGTTCTGTGGAGAGTGAGCAGCCATCATCTTTTTCCATTTCGTATGTATTTTTAAACCTTGTATTTTATTGGTATTTTTTTTCATTTTTTACACTTTTTTATTTTTGTATTTTTTTCTATTGTTATGCTGGACATATTGTGATTACTCTTGGACTCTTGTATAATCTGACCATCGTTGGGATGGAGGATTTTTGTATTTTTGACTTTTTTATGGAATAAAGAACTTACAAATTTTTAAAAACATATTTTCGGCCATATTTGGGAGAAGGAATTATCCCCACGGATTATTTCCCACATAGAAGACAAAAGAAACCATTATAAGTGGTGAAAACTTGCATTACTGTAAGTTTGGGTACGCAAATCTCTGATCATCTTGTCCTTGGGTACTTATTACTATATATCTATATACATCACGTGGTGAAAAACTGTATCCCCTTCTATGAAAAGAAACCTTTATGGGTGTTTATCTACACACTCCATTAAAAATATCTTGCTTCACGGATCAACAGAAATCTGCACAAAGAACACGCTACGGGTATATACCCAGCACCTACACACGTGAGTGTGGTACGCATATTTACCTTCTGTTGCTGCCGTTGTTAATATTTCCGTCACAAAGATACCTTTACACATGTATCTTACTCTGTCTTGGGGTGAGTAAGGTACGATAGTCACATCTGGCCCTTACCTGGAGTTGCACAAGGTGTTCATCACATGATAAGATTCATGTACTGATTGATTTTATTACCTCTTTTTTCATATTCACTCCCAACTACCAAATTCGGGAGAAAAACACCGTTTTTTACGGACCAACACGAGTTTTTGAACAAAGAAAACGCTACGGGTATATACCCCGCACCTACTGACGTGAGTGCGGTACGCATACCCACCTTCTATTGTAGCCATTTGTTATATTGCGTCACAAAGATACCTTTATGTGTGTATCTTACTCTATCTTGGGGTGAGTAAGGTACGATAGTCACATTCTCATCACATTAGAATCTGCACGGGGTGTTTATCACACGATAAGAACTATCCACTAATCCCTCCTTTTTATTTTCTACTTCGACATCTGGTACGGAGAACACAAAAAAGAACCAAGATCAAGAGAACAGAGGAAAATCACAAAGAAACCGTTACGGGCCTTTACATCACCTTACTTACCGTGAGTAGGGGTACGCCTATACTTATACACCCTTCATTGTCGTTTCTATAAATTTTGGGGTATAGACTCTTCTAATCAGTGATTCCCCTCTTCTTGCATGTACTACTGAGAATATCCTTGAAAAATAAGAAAAATCTCTGGAAAAAAGAACTCCAGACTTATCGTATTCAAGTGTTGCGCCAAGGATTTGGAAATTCCATCTTGTTGTAGTTGTGGTAATTTATGGTTATTGGGTGATAACCAGGAAAAGTACATCTCGCGGGCAGCAGCGCGCCATCACAGGTCATATCCTAGAACTCTTTTGTTATTTTCTTTAGGAAGTCTACAGTTTCAGAAGGGCTATGTATGGGTCTGGATTCATAAGTTTTTGCAAAATAATCCCTAAAAACAATTAAAATGTCCCCCCCTTCACCGACCATCTTCCCCGAGGAGTCTTCAATTTTTGTTATTATTGTTGAAGGGCGATCAGCTTGCGCCAGATACGCCAATAACCTCCCTGATCTATCGGAGCTGGCATACGTTGTGAATGAGTTGTTTTGTAACACTCTAGCATTTTCTACCTTCAACCCTTCTAACCACTCTCCCTGTACTTTTAACCATGCGTTTTTATTTTCTTCCGTGGTATTCCCCAGGTACTCTAACTCCAACTCTCTACATTTTTTTTCTAATTCAGCTGATTTACTCCTACCTTCCCTTTTAACCCTGCCAATTTCTTTCTTTAACAAGCCTCTCAAATAAGCCTTAAAGGCATCCCAAACAACATTCAGGGGAGCAGATTCTTTGTTTAATTCCCAAAATTCAAGCCAGTTCTCCTTTAATCTGTCCGTGCAATCAATTCTCTCCAGCCACCTGGCATCGAATCTCCAGAAGACGGTACCAATCTCTTTCTCATCAGACAAGTCTAGCATTATTGGAGAGTGGTCTGATATACCTCTAGTGAGATATTCGACCGATTTAACTCTAGATATTAATCCTCTGGAGATCAGAGCCAGGTCAATCCTAGAGAAAGATTGGTATGAGGTGGAGAAGCATGAGAACTGCCTGTCTCCTGGATGTTTTTCCCTCCAAGCTTCTACCCAGCCCAAATTTTGTACATATGAATCAAAGCCTCCATTTCCTCTACCCGTCCCCGCCGGTGATCTGCTCCACCTATCCAGGTGGGGGTCCATAATATTGTTAAAATCTCCAATGCAGATCACCGGTAGGTCCGGCGAGACAGAAACGAAGTCCACCACTTCAGCCATTACATTATAGGAGAAAGGAGGGGGGATATATACTGCCAGTAAAAACAATTTTAGAGAGTGGATCACACATTCTAAGAAAACATAGCAACCTAATGCATCAATTTTTACCCTTTTCATGACAAAAGGAAGAGATCTCTTGATCATGATCGATACTCCCCTTGACCCTGTGGAGAAGGGGGCATGAAAGATCTGTCCCACCCACGCTTTTTTAAGGGATTTTAATTTGTTACCTACTAGATGGGTTTCTGCCAGACAGGTGATATCAGAATTGTATTTTTTTACCTGATTCATGATCAAAGATCTCTTTATCTTGTCATTTGCACCTCTTATGTTCCATGCAAGTATTTTTACCATAGTTGTACCTTCATTTTAACTTTCCTCCTCCTATATTTCCTTTTCAGCACTGGACACATACAGACACATACATTTAACATATAACATCCCCGACTCCCTCCCCAGCCACCCCCCTCCCTGCATGCCCACCCCTTTTGTGGCATACCTATTCCCATTACCCCTTACCCTTCCTTCTATTGGGCTCTAATTCAGACCACCATCGTGCGTTGAGCTCCCTGGAGTTTGTTACTATTTTTCCAACTCCACGCCTGCAAGCTGTTGTGCCCCCGGTACCCACTTATCTACCCAGTTTGCTGCTTCATGTGGGTTTGAAAAGAATAACGTTTCCCCCCTTGCCACCACCCTCAACTTGGCCGGATACATCATAGAGTACTTCAACTCCTTCTCGCGTAGCCTTCGCTTCACTTCTGAGTATTTTGCCCTTTCTTTTTGTACGTCAATTGCAAAATCAGGGAAGATTAAAATCCTTGTCCCGTTATGTTCAAGTGGGCCTTTGACTCTCGCGGCTCGAAGGAGATTGTCCCAATCTATAAAATGCAATATTTTTATTATCATTGTACGAGGTGGCGCTCCTGGAGGCAGTGGTCTGGAGGGTACTCTATGTGCTCGCTCAATGGAGAAGAAGGGGGTGAAGGTGTCACTACCCAATTTTTCCCTAAACCACTTCTCCATAAACATTGGAGGGTTGGCCCCCTCTTCTCTCTCCGGTAAGCCCACCACCCTTACGTTGTTTCTGCAACATCTCCCTTCCAAATCTGATATCTTATTTTTCATGTCTCGCATTTGGGCAGAGATACCGTCCACTTTTGCAGTTAATGCAATATTACTGTCCTCAAGTTTAGAGATACGGCCCTCCGCTTCACCGATTTGATCTTGCACCGCCTTAAGATCTTGTCTTAGGCCTGTCACATCTATCTGAATGTCCGATATTTTGTCTGTTAACCTCTGTTCGCTTCCTTTAATTGCCTCTAAAACCTGCTGTAATGTTATATCAGGCAAATCTTGAGGCTCACTGCCTTTTACAGGCGTAGAGGCTGGAGTGCTGGTTGGAGTTTGCGCCCTGGTGGTAGTTTGGGAACGGGAGAACTTTTCCAGCCTGGCTGCAGCTGTTGCATTGCCGGTCTTGCCCATGAAGTACTGTGCTTTTTATTATGTTTTTTATTTTTTATATATTTTTTTTCCTTCTCTTTAATCCTTTTCTTCCCGGATTGTTTCCTTTATATTTTTCTCTTTTCCCTTTCTCTCTCTCTCCCTGCAACCCAGGCCCTTTCCAGCCGGAGGGTAGGTATCCACACTAAAAAGGTGTAGGGGATATTGCTTTTTTTTTTTTTCTCTTTCCTTCCTCTTTTTTGGTCGTTTGAGTCAAGGGGGTAAACTGTATTCACAGCAGTTCCTCTTATTCACCATAAGATATATCTGAACCCACCCGCCTCACTTGACCTTCTCGGGCCAATCAGAGGTAAGTTTTGTGGCTTTTCTATTGAATGTATCAGGCGCCAAAAATATCTTTAAATATTGGAATGCGGACAGTCAACAAAGCAAATCCAAATGCAGGGAGAGAAAAAAATCAAAAAAAAATCAAAAAAAAAAAAAGGGAAAGTTTCTTCAATATTGCACACTCAATATATCACGCATGGGCAGATCTCACCTTGATCACCCTCGGTGCTTTTCAGGGAATCACCAATTCTCCAGGTCTGTTAAGACTTTTCCAGGATCAGCTTGAGTTAGATTTCCCTTTTCAGGCTTATCCATACAGGCACCAGAGGAGGCTGCAGGTCTCTCACCCCTGAAGGATTCAACTCAGCTTGGACCACACTTGTTTCTTCCGCCCTGCTGCACTCCTCCCGGCACAGGCCGTCTCCTCACCCGGCCTAGGTGCCCGGAGTGTACTGCTAGGCGCTCTTCCTTGGCGTCTGCCCGGTGTAATGGTGGGCGGATGGCCCCCTCACTCCTGTCTGTGCGACTCTGCGTTATGTCCCTCAGCGTTAGCCCTGGCGTCCGGCCTCCTCTTCACCCAGCCTGGGTGCCCGGAGTGTCCTGCTATGCACTCTTCCTTGGCGTCTGCCCGGTGTAATGGAGGGCGAATGGCGGATGGCCCCCTCTCTTCTATCTATGTGTCCCTGCGTTATGCCCCTCTGTGTTGGCCCTGGCGTCCGGCCGTCTCATCACCCGGCAGGCGCCTCAGGCTAACGCTTCCAGGGGACCTGTTGTGGGTTACCGCCGGCGGCTCTGGGCTTCTTCCCACGTTGCAGCTGCACTGGCGTCCGGCCGACCCGTCACCCGGCAGGCGCCGCGCAGAATCACCGCGTCTCTGTCTGTGCCCTCTCTGCCGGCGTTTCCCGGAAGGCGCGTTTCGAGCGTCTCAGCCACCACTCGCTCTCAGCTGCCGTGGGATCTCCTCAATGCCCCGGACCGCAGCAAGGAAACGGAGGAAGGGGAGGTAAGCGATCAAACTTTGTGGTTCTCCCGGCGGGCAGTTAACAGGCAGGCAAGCCCGGGCTCATGTTATATGCAGGATATTCTCCAAGGAGCTCCCTTGCTACCTCCTCACTCTCGCGCTGCCGTGATCCCGCCCCACCCCCGTTCCCGAAGCTTTTACTTCCACTATTGCCGCTTCTACTTCCCTGCTCCTTTTTCCATCTATCCAACCTGGAATCTATTACATTATTAAAATCGCCTAAACAGATAACAGGAATATCCGGCGAAATTGCAACAAAGTCTGCTACTTTTACCAGGGTATCAAAAGAAAATGGAGGGGGAATATACACCGCAAGAAGGTGGACATGTAAGGCATTAATAATACATTCCAAAAAAATATACCTTCCACCTGGGTCGATTTTGACCCTATTACAGACAAAGGTTACAGTTTTTTTGATGATTATCGATACACCCCGTGCTGATGATGTGAAAGGAGCGTGGTATACATGGCCCACCCAGGCCTTTTTGAGAGTCTGTAATTTGGCACCCGTCAAATGGTTTTCTGTTAAACAGACTATTTCAGCGCCACTTTGCTTTATCTGCCTCAAAACCAGTGAACGCTTTATTTTATCATTCAACCCCCTGGTGTTCCAGTTTAAAATGCGAACCATTGATTAATCATAAATGCTATCTTTAATGTATACCAAGCTCCTAACACCTCACTCCGCAGGACTTCATTTAATGTCATACTCCAACACCGCTTCGTCTTCTCGACTAACAATACATTTACTACATCACAAGTACATTTACACACAACACCCCTTCCCCTCCCCCACCCTGTATGATCTATTCCCATAGACATACCTATTACCCTAAAAAAAGAAAAGAAAGAAAACCCCCACTATTGACTCTTCGCTAATTACTTTAACCCCTAGGGCAATTAACTGCTAGCCACAAAAAAAAACGAGCTCCCTTCCCCCTCCCCATGCCCGCACTGCCTCTTTAGCTATTATTTACCTACACATTGTAGTTTAGTATCCCCCCCTCCCCCACCACAGCCCCTGGCCGGAATATTTTACACACATTTTTTTTTTGTTTCCTTTTTTTTTTTTTTTTTTATATAAACCACACTTTCCTATTCAGACATTATAACCATATAACCAATAGCAATAACTGTACTGTATTGACATATTTACACATTCATTTAGCTAACACTTGTTTTCTCCCAGGATAAAACTCGTCCAGCCAATTGGCTACTTCCCCTGGTGTGAAAAAAAAATTGGTGCTGCCATCCACCGCAATTCTTAGTTTAGAAGGGTATAGCATAGAGTAACTCAGATTCAGATCTCTTAGCCTCATTTTTATATCCTTATATTTTGCCCGCTCTTTCTGGACATCTATCGGGAAGTCCGGGTATGTAGCAATTTTCTTGCCATTGTACATAAGATCAGTTCTGTCCCGAGCCATCCGCAAAATACAGTCCCGGTCCTTGAAATTAAGAATTTTAGCAATTAGAACACGGGAAGGGCCCCCAGGTACTGGAGAACGTCCAGGTATACGGTGGGCACGCTCTACTGCGAACTGAGCCGAGAATGCCTCTCTGCCAAACGCTTGGATCAACCAGGTCTCCAGAAATTTCTCTGGTTCTTTTCCTTCGGCCCGCTCCTCAAAACCAATAAACCGTATATTATTGCGTCGAAGTCTCCCCTCCATATCTGACACTTTTTGACGCATATCTGTGAATTGGCCCGATATCAATTTTACCTGGACTTGCAGGGGGGCAACAGTGTCTTCTAATAATGACACCCGACTCTCCACCTCGGTTACCCTTTCCCGTGTCTTTTGGGCATCATTCCTGAGTAGCATTATGTCCGATTGGACTTTATTAAGCTGTTCCATGAGTCTAGATTCACAATTATTTACAGCTTCTAAGACTTGCTGTAACGTGACTTCTGGGGGTTGTTGTATATTGCTACTTTTAACTGGAGTTGTCATAGGGGTATTGGGTTGGGAGCTGTTTCCCGACTGGACTTGGGTGCGGGCATATTTCTCCAATTTGGCTGCCGCTTTTTGACCTGCTTTACTCATTCTACACAGTGTACTGGGACCTCACTGGTCTGTCTCTGTACCACTGTGAAAAACCCCTTCTTCAACTGGCACCGTAGTACAGTATATGAAAAGAAAAAGCAAAGTTACTCACTGCTGGTTGGAGCTTTTCTGCTTTAACTACGTGCTTCTGCTGTATATTCCACTTTTAAAGTGTAGCTGCTGGTCCTCCGTGGAGACTTTTACTTTTTAGGCTGGCTTACTTTTATGGCACCCGGATCCACATACACCATGCTGCCTTCACCTGGCTGTGTTCCTCTGCCGGAGCGCATATGAGTCTGACTCTGTACACGGTAGTCAGTCTGCTGCTGATGACTCCCGGCGTCTGCCTCTCACACAGACATCCGGGCAGCAGGGGAAATTGCCTTGTTATGGCTAGCAGCACACGAGGGTCCCGCCTGGGAGATAATGTTCCAGCCACTTATACTGTAGCACGATGTACCTGTGCTTCTCTGCCGGGAGGCCCGCACTTTTGCCTGGCGATCGACTCACACCCGACCGCCGTATTTTGGCTCAGCTTGGCCTGTAGCTCACTGCCGGGTAGTCCGCACTCTTGCCCAGCGGTCGTCTCACACCCGGCCGCCGTATGCCCGGCTGCGGCGTCCCCGGACTGTGACGTCAGACGCCTTCCTTCTGCACAAGCTGATGCTTCGCGCCTCGCCGTCACACGCGACTCTCACCACGGGGGTCCAATAGACTACACTGCCCGGCACCTCTTCTCCAGGTATGTCAGCCCACAACCAGCTTCTCCATTACCGATAGGAAAGGGGTCTTTGTCCGGCTAACTATGCTGCACGTGGGTATGGGAGAGCACACATTTTCCGTGCAGCCGGCATGGGGAGGCTAGAGCACGCTCACCTACACTCCCACCGCCGTGGCCACGCCCCCTGATGTATTTTACATTTTTAATTAACTTCATGCAATATAAAAATATCAGCAATGCTCAGCATATATAGTATCTGTATATACCGCACACCCCCTGTCAAAACGCGTTGGACATGGCCAGCTCCATCTGACATGGTGACGTCCTCTGGTTGGGTCCCGTTGATATCTCAGCATACCTAGGCTGAAGTGGCTGCCGGCGTGACAGACCCTGTTCCCTGACCGCGGCTGTGTGAGCGGCGTCTGGATTTCCATCTACCACACTGTACTGCTGATATGTAGCTGGACAAGCTGTCTATTCTTAACCCATATGTACGTGTGCATTTATTTTAAGTAAATTGTTATACTTTTATATACTAATTCGTGCACTTCTCATTTCTCCTTTTTGCAAGCATACAAATTGATCCGTGGTTGGATCCGGAGGAGCAGGCACACATTTGGGGACATTTGGAATTTGATCCTATTCATCATTTCAAGGACATTTGCAATGGGTATTATCTCTCTTTATATATATAATCCACTGGTGGGACAATGCTCCCCCCACCTGGCACTCACACGCATCCAAATAAAGAGACCTTAGTCTGGTCTATATATATATATATTACTGGGATCAGTAAATATTACTTGTCAATTTCTTCTTGGCAATTATACAAGTCTCATGTATATCAGGAATTAAATGTAACTTGAAACATCTTGAAAAAAAAATCTATTCTTTTTACCTAACATGAAATAATGTTTTGGGTTAAACAATCTCATAGAAAAGTAAAAACATTTTACAGAAATGCTTTCATCACCACTAGAAATTCCTTTAATTTATGAAGTTCTTACTATTAAGTGCTATTTCCAATTGTCCACCTGAACCATATCCTACTATACTGTAACGTACCTCTATGATAATACTCATGAGACAATCTACAAAGTTGCCACAGTTTTATTATCTTTCTTTAAATCAAAGGACATATTTTTGACTTATACTATTTGCATAACATCTAGTGGTTCAGAGATCAGGCATTTTACTACAATATGTATATGAGTAAGGCAGTAATTGGTAGATATGACAAAAATTCAAGACACAATAAAATAAATTACCCTAGAGTGTAACCATCTAAACACACTCCATCATTTATCTTTCTTTATATATTTTTTCTTGTATTTTAATTTAATCAACATGAGATATAATACAGTACGTGAGCAGGATGAGGCAAAAACTCCCACATTTTAAAGGTTAACAAAAAAAGCATGGTAAATGCTATTCTGAATTTTAGTACACAATCTCAAAGTGCATGGAATACAGTTTACTTTCAAATGGTGTTATCACTGTAATGTTTTGACACAGCTCTCTTTCATTTGTCTGTCTATGTTAACAAGCAGACCTTTAATGCTGGGTGAAAAAACCCTCAGCTTAATGAAGGCCTCTATACAGCCAACAGAGCCATCTGAGAACTAAGGTCTACAAACATCAACCAAGAACCATTAATAAACTGAAGGAGGCTATATGACAAGAACTGCAATATTTTCTTCAAAGCCGACTGAAAATAAACTGTATCCATGCTCTTTAAGATTATGTACTATAATTTTGAATATCATATACCATGTTTTTTTTTTGCTAAGCTTTAAAATCTGGAAGGTTTTGTTTTGCCTCACCCTACACCCCTACAGTTTATATGTATATATGTGTTTGTATGTATATATATATATATATATATATATATATATATACTATATGTATGTACTGCATATATATATATATATATATACATGCAGTATATATATATATATATATATATATATATATATATATATATATACATACATACATACACATGTATACATATAAACTGTAGGGGTGTAGGGTGAGGCAAAACAACCCTACAACCCTATATATATATATATATACAATGAATATGCTGCGCTATATAAGAAACTGTTAATAAATAAATATATATCTTAATACAATAGGTTTCCCAAGTGTGGCTAAGTAAAGGGTATTTTTAGCTAAAAGATTCCCATCAGGATCTGTGTTCCCTGTCCCAGGATGTTTGATCTGTAAGATCAAACATCCTGGAAGTCCCCCCTCCATCTTAATGACTTGACCTTAATGACCCATCTTAATGACTTCCCTCTACTTGGATACATCAAGAGTCTGGTGCTGGTTCTTCCAATAGGATTATTGTATCTTTTTAGGATGTGAATATATATCAGCTGATTGACCGGGCACGGACATTACTCAGAAAGCGTTGTGCAGCATTTCTGGACTGCATATATAAATTAAAAATTTAAATAAACGCAAAACATAATATAAAATACAAGGTATAAAATAACTGACAAAATTAAAATAAAATAAAATATTAACATAAATTTATGATATAATGATAACATAGCACCGGTGGACCCATCATTAATAAACTCAGCCACGTGAACGAACAGGTCCGCAGCTACAGCTGCACTTTGAGTGCAGCACAGATATGGTTAACATGTGCACTTAAAACATGATGGGGAGGCGGTATTTCCCGCTGTGGCACCGCTCCTTCCATCACTATAACATTGTTCTTTTCCGATTATCCAGCCCACCATGTGTGTCCTGGACATATATGGATGGCACACTGACAGCATCTTATGTGCATGCCAAGACACTGTCTTTGTTTCAATTTTTATTTTTTTATTTTCATATGTTTTGTGTTTAAGTATTTGTCGCAAGTGGGTATACATACTGTATGATGGGGGTGTCCTCTGTGGGTCGCCGGCCTGTCATATTACGTGCCTGGCTTATACCTATCAATTTGTCCCCTCAATCACACAATGGTGAGGGGGAGGCTACTCCCGCTGTGGAGCCTCCCCCATCGCTATGGTTACAGAATGCTAGCATCATTGTCTCCGATGATTCGACCGCAGCTCTTCACATTGCTGAGAGCGCGGCATGATAAAGCCTTGAGTGTATTGACTACTGGGGATGGTGTGACGGTGGCACCCGCTGCGGCGCTACCGTTCTCGACACCATCTCCGCATTACTCCATGTTTTTCTGTGTTGTCCTGGCCGCAACTCCCGGAAGTACCGGAAGTGCGGTGCATGCGTTCCAAAGGCCGGAAGCAGCTTAGGCTTGCGTTCCACGGCCCGGAACGAGTGGCGTAATGGCGCCAATAACGTCAGTGTATTCAGGTATAAATAGCCGGACACAGGGGTTTGCAGTTTGTGGCTTCCTCTCTCCTAGGAATTGGTCCCGTCGTCTCCAGACTACTGTGCAGCAGTGTTGCCCCCTTGTTTCCATTCCTTGACAAAGGTCACTGTGGCTGACCGAAACGTTGGAAGATGGATCTAAGAAACAGGTTAAATAACCTCTTTTCATTTTGACTCTGTGTTTATATTTAAAAACAACTAGGAGTATTTTCAGTTGTTTCTTTTTTGGCGAGTGTTCTTACCTACCTCCGGTAGGTTTTTGCCTTTGTACATGGACACGGGCATTGCCTGTGGTCCTTAAAGAACACCCCACGGTTGCCTTATCTAAACATTGTGCGAGTGCAGGCTTTTTGTGGATCTTTATATATATATATGTAGCAAACAACAAACAGAACGGGCCATGAACAATGCGTTTCGTCATCGGACTTCATCAGCCCTCTGACGAAGTCCGATGACAAAACGTGTTGGGGAGTGCCCTAGCGTCAGTCAAACAGGAGTCTTGTGTAGTGAGCTGTAACCTGCTCCTACTCGTCGAGCACTGTGCACCGGCCGTCTATGCCTTTTACTTGCTGTGTATGGAGCCGCCAACCTCGGTAATGTTATTCATTTCTGCCGTACTTTTATGAGATTGAATAAAAAAATTTTTTTTTAAATGTTATTTGCACCACGAAGCGCCCATATATAGAGCCGGGGTCCTGGCACTCATCCATATATAGTGCACAGACTCTGTGCCATTCCATCCAAACGGAAAGTATATATGCAGTAATCGGATGGCACTCTCAAGAATATTTAAACTGCTTGGAGACAGTTACATAATGAAAGAAGGTAACAGACACAGGTACTGTGAACCCATGTATGTTACCTTTTTCCATTAGTAACTGCAGCCATGCAGTTTAAAGAATCTTGAGAGTGTCATCCAATTGCTGCATATATATATATATATATATATATATATATATATATATATATATATATATAGCAGCTATGCAAAAAGCGCTTTTGTACAGATTGTCTGTCTCTAAGTACTAAGAAAACCACAAATGCTGTGCTGCCACTAGCTTCCTCATTCAATACTGCTAGCATTCTAATTTCCAGTACTTCAAAAAATCTCTGGCCATTGATCAAGACAGACAACAACTTGAAATGCCTCAAGGACACTCATTTATTAAATTGTTTTAAGAGGGGCCGCAATCTAAAGATTGGCTGGTCAAAAATGATATTTCGATTCCTACTAGCCCTGCAAGAGAAACGTTCCTGAGTAGAAAACCTGGAACCTATAAATGCACCGGCTGTACCACTTGCTGGTACATGACCACTGGAAATTAAATCATACACCCGCACTCTGGTAGACAAATTGCGTTAAAACATATATTAACTTGCAGCAGCAAGTTTGTTGTCTATCTGATTTGTTGCCCATGTGGTCTTTTATACATTGGGAAGACTTTGTGTACATTTAAGGAGGGAGCTAACCAACACCGATCAGCAAAGGACTGTCCCTGGAAATGTCGCCAGACATTTCAAGGCCGCTCATCATATTCTGGCCACACTAAGATATAAACCTTTTGAATGCGCCCCCCCCCTCAAAAGAGGTGCAGAACGCAATAAATTGCTGCTGCAACTGGAGGCCAGATGGATCCACCGTTTAAACACTGTGGCTCCTTCTGGTCTTAATGAATCCCTGTCTTTCAGGCATTTTTTATGATATGGATTATGATTGATTTATTACGGTGATGTTACTTTTGTTTCCAGTCATATAAACTGTAGTTCTAAAGCTTCATGCAGTACAGTCACTACCTGCTGGACATTATCATTATCATTGCCTTGACCATTAATGTGCCAATTTATTAAAAACACCATGATTTGTCTTGGTTTCTAATCATTTTTTTTAATTAAGTTTGTGTTTTTGTATACTAAGTGCATTTATATGTAATTGTGATGGGAGACTGACCCACACTGCCCTGCTTCACCACAGACTGTATAGGCATAATTGCCACTGTGATCTACACTGTTTATATTGATCCAGCCATTTTTATAGCATGTTCTGTGAGCTGGCTTTTTAGGCTAGCCGGCCGCTTGTTCCTGTTCTTAGATCTGAGCGCTGGATTGTTACATGCTCCTACGGAGCTTTGTTTACATGGTGCTTAGCAAAGAGTGTCCTTCTGGTCACAGCAGGATGATGCATGCATGCTCGGCGTGTGATGAGCAGACGCGGCGCAAGGTGGGCAGCGGCATGTGAGCCGGATCGTCTGTGTCTCATGTTGTAAGTATATAACACTTGAATGTTATTTTGTTTGTGCTGATGAAAATTGCCAATTGGTAATTGAAACATTGTCACAACTCCAAGGTCTCTGTGTCCTTATTCTGAAATGAAATATGGGGAGTGCCACTGACTTTTTGCTATAACATATATATATATATATATATATATATATAGAGAGAGAGAGAGAGAGAGAGAGAGAAGTTAAGGAGAGCACTCACCAATTCGCAGCCAAGTCCATTAAGATTTACTTACAACTTTATTCTCACAGACATCAGGCCATATATGACAAGAGATCCTACTCCATCAGAGAGAGAGAGAGAGAGAGAGAACAAAAATATAAAGAAATGCACCAATGAGCAAAGTAGAAATGAGATTTACTAAAATTGTTCACATACATTGAGGTAAAGATATAACAGCTTGCCGGATCACAAATGTTAAAACAGCACGACCATGTGAGAGGGAAGCGCCACTATTCCACCACTACAGATGGAGGCAGGATGCTCTCACACACGCTCCACAGCCTGGCTGCTGCACTTGCTGATTTCTGGTGGATGTAAGAGACAACTTCACATCAGACCATTGAAGCCACGCCCAACAAGTTTAGTCACATAGGAGGACTTTGTCATATATACATATTCAAACAAATCAGATGTTAGGCACTCACTAAAATCAAAACATCAAAACCCAAATATGTACACATTTAACTGTTTTCATGGTTACTCTGTGATGTTAAGATACATTTTTGTGTGTTCTTTTGCTCTATATGTGCCATCATAACATACAGAACATGCCACTATATTAGGTGCACACAGTACAAAGATGATCCCAGTGGCTATCACACAACACCAAGAGCATCACAATTAATTGTCATACAGTGGATAGCCTACCAGTGATTACCATATAGTGAAGAGTGTGTTCCAGTGCTGTCATACAACAGACAGCATTCCACTTACTGCAGTTACATACATTTCCACAGCCTTTGCCACAAAGCTCAAAATTGAGCTCAAGTGAAGCCTGTTTCCACTGATCATCCTTGAGAATTTCCTACAGCTTAATTGTCCACCTGTGGTAAATTCAGTTGATTGGACATGATTTGGAAAGGCACACATCTGCACAAACCAAGCATGAGGTCAAAATTATTGTCTGTAGACCACCAAGGCAAAAATCTGGGAAAGAGTACAGAAAAATGTCTACTTCTTTGAAGGTCCCAATGAGCACAGTGGCCTCCATAATAAATAAATGGTAGATGAGGACTCTTCACAGTCATCTAAACTGAGCAATAAGGACAGAAGGGCTCTAGTCAGAGAGGTGACTAAGAACTCAATGTGGAGAGAGGAGAACCTTCCAGGAACACAACCATCTCTGCAGCAATCCACACATCAGGCCTGTATGGTAGAGTGTCCAGACAGAAGCCATTTCTTAGTAAAAAGCACATGGCAGCCAGCCTGGAGTTTGCCAAAATACACCAGAAGGTCTCTCAGACTAAGAGATACAAAATTCTCTGGTCTGATGAGACAATGATTGAACTCTTTGGCATGAATTTCAGGCATAATATTTGGAGTTATCAGAGCACTGCATATCAACAGGCCAATACATCCCTACAGTGAATCATGGTGGTTTCAGCATCATGCTGTCATCATGCTGTGGGGATCTTTTGTCAGCAGCAGGAACTGGGAGGCTGGACAGGAAAGAGGGAAAGGTGAATTTAATAATGTACAGAGACATATTGGATGATAGCATGCTCCAGAGCACTCTTGACCTCAGACAGTTCATCTTTCAGTAAGACAACGACCCTAAGCACACAACCAGGAAATCCAATGAGTGGCTTCAGGACAAACTCTGTGAATGTCATGAGTGGTGCAGCCAGAGCCCAAACTTGATTTTGATTGAACATCTCTGGAGAGATCTGAAAAGGAATATGCACTGACGCTTCCCATCCAACCTGATGGAGCTTGAGAGGTGCTGCAAAGAGGAATGAGCAAAACTGCAAAATGATTGGTGTGCCAAGCGTGTTACATCATATTTAAAAAGACTTGATGCTGTAGGTGCATCAACAATGCAATGAGCAATATACTTAGATACAGTACATGTGATTTCTTAGTTTTTTTTTAATGAAATTAGCAAAAATCTCCAAACATGCTTTTTACACATTGTCATTGTGGTGTATTGTGTGCAGATTTTTTAGGGAATTTATTCCATTTTGGAATAAGGCTGTAACATACTGTAGCAAAATGTAGAAAAAATTAAGTGCTGTGAATACTTTCCAGATGCACTGTATTTTAATAAAAACATACATCCATATCCATTGTTTAGCCTGTTAATAAGGCAGTGGGAATTTTCTTTCAAGCAGAGTTCAAAATAAATTGATAAATATTTATAGTTATGCAAACAAATTACTTAAATTGATATAATATAGCCATAATATAAATTAATTATTATTCGCTGGAGTGACCAAAATACAAAGAGCAAGCCAATAACAGCTAAATAGCACCATTGAGGTTCATCATGATCCTTGTGCATCTTTGAAGCAATACACAATAGTTACAACAGATATATCAAGATGTGATCATATTTAGTTATGTTGAACTTAAACACACCATTCGTGTATGCAGCTTTCTCTTGTTTAATCCAGGCACAAAAAAAAAAAAGAGAAAATAGTTTAAAACAGAAAATTAGTATTAACAAGATTTTATGCATTCATAATCTTGTTAATTTTTTAACTAATGGACCTTATGCTATGATCTGCACTATACTTACCTAAAAATATTTTCTAAATGGTATGAGTTTTGTTAAATATGTATTGATTTTTTTCATGTAATTTATTGTAAATTAAAATGAGACAAATACATTATTATAGATTTAGTAAACTACTAAAATATTTATTTGAGATAATACAATCATACATTTAGTTTCAGCCTTCAAACCTTTTATAGCATGCACAAATATGTAATAATACAGTAAGTTTCACATACAATTATGTATTTGTTTTATGATAACTGAATTTCCAGTTTTGTCCAGGTTGTTCTTGGCTTACAGTATATGTACAAATATATCAAATACATTATCCACATAAAAAACACATATCCCATATTTTATTGAGATTGTCAAATAAAATGTTTATTTTCAAAGTGCCTCCATTGTTTCAAAAAACAATATAGATAATATACATTAATGTATTTTTTAAAACAAATTCAGAGCAGCAACTCTTGTAAGAAAGGAAATATTGCTGCTTACATTAGATTTCATGTACTTATCTGCATGACAGAATTAAAAAAAAACTGTTTTGCAATCCTGTATTTATTCTAAACATGATATGACAGGAGTTATAGTGGTACTTGATATTTGTTTAAAGTTCATTGTTTACAATTTAAAATACCCTAATATTTCTTTCACAAAATAGCATCTACAAACATTTTTTAAATGTATGGGTGGATAAGAAGAGATAGAAACTAAGGTCTGGTGTATTCATCAAATCAAAAGATAGTATTACATTGTGTTACCATTTGGTAAGATATAAAACAATATGCTTTTTAGTCATTCATTCATTCATTTCAGGTAAACGAAGCTTAGCAAAAGTTGCAAATTTTTCCAAAATTTGATCTTTTTTGAGGTGGCATATACATATTCCTGTAAACAAAGTTATAAGCATAAATTATTGTAAGAAACTACTGTTAGTTTTGATTCACTTACCTTATACTGCTCAAATTAATTGTTTTCAGCATATACAATCTGAAATTCTTGAGTATTAGACTACAAAAAAATCCACATAATGCACATTGAAATAAGTGTATATACTGTAGTCTGACTTTATTTTTGAGGAAATAAAGGTTAGATTTTTTATGAAAGCAGAAAAATCACAAATTGCTCTCTAACATTGAGGTAGCTAAAAGAAGGAATGAATGCATGTAGATATCTTAAAAGGCAATGACAGATACAATTTAATAATATAAAAGAATGTACTATACATTTATTTGTGAAGTGATGTGTTTTGGCAAATGGCAGATTGCACAAAAGGCTACTCATTTCTGGTTACAGTCCATTTTGATATGGGGTAGGGAGCCTCCGGCTGCGTTGTCAGAGTTGTTGAACTTGAACATCAAGACCCCATACAAAAAATAACAACAAAAAGAAATCACACATAATTTGCCTTAATTTACAGGGACACAATGAGCGAATACATTTGGGCTGCCCTAAGTGTTAATCATGGATTACATTAATAGTAATTTACAATGCATTAGAAAAGTCTTTCTTATGAAGAGTTGAACAAAGCATAGTCTTAATTGCGGCTTTTAAATGCAATAAAAATGTACCTGTATTGTAACTTTAAGAATTCTTCTTTCTAATAGGGGAAAATGACATTTGACATGTCACACGACATCATGATGACCTACTTAAGAAGCTTTTTTTTTATTTATTGCTTCACAGTGTTTAAAATAATTGATACATTTTCCAACCAAGTCTTTTATGTTAATTTCTGAATTTTGTATAAGACCCAAAATTATAGCTGTTCTTGAAATCTAATGGAATCATGCTATTGCCTATGTCTTTCAGAAAAGTCAGATTAAATGTGCTAAGATGTTTTTGCTGTTTTTCCTTTAGAATAACATACTTTTGTAATCCTTTCCTGATATGTTACAAAGGCAACTCATTTATTGGATTTATTGTTTGAAGTGAACATACAATAAATTCACCACATAGTTTCTAATTTTTTTTTAAACAGAATATTTTCACAGCTAATGTTGTTTTATAAAAAGTAAACATGCATATTTGCTATTGTAAAGGAAATATTGACAGTATAAATTAGCCTAATGTCAAGAAAATAATACACTTTTCTTTTTGTACTGTGCTTTCTTCCAGATAAATATATTGCAGCTCAAGAGCAAAAATGTAGGATTTCCACATTCCATTTTTTTATTGTTTTTTTTTTTCCTTTTTATTTTGCCTGATAAAGGATTTTAGAGTATCATATCCAAATCATGACGGGTCACTGCTATACTAAGCTTTCAATTGGGAAACAACTGAGAACATAAAATGTAGATGATGACAATGTTTTCTTGGAAAAAATCTATATTTTATCTAATGTCTTTTGAACCAAGAAATTACATATTGAAAATCAATAATAAATACACACATACACTCTCTCTATACAGTATATATGTATATATATATATATATATATATATATATATATATATATATATATACACAGGTATATATATATTAAACCACACTTTTTTTCACTAAGAATCCGAGAGTGCCGTCTGATGAATTCCATTCCATTTGCATACAGGGAACTGCGGGTCCAGGAAGGAGGGCACCGGGCAGTACCCCAGTGACGTTTAGAGGAGTGCCGGGCAAGATTGGATGTATATATATATATATATATATATACTATACAGTCCAAATTCTGGCTCTTAACAACTCACTGTATAATGACCAGGTGCCCTCATAAGGTTCTCTATCTGCATCGGGACCATCCAATATAACAAGTGTAATAACAGCACTCTGGAATTAGGTATGACTCCAGAAGATTTATTGGCTTTTTTCAAGCACAGCATGTTTGTTTTTGCTGTGCTTGAAAAAAGCCAAAAAATGGCTGAAACATTGCTGATGGCAAACTAAATAGTTTGGAGTCATACTTTATTCCAGAATGCCACTATTATACTGTTTATATATATAAATATGCACCTTAGTCATGTGCATATTGGCACCGAAACGGCCGTCGTGCAATGACCTTTCTGTGGAGGAGAACCATGACTGCTAAGTATTCCCATTTTTATGGATGCATTGAACTTGTTTAGATGGACTCCTCTTGTTGAATATTTGTCACTTTTGCACTTTATATGCCTTTATAAACGTTTTTGCTTAAACTAAATCTGATGCTGCTGGTCTTCAGTTCTACCATATCTAATTACCATACCTGGACCGGGCACTCAGTGGCTGACATGAGTAAGTGACCAACGGGACCTGACAAAGACCATAGTCGAAATGCGTTGGGCGTGGCTTATTCCAGCTGACGGAGTGAAGTCTTTTCTTCCACCTGTGGTCCCGTTGGTACTGGTCATATGTGGTGAGGCTCCGGCGTCTTGGTCCTGGATTTCATGGTCTGCGGGTGAGTGGCGGTACTCTGAACATATATTGGAGAGGTCCACGGTGACTGTGTTCCTATCAGGCTGGCAAGCATACTATTTTAAACTTTCAATGTACATGAGCCTTATTGTGCAGTAAATGTGTCTTTATATATATGCTCGTTGGTTGCGTCTCTTCTCATGTATGTATATATATATATATATATATATATATATATATATATATATATATATACACAGTATATATACATTTTAATCAGCATACATTTTACCATAAATAAGTTAATTTTGTGTATGGAAATTAAAAGTAATATTTATTAACTTTTTAGAAAAATAGTATAAATTAAATAATGAAGCAAATTCACATTTAAAGATTTAAACAATATATGTACATTTCACTGATATCTAAAGTCAGTATTCCACCGCACCTCTAGTATGGAATAAAAAATATAACTATAAAGGTGTACAGTATGGCAATCCAATGGCAAGTTGCTGTATGTCAAATGTAAAAATACTATAATAGTTGTATATGATATAATATTCATACATTATGCCATAATTATAATAATTTATACCAATTTATAAATAAAGAAACATAATAAATAAATGTATTTTTATATTCATAGTAATTTTTATATTTTGTCATACACTGAAAAACACATTTTTAAATCTAATCATTTTATTTCATATTGTCCAGAAAAAAAATTAAATATTATTAATTTCTATTCAAAATTTACATTTAATATTTTTTTTTAAATTTAATATAACATTACAAACATAATTTGTTTAAAGGTTTGCATTAATCATGTTTCTTAAGTTTCCTCAGTCATATACAATAATGTATACAATGGTGCATTTATTAAAACACTCATAAAGCTTGAAGTGAATCAATATGTAAATGTTTTTCTTTTTAGGGCTTCTGAGAGTTTATGAACACAATTGCAAATTATAATATTTAATGATGACCACAAGCAAGAGGTTTTATTCATTGAGAATATGATTTTGTAAATCAACTGCTTTCTGGGCACACAGTACTGTATGTGCTTTAGAAAGTAATTCCTTAATGATTTTTGCTTATTCATTGACATAAACTCCATTGCTAAAATTATTTATGTTTTTAACTCCTGCCATGTTCATGTAGCTACTATACCTTCTGCTCATTTTCTCTCAACATTCCATTACAAAGTCATTATAGATGCTAGTTTGAGTACTTCTTTCATGTCATGTACAGGTAAAATGAAATGTTGGAAATGATCTTGGTGCCCTCTGGAACATGAACATAATTGATATTACTGTTTGGTGTATAGGATGGAAATACTGTAATAGGCTTGAAAATGCCAGTAAATTGCTTAATTCTTGTAGCATTTTCTAAAATTTATTTTTATCCTAAATAAAGTTGAAATATAAGAATTAGGGGAATATGAAAAGGCCATTCACCCATCAAACCTCTCTCTTTATAATGTACCCTGGAGAGCATTTAATTGCTTTCTCAATGACCCCAGGGTCTATGCAAAATGAGCTTGTTATCTTCACTCTTGAAGACTGTCCCCATTTTATTACTATTTCTTGTATCTTAATTATAAAATACATAGACTAAATTGGTGGCAATCACTAAACCTTAATCAAACAGTGTAGAGAACATTTAAAGAGTTTTCTGAAATGAAAATCAGTGGTGTGTTGCTAAAACAATTCAAGATTAATTAACTTACCTGAAGGCTGAAACAGTATGTTTATCTTTGCACACGTGATGCATGGCATGACTTTGATACTACACCAAGTGTAGTGATTCCTGAATTTTCATACTTTTTATCTAAAAGCAGATTTATAGTATTCTTGCTATTACTTGGTGTGAATGATAAATGGCACTCCAGCCAATTAGCCCTTAACTGTAGAAGTACAGTTAACATAAGTTATACAACAATACAAACCTGAGAAAATAAGCAGCCACATAGCTAAGTGTAAAATATCCATAACAATAACCAAAACCTGGAAAAAATGGCGAGACAGTATGGGGAAAAGAAGAACATCCATAAACCAAAAAGTGAAGAAGGCAAGATATGGTTTAAGTAAAAACAAAACAGTAAAGTCTTATTTAAAAATCATGAATATATATGTTGAATAACTGTACTATCCAGAAGAATAATAAGTGAAGTAAACATGACCATTCAAGATGGTAGTCCATACACCACAAAGAGGCTTTTAGGAGACCATATGGAGGAATTATTCTCAAACCATGGGCCTAATTCACACCTTATCACAGGGCAAATTTATTCTCAAAATGGGCAAAACTATGTGCATTGCAGGTGGGACAAATGTAACATGTGCAGAGAGAGTTAGAGTTGGGTGAGTTATTTTGTTTCTGTGCAGGGTAAATCCTATCTGCTTTATTTTTACACTGTAATTTACATTTCAGTTTGAATGCATCACACCCATATCTAACTACCTCTGCACATATTACATTTTCCCCACATGCTATGAAAATGGTTTTGACCATTTTGAGAACAAATTTGCCCTGCGATCAGGTCTGAATTCGGCACATTATTCTTCATTGTATCAATGGAGAAGATGCTAAAGTGGAGTATTCAAAATACTGTAGGTAGTAAGAACACATTGAAATAGTTCATTTGAAATATAAGTTATATGTGAGTATGGAAGTAAAATGGAAAGAAAACTGGGTAAAAAAATAATAGCCTCCATATGGTGACTAGTGTTTTTGCCACACACACAAAAAGTGTCAATAAAAAAAAGTTTTCCTGGGATGCTAAAGACTTGCTAGCATCAGTACACAGATAACACAATCACATTACACATATTAAATATAAGCATGAGGAAAACAACTTGACAGCAAAAACAGTAATAATAGTAATGTATAATAATAAAATTGTAGAAAAAACATGGAAATACTTGATACATGCCCTGAGAAGATACAGATCCTTCAAATGAACAGAAACTGCTTTCTTCTTGTGAATGAGAACTAGCTTTCCACCCTAGAGGTGAGTAAGCATTACTTGAAATAGGCAATCACAAAACCACCCTAAACAATGATACATAGGGGACAAGGCAGGCCCATTACAAATGAGATCTGAGGTGGCAATGAATTATAAATTCTTGAAAAAAATTCCAAGAAAGTCACATCTCCTCTACAGACCATTTTTTGTGGATTTGCTGGTACATTATAAGAAGCTGTGGATACCTCCACAGACAAGTCCACTCTTTAAGGATGGAGATGACAGCTGCTACTGTGTTGATAGATGTGATGGATCCATTGCAGGCATCAAGTAGCTTTGTAGGATAACCACAGTGGTATGGTATATTGGATGTGTTTTGCCCCATCGATTTCCAGGACTTTCTCAAGATGGGACGACACATGATGATATAACAATATCCCTGAATAATCTGCAACACACAGATTGACAACTACCAATGTTCCTGACGGTAATCAAAGTTCCAGCTTCAAATGACATGCAGTATTGGCCTAGACACTCTATTAGCTCTACAATCTTCAGCTAACATGCATGACGACACTCCACCGCTACCAGCATATGTTATTTGACCAGCTTGGTCCATGGCCATACTACATAGTGACTAATATTATTTATTTATTATTTATTAACAGTTTCTTATATAGCGCACACATATTCCGCAGTGCTTTCCAGAGAATATTTGAACAATCAGTCCTTGCCCCAGTGGCACTTACAATCTATATTCACTACCACATGACACACACACTCATTCATTCTAGGATTAATCTTTTTGTTAGGAGCTAATTAATCTACAAGTATATTTTTGGAATGTAAGAGGAAACTGGAATACCCAGAGGAAACCCACGCAAGTACAGGGAGAATATACAACCTCCGCACAGTTAGGGTCATGGTGGGTATTAATCTCATGACCTCAGCGCTGTGAGGCAGTACTGCTAACCATTACACCATCCGTACTGCATCCGTAATATGCTTTGAGTTTCATTTTCCTCCAGATGCACTGAATGTCACGCATGTGAGACAAATAGGAGTAATATCTCATCTTCTTACAGCCTGCTAACAGGCTACTTCCATCTGAAAGCAATAAAATCTTGCTGCACTTGTATGGGACAACTCCAATGCCTATCAGCTCAGTTGTGTATATATCACCCATATGTGTTTTGCCTGATCTGGGAGGAAACGGCGCATGTCAGTCCGTGACCGCTGGCGTCATCGCGCATTCAGGATGACGCGGATGCATGTCACAGCGGGACTTCCGGGGAGGTGTGCGTTCCACCCCGTATCAATATGGCGTTATTAAACCGAGTATTGACACCACACTTGAGGAAAATATTTGCTATATTTATTACACCAAAGGGGGCTTTTTATTGAGCAGGCCACCAGTACCATATAAGTAGTTATAACGTTTTTAAACACTTCCGGTTTTCGGATCTTAAACAGAACAGGAAGGGGAGGAATATTATGAAGGGTATAAAAACCCATGCTGCAGACCCAGACTCTCACATCCTGAGGAAGACCTGGCAAGGTTGAAATGCGTTGGTGGAGAGTCTGGGGCCTATTCAGAGACCTGTACTACTGCATGCACTTTACTTCCAATTCAGGGGTATCAGTCCGGACCTGGTCTCCTGAACAAAGTTAAGTTATTTTTTCCATCTTTACTGTGTAGTTTGTACTGGCCGACTGTGCCCTATATTTTAATTTTGTCTTTTTAATACGTATTATACCGGTTTTCACTTTTCTTTTGGTATATATATATATATATATATATATATATATATATATATATATATATATATTGATCTAACAAAGAAAAAAACGAACCAGAAGGAAGGCACGTTTAAAGAAACCGAGATAGGTTTGAAACTATGCTTTGTTGTGAAACTATGCTTTGTTGTGTAAGTGGGGTACGTCCCCTGCTTTATCTCCTTGAGACACACTGGGTGAAGGTATATCCATTTTTCTGGGAAAGAAACAATCGGCAGGAAAGGCCACATATCGTTTTGATATAAAGAAACTTTTATGTGAGGAGCACATCTTTGTTTTGGTGTGAGTAGGGTACGCTACCCTCCTAAATTAGTAGAAACCCACTTCTTAAGGTGGCGGTCATAAAAAACGAATGATCCTGTAAGAACATACTATACTATATCCCATTTCTGTTTCTCTTTCATACTCCTGCTACGGAGAAAAAGAAAATAGAAAATAAATAAAGAAAATAAAAAAAAATTCCCATTTTTGAACAAAATCAAGCTACATGTTAAGGACTATCTGAGCTATCCCTAATAGGTTGTGAGCGCGGTGTGCGACAGGGGAAACCATTCTTGTATAAATTGTCTGTATTGAAGGTTGGGTGATCTCCATTTCCCTGTACCTACTGCTGCTCTCTGTTGCGCCAACAGGATACTGTACTCTTTTTTTTCTTGACTCACCTCTATAAGTAGAGCTGTATCAATGATCTGTGCAGGGACAGCGGCCATTGTCTGCCGCCCTCTTTTGGCATGCTGAGAGGACGTCACCGTCGGGGGAATGGTTGCCTAGACAACGTGTCAACTAAAGATAAAGTGTATATGTCAATAAAGTTTAACACATTCTAATAAAGGAAAATAAACTCTTTTAAAGTGCTCTGGTGCAAAAACGTGTCCCGCGGTCACTGCAAGTTTAGTGATAAAAAACAATCAATAAATGCAATCAAAATGTGCAAGTTGTCAAAAAGCGGGATATGTTCTTAAAGTGCAGAGTAAGAGATGTATATATTAAAAAAAGAACAAAATGTTATACATACTGTGCGTATATACGTATTATGCTACTATGCTACAGTCTAATACTGCGGGTGCTGAACTAATCAAGTTCAAATAATAAAATTATTACTTTACCTACCCATTGGGGTGGTGATCTTTTTGCACAAATTCGATTGCACAGCACCTTCTCATTAAAACCCCTATAAAATTGGCAACATGCAAACCTCTTCTACAGGCAAATTTGTACATCAGCGAGTAACCCTGACGCCAGGTTCAACGTTCAGTTTTTCTGAATCGGAAGCAGAGGGGATTCTATTTACCAATGAAATAAGCCAATTGGAGGGTAAAGACAGTCCCAAGGATGTTCAACAAAACCCATTTGAACTGAAAAACCGTGAACTTGACTTTTTTTTAACTTTTTTTTATCACGGAATGACATTATCCAATTATTTTAGGGATAAGAAAATAGAATAAAGAACACCCCCACAATTGGCCGTTACAATTCTGAGTTTTGTATCAAGTGGACATCTATACTAAACAAGTGTTCTCTTGAATTGCTTCTGCTCCTTATAGAAGAGTCCAAATGAGAGTATGATAAAGCGAAAGGTAATTTCTGCACTTATGAGACTACCCACAGGCCCATACTAATGGCAGAACCATCCGGAGATTGGCTCACTAAGCTCAATAAAGATATAGATAAATACAAGGAGGAACTTTTACAGTTCAAAAAAGCCAAATGGTTAAAAGTGGACCAGGACTTCGAATATCAACGAGTCTATGGATGGTTAACAGGGGCTCAGCATAACGAGGAAGCACATAGCACTTTAAGATGCAAACCATACTGGAATAGACAATGGATTAATAATGACTCACCCACCACGGGCAGCGAGAGTAATCTGAGAGATAGAAGTTACAACCCAGGTCCCTGCCCTTTAGGTACGCAGCTGGGCTCAAATTTCTGGCACAAATCCTCACGTATGAGGAGGGGCAAACAAAATGTCTGGGAGAGCAAGGCAAACCAAAAAAACCTCCAAGACAACCAATGACTTAGTCTTTAATTTATATGCAAGACAACTTACAAAGGAAGAGACTGAGGTCCTCCAAAAAGGTCTGGCCTTCATCCCCACGACGATTGCAGATCTCCTACAATATAAGGTGGAACTTTTTCAGTTAAATAGAAAACACTTTAAAGGAGGACACACAGAAGTCGAGTCCTGCCTCGGTTCCGGAGCACCTGGCTAGATTTAAACCACGCTCCGCATTTGATCCCCCTAGCACCAATGCGTCACTGAAAACCTTTTCAAGCATAATAGAGGATCAGTTGCAAGCTTAAAAGTCTAACATCCCCAAAACCCATTGGAACATGTCTAAAAGTGAACTAAAGGCATTGAAAAACCTGGCATCATATGAGGACATAAAACTATGCACCAGTCCGACAAGGGAGGTTCCTTTGTCATTCAAAAATGGATTATCGGGGAGAAATACATCGACAGCTGGCGGATACAAGGACTTATTCTAAACTACGAAGGGATTCCACCCCCCAGATTAAAAAACAACTAGATGAGACTTTGTCCAGAGGAGTCTAGGAGGGACATATTTCTGCGACTTGCAAGTGATATCTCACAGCTGATTTCCCAATCAAACCCATCCTGTACACTATTCCCAAGGTGCATAAACAACCAACAAAACCTCCAGGTAGACCGATTATCTCGACGAGGAAGTCGATTTTCCATCATGGGTTCTTGCAACCAATTATCCAAGCTGCTCCTACCTTTCTCAAAGATACCACCACATTGTTGGTGGCCCTGGAAGAACTGGGACAACTCCCCCCCCCACATGTCTGCTCTTCACAGTTGATGTATGCAGCTTGTACACCTGCATCCCCCATCAGGGGGGGTTGCAGGTGGTAAGGAGATTACTTACTAACCATGTGAAATACAATGGTCCAGATTTGGACTTCTATATGGAGTTACTGGAGTTGGTTCTCAGCAAAAAAATATTTTTACTGTGATGGGGCTCATTATCTTCAAACAGAGGGCGTGGTGATGGGGTCCAATGTGGCCCCATTGCTGGCCAATGCCTTCATGTTTGAGGTAGAGAGAGACCTCTTCTTCAGTGATAGCGAAATTGAACAGAAGATCCTACGCTATTTTAGATTTATAGACACCATTTGGAGTTTTTGGACAGGATCGAAGATTGATTTTAGACATCTGATTGATACACATAACGGGATAGCTAATCCTGTCAAGTTTACATATCAGATCGTCCAAGAGTCCATTAACGAGGGGTGGCATACAGACAGGTCTGTTTAGAAAATCTTCAGACTGCAACAACCTGGTATTGGCCACCAGTGCACACCCCATGCATAATAAATTATCTCTACCTTACAGTCAATACCTTTCGGGTACTACGTATAGTCAGTGACCCCTTAGAAGCTAAAAAAGAACTAGAGATAATGACCAATAGATTTGTGGATAGGGGGTACAACCCAGGTAATCTACAAAGGCAATGTCAGAAAGCCCTATTAAAAACTAGATTAGCGCTTTTACATCCCAAATATCGATCCAAAGAGCAGTCCAATAAGTTAATTTGGGTGAATGTGTTCACAAATGAATCAACAAACAGGATTAAAAAGGTCAAAAAACAGTGGCCGGTAGTCAGATCTGATCCAGACCTGAACTTGGAGGGCATTTCATTAATGCCAGCATACAGGAGGGGGAAAAATCACAATGAATATCTTGTTAAAAGAGATATCACAGATATGGGTAAAAAGGTTCCTTCCACCTTCTTGGGTAAAACTAAAAAAGGCAGCTTCAGATGCCCCAACTGTACCACCTGAAGTTTTATGCAAGTGGGTACAACCATACCACCCCCCATAATCTGGAACAAGATTTCCCATTAGATATCACCTCACATGTACATTGCAATTTGTAGTTTGTGCCATTTTTTGCCCTTGCTCACTGGTATATGTGGACAAAACTGAAACCCAGTTCAAGGAGTGTATGGCGAATCATTGTTGATAGGGCTACTAGGCAACTGCTCTGGAAGTCTGAGCACACCGGCGGGTGCGTATCGCAAGTGAGTGACGTCATTCATAACCAGATGGAGGACGGCAGCCAGCAGCCCAGCCGCACAGTGATGGGGGTGATTATATAGCTAAGCCTGTTTGTACATTTTTTTGAGCCTGATGACGTGCAATAAAGCACAAAACTTTCCTTAATGTGACCTCCGTGTCCAGCTACTTATTTTTGTGGATGACAGACCCGCGAGTGCTAATTTAAATCAATGTTTTTGCCTATGACATTTTATCCAACAGCAACCCATCTGAAAAAACATTTAGAATCATTACTTTTTTCAAATGAGCAGATTAAAAGTTTAAATAAAACCTCTGACCCTGTAATAGTATATTCCTAAATAGTTAAAACATATTTGATTTTTTTCTTAAGATGTATAGCCTGACAGGTTTAGCGCTTATACTCGGTGTTGAATCAACTGAAATCAACATTATTCCTTTTTCTAGGGTTTCTAGATTTTTTATTTTTTTGGTCACAAATGATTAACCTTTGTTTTGTTAATATTTGAAATCAATATAAGTTTACTGTATTGGGATTGGATAAGTGGAATCAGACAGAAATAATGTCACATTATTTCAACTATTATTTGCATTCAATTAAGCTGGCTGCAATAGTTAAAAATTGATGTTTCAAAAATAATTCAGTAAACACTAAGATGTAATTTGCATGTCATTATCAACAATTGAAAGGTGCAGAATTTTTCTTGTGTCTTTTTGCTTTGTGTAAGAATTGCTTTCTCTCTAACTTGCCGGCATTTTTTTTTTTCAAAAGAAGATTTTACTGTTGTTTATGAAGATAATAAAAAATACAATTTCAATAGCTTTTGTGATATTCAATAAAGGTAAAATGTATCACTAATAAGGTAACAATAAAAGCCTATGAATATATACAACATATTTAAAAAGGCAAACTGCATGTAAACATTCATTTAAATGTACTGTACTATTCAGAAAATATAAATGAGATATTAAATGCTTTTTCCAGATATGGGTAAAAAAATTATTTGTTAATATTTAGTTTGCGATTTATGGCCTTGACTTACAATGAAACAAACATAATTATCAAGAATAATAACCGATGTTCACCAATAAAGATTACACTACTTTTGTCCCTTGATGTGCACTGCTAACATGAGTGAAATGATAGCATTGTAAGGTAAATGATTGTTTTTAAATAAAAGTATTGTTCGAGAGTACAGTGCATTCATATTACAACATCATGATTGTTTTAAAATAAAAGTATTATTTGAAAGTACAGTACATTCATATTACAACGTTATATACATATTCAAAAATGTAATGTTCATTTTAACTCATATACTGCTACTGAACATAACATCCCCATCCAGTAATATATGTGGAATTCATTTTCATAGAAATAGAACACATCAAATAGAAACTCTCAACACTTTAGCCCTTGCTTCAACAATCTTTTATATGAAGACATCATGTGATAAAGAGGTTAGAGCTAATATGGGGATACCCACTGCAGATTATATATTTAGAGTGTTGTGTCAAAGTTATAGAAACACAGTTCTGTTTGTCACTTTAACAGTAGACTACAGGCTTGTTACCCCACTGCTGTAGTAGTTCCCAGTCATAAACTGTAGTAGGGGCAGTATGGGTGGTATAATGGTTAACACTGAGGACAAGGGTTGAATTCCCACAATGACCCTAACTGTGAGTTTGTGTCATTTGTTTATAATGAATAATAGAAATACAAGTATACTGCAGTCATCATCATGATTTTGACTGGCATATTCTTATCTAGCAGAATTTTTATGGTCAATTAGTTTTTGCCCTGTTTACACTAATATACTGTATTTTAATACATACAAATACCATATATACTCGAGTATAAGCCTACTTTTTCAGACCATTTTGTATGTTAAAAAAGCCCCCCCCCCCCCCCCTCGGCTTATACTCGAGTGAGGGTCCCACTTGAGTTAATGAGTTTTCCTAGTTTTTTGTTGTAAAATTAGGTGCCCCGGCTTATATTTGGGTCTGCTTATACTTGAGTATATACGGTAATTAAGTGCATTTTTATTAATAAAAGCTATATCAGGTTGACAGTTGGTAGAGTTGTTACTGTCAAATTGGGGCATTTATTTTAAGTCTGACCACATGTCATGGAGTCCTTTCACATTGGTGAATTGTATTGACTCAAGATCAGTGTAAACTGTATAAAAACAAAACTCTTTTTATTGGTAGTAGCAGTACGAAAAGCTGGAGCATAGGAAGTCTTATTTGAGACGATACAACAACTCTGCCTCCCTTAAGAATGGGTATTATATATCTGCTTTTCCAGTGGTTTCATTAGGGCCATGACCTAACTTTGGCTGGCAATGTTAAATGGTTTTTGGAGCTAGTATAAAGATGAAAGGATTCTCCAGTGTGCTTCAGTATGGTTACAAGGGAATTTGGTAGTGTGGGTACATATTGGAATCTACAATTTTGAAACAAGGAAAACATACAAATGGTGCAATATATAAAGCTGTCTGCAAACCCATGTATAATGAACAGTAGAAAATGAATAACTTGAGATTTAAAAGGCGAGATTTCTTTATGAGTTTGATGACTACAAAAAGGAACAAAACCTTTCTGCTACTTTGGATTTCCAAAATTTTTATGTTTAGTAAAATGTTTACCATTCTCACTTTGCTTGCTATACATCATGGGTCTTCAAACTGTGGCCCTCCAGATGTTGTGAAACTACATGTTGGAACATTGCCACATTTTTTTCCTATAAGAGCATGTCAAAACTGTCAGGGCATGCTGGGACATATAGTTCCACAACATTTGGAGGGCCACAGTTTGAAGACCCATGCTATACATCATATAGTTGAGAAAAGACTAATGTTTATGATATTTTATAGAATTATGGTTTTTAGAAAGTGGTTGTAACTGGAATCCCTCTAATAGGGATAGCCAACTCCAGTCCTCGCGAGCTACCAACAGTTAACATTTTCCATGTCTCCTCTCTAGCTGTGGGACTATGGTGAGAGAAGCCTATGGCAGCCATCTACCTGCTTGCCCATGGAGATGAGCCCTGGGTTATCCATCTCCCCCCAGTAAACCAAACCAGGTGCACCACTAGCATGACAGGCTTCGCAATGGTCACAGACAATAGGGATTGCAGTGGTTGCATTGAGCATCCAGCTCTATGTGACTGCATTGACCACAGCAGCCTATTTATGGCCCTGCATTAACATGTCCAAAACGCAATTATTTTTCAATTTGACCCCTCTGATGTGTACACTTGGACTTTCAGGAGTGCAGTACCTTATCACAGATGTGCAGGCAGCAACTATCAGTGGAATGTGGCATTAGAAATAACTTTCAGAACAGCATGTACTAATAAAGGTTAATATCAGTGAGTATGGGACTCTTGCATCTCTTGACTATCTGTGTAAATCTGCATACAACTTTGTACTGATAAACACATTCTTTTTAAATCGATCACAAAGTGATGATTTGGTTTTTATTTTCAACTAATAAGGTAAGGTGTCTGGGGGTGAGAATGTCCAGGTTGTGCTATAAACCCAGACACCCCTACTGCATTCACATCACAAACCCTGCTCTGACCTGGTATTTGAAAACATTTCTAAAATGGCAATTTAAACCCCTTCCACATCGCATGATGGAGCCAGTTTATTACTGGGTTATTACTAGGTTGGAGCCTTTCACACTGAACCCGGTGCACTCACAGAAAACAGTGTAATGTCATTTGTAATGGACTTTTATGGCTCACATATTTGTATTATAGCTAAAAATAAGCCTGTTTACTGATGATTGTGTACTGAACCAATTACAAATGTCTTTAGTTATATATTAGAGAATCCTTTACCGTGCCAGTGATTTACCTGGCAATTTCTGCCTCCCCTCCTATTCTAAGCAACTTCCTCACCTCCTCATCAGTTCATGTTGCCATAAATGTATGATCTGTAGTGTAGAAATATGCTAGCAATGCTTCTCCACTACTTCAACTGCTATTTCTCTTGTTTCCAGATTCAGGATAGTGTCACCAGGCAGGGAGACAGCCTATCACTTTCTTTGGTACAGTCATGTGTTCAAAATACTAATCTTAAAAAAGTGATAACATGGAGAGTGATAAACAGCCAGCCAATCAGCTACTACATGCTATGTCACAGACTGTGTTTGAAAAATGCTAGGCAGGAGCTGATTGGCTGGTAATTTATCACTCTCCATTTTATCACTATTGAAGCTTAGTGAATCTGGCCCATGTCTTTCACACTGCAAAATGAATCGCATTTGATCTGTGTAAGATCCTTCTTTTTAAACTAGTTCAAATGCTTGGGTTTTTGATCCAGTATTTTGACTATGGAGCTTTCACACTACACTTAGAACTAGGTTGACATGCTTAAAAATTGGCAATATACCATGTTATTGCTGCAGTGTGAAAGCGGAATTAGAGGTAAATTTACTAAGACGAGATTTCTAATGAAGATGGGATGTTGCCCATTGCAACCAATCAGATGCATTGTAGACTGCAGTCAAAGCTCTGTTCCTTGTGAAATCTGTGAAATACAAAATAAGGGGGCCGACCCTAAACCCAGGATACACCCGAGAGCCTGCCCCAATCAGTGAAAATCAGTGGCTGGTTTGCATTTGATGCTACTGAGGCCATGCTGGTGTTTGGTCCAACAAACACCACATTGTTAAGTACTTGCAGTGGAGACAAAGACATAAGATAATTACTCATCTGGAGTGGAACTCTGGGAGGCGAAATTACAAGGATATATTGGTAAGATCTTATTTGTGGGGATGTGGGATGCCAGGTATCTAGGGGACATGTCACATTATTACTTTTTACAAATGACATTCTGCATTGGTAGGTGTAAACTGAAGAATTGTTCTGGATTTATCAGACAGATTGCGTCATCGCAAGAGTTTTAAGAATCAGACTAGTTTGCACAACTGTTTTGAATTTACAATATCTATTTATATGATCTTTATGATATATATATATTTGCAAAAAAACAGAGAAGAGACGCACCAATTGAAGTCCTGCTGGTTCCTGGTCATCTGTGTGTGAGGCTCCGGCGTCTTGGTCTACGATCCTGTGGTCTGCAGCTAAGCAGCGGTGCTCCTTATACATTGGTCGGAAGGGTCTGCGATGACTGTGTACTACAAGGCTGGCAAGCACATCAATTTAAACTGCTATGTATGTGAGCTTTATTGTTCAGTAAATGTGTTTTCTATCATATTGCTCATTTGGTGCATCTCTTCTCTGGTTTTTTGCAAGTGTCTACTAAAAGGATCCTGGTACATAGTTACATAGTAGTTAAGGCTGAAAAAAGACTTGCGTCCATCTAGTTCAACCTGGTATAGATATCCATTGCTGATTTGGTAGGTTCTGGTATTTTACAGACAAATTATATTTCTTATTTGTACCCATGGATGTTTTTCTCCAGTAAATGTCTGTCCAACTTTGCCTTGAACGCATTTAATGAGCCAGCCGTTACCACCTCTCTGGGAAGAGAGTTCCAGAGTTTGACTGTTCTGACCGTAAAGAAATTCTTTCTACTAGCTGAATGAAATCTTTTTTCTTCTAATCTATACTCATGCCCTCGCGTCCTAGATTCCTTTCTAGTAGAAAATAGGGTGTGTGACAGTTCCTTATATTGGCCCTTGATATACTTATACATGTTGAGCATGTCCCCCCTTAAACGTCTCTTTTCTAATGTAAATAGTCCCAATTTGCTTAATCTCTCCCCGTAGCTTAAATTCTCCATTCCCCTAATCAGCTTTGTTGCTCGCCTTTGGACTTTTTCTAATTCTATGATGTCCTTTTTATAGTGTGGGGCCCAGAACTGTACTCCGTACTCCAGGTGAGGTCTCACCAATGCTTTATATAGTGGCATAATTACCCTTGAGTCCCTAGTTTCCATTCCCCTCTTAATACATGCCAGAATTTTGTTGGCCTTTTTTGTAGCTACATTACAATGGGCACTACATCCTAGATTGCTGTCTATTTGGACTCCTAGATCCTTTTCAAGTATGGAATTACCCAGTTCCTCTCCGCTAAGGTTGTAACTTGCACACTGGTTGTGTCTCCCAAGGTGCATAACCTTACATTTATCTACATTGAACCTCATCTTCCATTTTTTTGCCCACTAATCTAGAATTGCAAGATCATTTTGAAGCATGGTGACATCTTCTGGTGATTTGATGACTTTGCTAAGTTTTGTATCGTCCGCAAAGATGGATACATTGCTGAGTAACCCTATCCCAATATCGTTACTAAAAATGTTAAACAAAATGGGCCCCAAAACCGAACCCTGGGGCACTCCACTTAGTACCGGTATCATATCTGATACGGCACCATTCACAACCACTCTTTGTTCTCTATTACATAGCCAATTCCCTACCCATCTGCAGATATTTTCACCCAATCCTAGGTTCTCCATTTTATTAATCAATCTCCTGTATGGGACAGTATCAAATGCTTTAGCGAAATCTAGGAAAATCACATCTACAGCATTTCCATTATCGAGGTTTTTGCTAGCCTCTTCATAGAACCCTAGTAGATTAGTTTGGCATGAACGATTTTTCACGAACCCATGTTGGTTAGTACTGAGTAGACGGTGATGATCTAAATATTCCTGGATACCATCCCTTAAAAATCCTTCAAATAGTTTACCCACAATTGATGTTAAACTAACGGGTCTGTAATTAGCTGGATCTTCCTTTTTTCCTTTTTTGAATATTGGCACTACCTCTGCTATTCTCCAATCTTTTGGTACTATACCTGACGATAGTGACTTGCTAAAGATATAATGTAGGGGGGTAGCTAGTTCATCCCTTAATTCCATTAATACCCTCGGATGAATCCCATCTGGCTCTGGTGACTTATTTGTTTTGAGTTTGCTTAGCCTCAGTATTATTTCTTTCGGCGTGAAATCCACAATGAGATCTGGCTTATTTGTCCCGTTTGTGGTAAATGTTCGTTCCACAGTCTGCTCTCCCTTAGTAAATACTGATGAGAAGAACTCATTTAACAGTTTTGATTTTCCCTTGTCCTCAGTAACACTTTTTCCACTAGTATCAGTTAGTGGGCCTATGTTTTCCTTAATTAAACGTTTACTATTTATGTATTTAAAAAACTTCTTTGGGTTGGTTTTGCTTTCAGTGGCTATGCACTGTTCATATAATATTTTAGCTGCTTTGATTACCCCTTTACAAGTTTTGTTTGATTCTTTGTATTTTGCGAACGCCTCCTCATTCAAGTTATTTTTATAGAATTTAAAGGCTCTGGTTTTATTGTTGATAGCTGACCTTACTTCTTTGTCCAACCATGGTGGCTTTTTTTTGTTGAATTTACCTTTAGTTACTTTAGGAATGTATTCAATAGTTAGTGAATCAAGCACCTTTTTTAGAGTATCCCACATTTCCTCTGCATTTTTTCCTTCCATAACCGTTTCCCACCCAATTCCTGTTAGGGCTTCCCTGAATAATTCAAAGTTCGCTTTTCTGAAGTTTAGTATTTTTGCAGATCCTTTTTGATGTAATTTACTGAAGTTGATTTCCAGTGAAACCATATTGTGATCACTATTCCCTAATTGTTCAATTACTTTTGTGTTTGAAACTAAGTCTGTGTTATTTGTTAATACTAAGTCCAAGAGCGCCTCATCACGAGTTGGAGTTTCTACCGTTTGTGTAATAAACTGGTCTTTAAGTAAGCTTAAGAACCCATTGCTTCTTGCTGATTTACCTGTTTCGTTTTCCCAATCAATGTCGGGTAAATTAAAATCCCCCATAATTAATACCTGACCCTGATTTGATGCTTGTTTGATTTGGTTTAAAGGAAGAGACTCTTCCCTTTCATTTATATTTGGTGGTCTATAGCATACCCCTATTATAAATTTGTTTTTTGGTTTCTTATTATTGTCGGTTATCTCTGCCCACACTGTCTCCGAGTTGTCGTCTTCCAGGTCTGTGCTCATATTTTTCTCACATGATGTTAAGTTATTATTTACATATAGGCACACACCCCCGCCCCTTCTATTTTCCCTGTCTTTCCTGTAGAGTGTATATCCCTCCATGTTTAATGCCCAGTCATGCGACTCATTACACCATGTTTCTGTAATACCAATGATGTCGTAGTCATCCCTACTGATCACCGTTTCAAGCTCCCCGATTTTACTCACTAAGCTTCTTGCATTAGCCAGTAAGCATTTTAATTTATGTTTATTTTTAGATATGGCTCTAATATTGTGATTAGTTTCACCCCAGGACCCATTTGAATTCTTTACTAGCTTCCTCTTTCCCCTCTCCCCTTCAATAGACTCTCTACAGGCCTCCCCACCATGCACACTGCCTGCCCTCTCCATAGTTCCGGGAATTCTTCCTCTGTCATTCCCTCCTTCCCGTAAACTAAGATCATCTGTACCTAAGAACTGTAATGGGGTAACGTGACTGTTACAACATAACATTTTATTACATGACATTCCTGATGCACCCTGAGAGTTACCCCCGATTATACCCTTGTTATGTCCCAGGACTTTGTCTATGTCTCCGTCCCCCCCCCATCTCCTTCCCCCATATGATTCCTGATCCCAGTCCGGCTTCTCTCCCTGATGGTCCCATAATGTCTTGCTGCCCCCACCCCCCCCCCCGTCGCCTAGTTTAAAATCTCCTCCAACCCTCTAACCATCCTTCCCCCCAGCACCGCAGCCCCCTCCTCGTTCAGGTGCAATCCATCACGGCAAAAAAGATGGCGCCTGACCGAGAAGTCCGCCCAGTGTTCCAGGTACGATCTATGTGGAAGGAGACTGCACACATTGCATGCTACTGTGGACTTTGAATTCACTAATTACATTTGCGCTGGGTATCATTGTTCTCTCTCTCTCTCTCTCTCTCTCTCTCTCTATATATATATATATATATATATATATATATATAGCAGTCTTGGTTAGCCCGGCACTCAGACCCCCCCACGGGGTAACTTGCTCAGTTGCCCTCCTGTGCTGGCTGGAAAGCCAGAAATATGCAGATACTGGCAGAAAGCAGCGGCACTCTGAGACTTCAAAACGGTGCAAAAAAGTGAAAACTTTACTCGTCTGCAGTTTCGGGGATATCACCTCTTCATCAGGACAAATACATGGTGCAAATACAATCAATAAATACACTCCAAACAACTCACCCACGCCCCCCGGCGTTCCCGCGTCTCCGTGGTCCTGCCCCGTACTTCCGGCCATCTCCAGGTGTGTCATGCTGCGGGGCGGACGTGCGTCAGTTGTTTACTGCCGTCGTCCGGGCGACCAGAGGACTCTCACCCCTCTGACGTCTCCGGCTTCCGCCCTCCACACTAGCCCGCCTCTCCGTGACGCTGGTGGTTGCCCTGGCAACCCGTAGTCTCTCACTCTACTGGCTAGCCCGGCCCCCATATATATATATATATATTCCAATGCAAGGATCACACTCGCCTCCAATAAAGCACATATGCCGGGGTGCCAGCTCAAGTGTCTAGAAAGTCCAGTATCTATAATATCTCTAAGAAGAAAGAGGACACTCACCGGTCTTCTTGCTCACCAGAAAATGTATTCCATCATCCCAACAATAATAAATTAAAATGTCTATGACAGTGGGCCATGGGCCTATGTTTTGTTCTGCATCCAGACCTTTTTCAAGGCCCCCACTCTCTCCTCATAAAGTGCATAACCCATCATATGCCATGTGAACCTTAAATGCCTCCAGAATTACTAGAAAACACCTTCTTGCATAGTCAGACAAAAAACCTGGAAGTATACTCCCTAATCATAACAGCACTATAATAGGCTTAACTATACAAGTACAGCCTACAAGCCAATCCATTTAATGTACACTATCCACATAATAGAAATACTCACCTGACATGCAAGTTCTATTCCTCTCCTGACAAACCAGTCCAGTGATCACAGAGTGGAACTGTGTCATCTGCCGCTTACATCACTTCCACCTTGTGTAATGCACAAGCTGGATGTGTGCATTCCACTGTGGACTTCTACACATCTCTGTCTACAGCAGCGATCTAGCAGCGCTGCAATGCACATACTGTTTGGAGCTATTAGTACAACTGTGATGTAGTTATCCCAAGCCCCTCACCATATATACTGGGGCAAAAAAGAGATCACATGGTGCGTTTACATAAATCAGCAAAAAAAACAAAAAACTGAAAAAATCTAAAAATACATATACTGTATAATAATTCATATTACAATTAAAAAGGATACTGTACATGTAGTTGCTCAGACCATCCTATTAGGTTAAATATAATCACAAGAAAACTGACAAAAAATTGTCAGTTTTCCAGCTTTTTGATCCAATTAACCTCCTTTCTGAGGAGAATCATTCCCCTATCCCCACCTCTCAACAGTGGGGGTACCCAGTTGATCATCATATAGCTTAATGATGAAATTTGATGTTTGAGCTACAAAAAGTGTGCCGCAACAGGTTTGTCTGTCGTCTGATGTGCATAGGCAAGTCGGATGGACGACCAGTGTTGATTCATCCTCTCCTTAAAAGTACAAATTGTCTTGCCTACGTAAAATAGGCCACATGGGCAATGTAAAAAGTACACCACTTGGTCCATCATACATATCAAGTGATGCTAAATAAACAGCTTTTTCCCGTATGCGGATGATGGAATGAGGGACCATTGATCAAACCACAACATGTGGTACAACTTGGACATTTAAAACAGCCTGATTTGACCGTAAGCCACCTTTTGTCTGTAGATGGACCTGGAGAAACATCTGGTCCTAATAAAATGTCCTTCAAGTTTTAACCACGATGGGCTGCAATCAAAGGTGGAACTTTAGTAACTTTATGGAATGCTAAATCCGTCTCAAGGAGATACCAGTTACTCTTGATCGATTTCTCCATCCTTTTGAATCGAGTGTCACACTTCATCACCACTGTCATGCGTTCAGTATTGCACTTTTTTGTGGATGTTGGAGAAGCGAATAGTTGTCTTGCTCTTGTAAGACTATTTTGACTATCACTCTCACAATATGCTCATGCCAGAAATCTAGCACAATAGTCCTCGATCTGTTGTTTGGCTGTTTCTGCTACTGAATTGTTCCTGAATACTCATAACAGTTGAGAGATAAGGAGTTTTGATTTCAATTTGTCAGGATGATGGCTTGAAGCCCATAAAAGCGTGTTGCGGTCAGTAGGCTTCCGGAACAGAGTATATACCATGTTGCTTATTTCGCTGATAACATTGTGACCATCTCAATATAATAATTGTTGTTGACCATTTCTAGTGTCTAAAATGTATCTATCAATTTATTCATACGTACCTATTTTTAGCATACTGAACTTCTATGTTTTAAATTTTCTCATTATAATTTTCAAAATGTGCCCCAAAAAGCCTTGTTGTTCTTCCTTTCTCTTGGTCACATCGTGACCTTCTCCGTTTTCAGTTGTATCGCAGAACACTTTTGGGAGCATCACCAACCAGATACCACTTACCTACCTAAGCATCAGTGCTAATTATGTTGGTTAAATCAATTTATGTACGTTACCCTTATTAATCCATTTTAATTTTCCAGTGCCACTCCCGATCCCTATTGTACAAATATAATTCAAATGCATAGACCTGTTCAATACTCCAAATAGTCCAAAAAGTTCATACTCTCACGGTCAACTGTAGCAGTAAAGAGAATAGGGCATTCTAGTTCATTCAATTGTTTAACCATCACATAAAAGGAATTTTCTGTCCCCCTCCACACAATAAATAGGTCGTCAATAAAACTTTTATAATGTAGGATGTTTGTGCTGTATATGCCCAGAATATGAACCATCTCATAGGCCTCCATATACAAATTGGCGAACCCCGGCGCTAAATTAGACCCCATGGCGCTTCCGGAAATCTGCATGTAATAACCACCATGATACATAAAATGATTTTTTTTGTCAGCACCAATTCAATGAGTTGACACAAAAATTCCAGCGGTGGTCTCTCATATGGACCTTTAATCAGAGCCTCTCTAACTGCTTGGATCCCCCCTCATGTGAGATCACAGTATTCAAAGAGGAAACGTCAAAGGAAGCCAGGATGCAATCATCAGACAGGTCCATTATACCATCAAGACCCTCCAGGAAGTAGTGCCCAGTGTCCTTAATATAACTCACCTATATATATATATATATATATATATATATATATATATATACACAGCAGAGGTTTCTTACACAAGGATGTACAAGGAAGAGGCGGCACTCACTTGGATTTGAAAAAGTGCTTTTAGATATTCAAATTTCAATGCATATGACCATATGCATTGAAATTTGAATATCTAAAAGCACTTTTTCAAATCCAAGTGAGTGCCGCCTCTTCCTTGTACATCCTTGTATAAGAAACCTCTGCTATACTATCCCGGGGAAGGCACCGTGGTTATCACCTTCTTGTCCGGAGTGCCGAACAAAGCCTGCAATCTATATATATATATATATATATATATATATATATATATATATATATATATATATATATTGGAACACTGTGACTCCATAATTTAACAATTTAAATATACTTGTGTAGTCACTGTATTGCAGTACTGCAGGATGACCTTAGTGTTACTAGTATTCTGTGCAGCTCCCCTTTTGCTAATGCGATCATTTTAAAAGGTGATCATACACATGTTGCAGAACTAACCTATGTGTGTACAATGAAGTATTCTTCTTCCACAGCAGTTAATGTTTAACAGCAGGAAGGGGAAGATGAATGGTGCACACAGCTGATTCTGAAAGCATACAATGCATCCAGAAAGTATTCACATCGCTTTACTTTTTCCACATTTTGTTATGTTACCGCCTTATACCAAAATGGAATAAATACATTTTTTGTTACCATAACGACAACGTGAAAAATGTTTTTTGGGGGAGATTTTTGCACAGGGAAAAAATAAGAAAGGAGCATACAGCAAATTTACAAAGCCATATTCTCCAGCACCGGTCCCAAACAGCCAGCAGGCTTATGCCACAGAACAGGAGAGTGAGAGTGGGCGCTCTACCTCGGTTGCCGGCTGCTAAGTCTGGTTTGTCCAAACCCAGGGTAAGTTAAATAACAAGAAGGTGACTAGCGCTCAGGCTATAACTTGATAACGGAGATGATATCTAGTGTGGTACAGCTTGCGTGTAAAGCAGGGTTATAAATAACAACAGTGTGCAAGTATAATGAAAGCAAAGGTGTTTATTGTCATTTAGTACAAAATGACATCCAATGGTGGGGGGTGGGGGTGGTGAGGGATGGGAGCCCTCTATAGGAGGGGTGTGGGGGGCTGGTGGTGGCTGCAAGAGCCAGAGTCCAGAGTCTTACAGTAAAAAGTAAAAAGTCACACAAGCACACTCCGTTTCACCTCCTGCGGTGAACACAGTCTGTGTGCTGGGTGGAGATGGATGCTGTGGAGATATTAGTGCACAGAGAAATCGTTTGGCTGAAGATGGTAGGTCACAGTCTTATCATAGGGTCATGGTAAGTGTCCAGGTGTCGCTCAGGTTAAAGAGCGTCCTCTCTGCTGGCCAAGCGGTGCACCTAACACTTACCTGATACCGCTGATGTCCTCAATCCTTCCGTCCCTCGCCGCTTCGTCGCTGAGTGGACTGTATCCTGCTGGTGCCTGCACAGCCGTGCAGATCACCAGTTAGTAACCGCGTTGCTTCAACAGAGACAGAAGTACTTCCGGGTCCCGCTGGCTTGCGTTCGCCGGGTGCTCCTGATCTCTGGAGTAACTCGGGCTGCACTCCCAGAGGGGAGGAGGCTTGTTGTAGATGGCTGTGTATGAGGTGCTGTCCAACGCGTTTCAACCCCGCTGGGGTCTTTTTCAAGGATAACTGAGCTGCTTTGCTGAAGTGTTTTTATGAGGGTTTGTTTGTGGGATACGCCCCTTGGAGGCGGGCGTCCATTGGGTGTTGTTGCTGTCCATCTGATGACAAGTGCTGATGAGCAGAGTTCATTGGTGCATATGATGAGAAGTGCTGATGAGCGGAGTTCATTGGTGCATGTGACTGCAGAGCATCAGGTGTGTGGATGCACCAGTAATCTGTATACAATCAGATTCATTAAGTGCTTTCAGGTGTGCTGGCTTATGGAAAAGGTCAACATATATTATGTAGAACTTGTGCCCATGTTAGTATGCTGAGAGTCAGATGCTGCATGATGTGTGGCAGTCTAGTGGCTCTACATGGAATTGCAAGTTCAGGAAGTGGTCGACATGGTGTGTGTCGACCTTATGTGTGTGTTAATGACGGAATGGGCTGGAAATGGGGGTACTGCTTGAAAGTGAACATGGGGGCTGTTGGGGAAATTGTGGGTGTTTTTGTTCACTTGAGTATAATCATGTTTACTGTTTAACCCTTGCTTGTGTATGTGCCGGGAGGAGCCAATCATCTCAGATGCTGGTCACCATATGTCATGTGGGTTATTTCTTGAGTGGCATTTATTTGGATATTGCACCTAGGTTGAAGTCTATGTTTAAGCCATTGGGTTTGAGAGTATTGAGTTGGTAGATCCAGAACATCTCTCTTTTATCCAGGGTGGCCGTGAAGTCCCCTCCCCTCCAATTTCTTTTGGGGGCCTCAATAGCTGTAAATTTCAGTCCTTTGGGGTCACAGTTGTGTCTGTCTTTGAAGTGTGAGGACACACTGTGTTGTTCATATCCCCTTTTTATGTTTCTAACATGTTCGTACATTCTGGTGCCCAGAGATCTAGTTGTTCTGCCTATGTACTCTATGTTGCAGGGGCATTTTATAAGATATATTACTCCAATTGAGTTGCATGTCAGATGTTCCTTGTATTTAAATGTTTTATTCACAGTGGTTGAATGCCAGGTGGTGTTGGCCTTAGTGCTCATGTCTGACATACATTTGCACCCTGCGCATCTACCACAGTGAAAAAAACCTAAGCTGTTGGTCAGGGTGCTCTGGAAGGAGTTTGAGGGTTTGATATGATTTTTCGTCAGTTTTTGTTTAAGGTCAGGGGCTTTTCTGAAAACTACCTTGGGTTGATCTTGAATGAGTGTTTTTAAATCTGTGTCGTCTTGCAAAATGTGCCAGTGTTTCTTTAAAATCCTCTTGAGAGTGTGTGCTGATTGGTTGTATTGAGTGATAAATAGTATGTTATTGTTGTCCGTGCTTAATGTCTTGTCTCTTATGGTCAGTGTGTCTTTCCGGTCTGTGTTGAGTATTTCTTGTTGTGCAGTCTCAACTAGTGTAGGGTTGTATTGTTTTTCCAGGAATTGTTGTTTGAGTTCGTCAGATTGTGTGTTGTAGTCTGTGGTCTTGGAACAGTTCCGCCTTATTCTGCGGAACTGTCCTTTGGGTATGTTATCAAGCCAAGGTCTGTGATGTCCGCTGTTATACAGTATGTAACTGTTGACATCAACAGCCTTTTTATATGTTTTGGTCTGAATGGTGTCGTGTTCTATGTAAATTTCCAAATCTAAAAATTGTACTGACTGTTTACTATAGTTAGTGGTGAATCTTAGGTTATTGTTGTTCGTGTTGAGTTGTTGTGTGAAATGTTGTATGGACTCTTCCGTCCCTCTCCAGATGAAAATTATGTCATCAATATATCTCCGCCATAGGATCAAATTGTCGCTCCAGCCATGCTCACCCCAAATATGGTCCTCCTCCCATTTCCCCATAAAGAGGTTTGCATAGCTGGGCGCCACTTTCGATCCCATGGCGGTCCCGGTGGTCTGTAGATAGAAAGAATTGTCGAACCAGAAGTAGTTATGTAGTAGTATGTAGTCTAGTGATTTCATGATGAAGTCTGTGTGCTCTGGTGGTAGTGTTGAGATAGTGTCCAGGAAGTGTTTGGTGCTGTCGAGTCCTTGTCTGTGGTTGATGACGGTATATAGGGATGTAACATCGCTGGTGGCTATCCAAAAATCTTCCTGCCAGTCTATGTGTTGTAGCGTGTTCAGTATGTCTGTGGTGTCTCTGATGTAAGAAGGTAAATTTTTCACTATTCCTTGTAGGAAGTTGTCTGTGTATTGAGCTAAGTTGGCGGATAGTGAATTGATCCCTGAAATAATGGGTCTACCTGGTGGGTTTGTGGGGTTTTTGTGCAGTTTAGGTAAGTAGTAAAATACCGGTATGATGGGGTGTTCTGTCCTGATGAATGTGTATTCTGCTTTGTTAAGAATGCCCATGCTTTTCCCCTCTGCTAGGAGGGTGTCTAGTTCTTTTTTGTATGCGGATGTGGGGTCTTGTTTGAGTTGTTGGTAAGTCTTGGTGTCTCCTAAGATGTTAAATGACTCTTGTATGTAGTCGGTGGTATTCAGAATGACTATACCCCCCCCCTTATCTGCTGGTTTTATTGTGATGTTCTTGTTTTTCTCTAATTCCCTGATGGCTTGAGTTTCCTTTCTGGTGAGATTGGGTGTCATGTTATGTGTTTTCTTTTCGTCAATGGTTTCCAGGTCCCTGGCAACCAATGATTCAAAGGTCTTTATGTGGTGGCTTTTGAGGTATGTGGGATTGAAGCTGGATTTTGGTCGTAGGTTTGTGTGTTGGTATTTGTCAGTGGTGTCTTGGTGGTTCCTGATGATGGGGTTTGAGTTGAAATATTTCTTTAAACACAGTTTTCTAGTGAAGGTATGTAGGTCACAAAAAACATCAAATTTGCTAGGTTTTTTGCTTGGTGCGAATTTAAGACCTTTTGTAAGTACGGTTTCCTGGTCTGCGGTTAATGTGGTGTTGCTGAGGTTATAGATTGGGGTGGCGCTGGTGCTATTGCTAGTGTGTTTGTCAGTTGTTTCTGTTTTTTTGTTGTCCTTAGTACCTCCTCTGCACCCACGTCTTGTTCTATTTGTCTTTTTTTGTTGTTGGTTTTGGGTGTTGTGTTGTGGCTGTCCTTCTGGCAGGCCAGTCTGCCTACCTCTGTCTCTAAAAAATGGTCCCCCCATGATGCTTCCGGGGGAGTGTTGGTTGTGCTTATAGGTTCTGTGCTAGTTAGCTGTGTCGTAGTGGGATCTATGTTGTTGGTCTGGTATTCTCTCAGTGTGGTAACCCAACCTTCATCAAAGGAAAGTTTAGCTAAATGATCATAATCTATGTCTTCCTCTATTTCATGTATTGAGAATGAGGTGCTGGAGAGGCTGTCGTTGGTGTCTCTTGATAAGTCACTATCATTGAGATATCTGCCTCTTTTAGGGGATGTTTTGGTATTAATGTGTTCGTTGACAATCGTATTTATTTTGTGAATTTTTGTCTGGTATTGCTGGTATGTCAGACCCTTGTCTTTATAGCTGGTGCAGTGGCTCCGTCTGTGGTCTGTCACTTTCCCTTTGGCTTTGTGTGGTGTTTTTAGTAAGCCAAATGGTTTTTTAGGGGCCTTTGGTCAGGGGGTTCTGCTTGTGTGGGGTTTAATGTCTCTGAGAATCTTCTTCAGTTTATTTTTAATGAGCTCGTCCTCTGTTTTGGTCAGTCTGTTTTTGGTAATGGTCTCTATTTCTGCAAATCCTTTCTCTGATGTTAATGGTAGAAGCAGTTGGTTTTTTGTCTCTATGTCTGTATTGATGCTGCGTAGATCTGAGTCATGTTTCTGAATCACTAACTTGATAAGGTCTTTTGAGCAATTATGTAGGATGTTTCTCCAGTCTGTCATGAACTGTTGGTCTTCTAGGTGGTGTGCTGGTGTCTTTTTAAGTCTAAGTCCTTTGGGAATGATGTTATTGTCCAGGTACCAATGTAAAATCTTTTTGTCCCACCATACTTTGGTCTCTTTCTGTAATAGGGTTTCTAGCTGTCTGAATTGCGTGTAGAATTCAGCAGGGTGGATGGCCTCATGTGTTGTCAGGATGTTCTGGATCTCGATATTGGCTCTGGTTTCCCTATCCACTCTAAAATCTGTGATCCCCATATGGTGTGTGAGTTATTGGATCCTATTGAGGTTAGCTGCCACACTCTTTGGACAAGAGGCAGTGACTGAACAGGAGAGTGAGAGTGGGCGCTCTACCTCGGTTGCCGGCTGCTAAGTCTGGTTTGTCCAAACCCAGGGTAAGTTAAATAACAAGAAGGTGACTAGCGCTCAGGCTATAACTTGATAACGGAGATGATATCTAGTGTGGTACAGCTTGCGTGTAAAGCAGGGTTATAAATAACAACAGTGTGCAAGTATAATGAAAGCAAAGGTGTTTATTGTCATTTAGTACAAAATGACATCCAATGGTGGGGGGTGGGGGTGGTGAGGGATGGGAGCCCTCTATAGGAGGGGTGTGGGGGGCTGGTGGTGGCTGCAAGAGCCAGAGTCCAGAGTCTTACAGTAAAAAGTAAAAAGTCACACAAGCACACTCCGTTTCACCTCCTGCGGTGAACACAGTCTGTGTGCTGGGTGGAGATGGATGCTGTGGAGATATTAGTGCACAGAGAAATCGTTTGGCTGAAGATGGTAGGTCACAGTCTTATCATAGGGTCATGGTAAGTGTCCAGGTGTCGCTCAGGTTAAAGAGCGTCCTCTCTGCTGGCCAAGCGGTGCACCTAACACTTACCTGATACCGCTGATGTCCTCAATCCTTCCGTCCCTCGCCGCTTCGTCGCTGAGTGGACTGTATCCTGCTGGTGCCTGCACAGCCGTGCAGATCACCAGTTAGTAACCGCGTTGCTTCAACAGAGACAGAAGTACTTCCGGGTCCCGCTGGCTTGCGTTCGCCGGGTGCTCCTGATCTCTGGAGTAACTCGGGCTGCACTCCCAGAGGGGAGGAGGCTTGTTGTAGATGGCTGTGTATGAGGTGCTGTCCAACGCGTTTCAACCCCGCTGGGGTCTTTTTCAAGGATAACTGAGCTGCTTTGCTGAAGTGTTTTTATGAGGGTTTGTTTGTGGGATACGCCCCTTGGAGGCGGGCGTCCATTGGGTGTTGTTGCTGTCCATCTGATGACAAGTGCTGATGAGCAGAGTTCATTGGTGCATATGATGAGAAGTGCTGATGAGCGGAGTTCATTGGTGCATGTGACTGCAGAGCATCAGGTGTGTGGATGCACCAGTAATCTGTATACAATCAGATTCATTAAGTGCTTTCAGGTGTGCTGGCTTATGGAAAAGGTCAACATATATTATGTAGAACTTGTGCCCATGTTAGTATGCTGAGAGTCAGATGCTGCATGATGTGTGGCAGTCTAGTGGCTCTACATGGAATTGCAAGTTCAGGAAGTGGTCGACATGGTGTGTGTCGACCTTATGTGTGTGTTAATGACGGAATGGGCTGGAAATGGGGGTACTGCTTGAAAGTGAACATGGGGGCTGTTGGGGAAATTGTGGGTGTTTTTGTTCACTTGAGTATAATCATGTTTACTGTTTAACCCTTGCTTGTGTATGTGCCGGGAGGAGCCAATCATCTCAGATGCTGGTCACCATATGTCATGTGGGTTATTTCTTGAGTGGCATTTATTTGGATATTGCACCTAGGTTGAAGTCTATGTTTAAGCCATTGGGTTTGAGAGTATTGAGTTGGTAGATCCAGAACATCTCTCTTTTATCCAGGGTGGCCGTGAAGTCCCCTCCCCTCCAATTTCTTTTGGGGGCCTCAATAGCTGTAAATTTCAGTCCTTTGGGGTCACAGTTGTGTCTGTCTTTGAAGTGTGAGGACACACTGTGTTGTTCATATCCCCTTTTTATGTTTCTAACATGTTCGTACATTCTGGTGCCCAGAGATCTAGTTGTTCTGCCTATGTACTCTATGTTGCAGGGGCATTTTATAAGATATATTACTCCAATTGAGTTGCATGTCAGATACCGTAACGACAACGTGAAAAATGTTTTTTGGGGGAGATTTTTGCACAGGGAAAAAATAAGAAAGGAGCATACAGCAAATTTACAAAGCCATATTCTCCAGCACCGGTCCCAAACAGCCAGCAGGCTTATGCCACAGCCCGGAGAGACTTTTATATAAGCTCCCCTGGCAAAGTCATCAACCACTGAATGGTCAGTCCAGGCTGGTACCCTGGGGGAGTGGGGTCCTACCCATTACAGGGGAGTCCCCTCTCCAGGGCAACTCCTGCCCGAGGCTGTCCCCAGTGCCCCTGGGCGGTGGGCACTAGGCTGATAACCAGAAAGTGTAAAAAAATAGAATTATGAACTATTGGGTTAAGTTGTGGAACTACAAGTCCCAGCAAGCCTCAGGCGGACAACCGCAAGTCCCAGCATGCAGGGCAAGTCATTTTTAAGATCTTTGATTAGATATTGATTGCACTAGTCATTTGGTTAGATCTGATGTTGGTCATGTGAGTTATGTAGTTTTTTTTTTACATGTTATTACATTTTTCTTTCAGAAAGATCTATGCAGGGGTGTAACTAGACATTCGTAGGCCCTACAGCAAAACTTTGCAAGGGCCCCCCATTTAGCAACTGATGGTAATAAATGTATTTAGTACATAAAACTTAGACTGTAAAGATGGGCCCCTTTTAGCTCTGGGCCCCATAGCAGCTGCACCCGATGCACCTATGGTAGTTACACCCTTGTATATATGTCTGTCAGTCAGGCACTGGTGTGCTGCCATCAGTGAGATGCTGCTGTGCTGCTGGTAATGAGGCATGAATGTGCTGCTGTTAGGGATGTGCTGCTGTCAGTAGGGAAGTAATGTACTGCTGTCAGTAAGGTAGGGGTGTGCTGCTGTCAGTGAGGTGGGGATGTGCTGCTGTAAATGAGGTTGGTATAAGCTGCTGTCAGTGAAGAAGTGATATGCTGTTGTCAGTAGTAAAGTGATGGGTTGCTGCCAGTGAGGTTGTGATGTGCAGTGGTCAGTGAGGCAGTGGTGTGCTGCTGTCAGTGAGTGGTGCAGAGCACACTGACACTGGACTGTGGAGCAGTGTAATCATGTTCTGTGGAGTGACAAATCACGTTTCTCTGTTTGGCAATCAGATGGTTGAGTCTGGATTTGGTGGATCCCTAGAGAATGTTACCTGCCTGACTGCATTATGCCAACAGTGACGTTCGGTGCACATGTTACATCCCCCCCTACAGTGCACATAGTTTTGTCCGTTTGAGAAGGAATTTGCCTTTGTGAGTGAACCAGAATAAGGGCCTAAGGCCCTTGGGAATACCCATGAAGCGCTGGGCATATGCATATGCTAATACCCCTGGCCAGCACCCCACTCCCCTCTCCACCCCCTGCTCAGAAGGCAGGGAGTATGCGCTCGGCGAACAAATTTTACACCAAGTTCACAAGCTCCCATTGTATGGACATGCGCAGAAATGCAGCTGTGCATGTGCATACTCAAAACATCGGTCCCCGGGTGTGACTTCGTGCCCTATCGAGTGAAACAGAATAAGGCCCAAAGTCTGAATACCTTTGTCCAATCAGTTAAATAAACCAATAAGCATTCAGATTCAATGTCAGATTACTACACCCAGCACACGCAGGTCTAATACCATCAGCAGGGGTGTATCCTGTAGCAGTAGAGAATACTGTAGGTGTAAATCTCCAGCATATAATACATAGATATGAAAGATCAGTCCTGCAGTAAAAAAATTAAATTGTAAGTTTGTTCTATAAATACAATTCTCACAAAGTGTAAAAGACAGTCTTCATTTTGGTCCCTTCCATTTCCCTAATCATGGCAACTCATATACCAACATAAATACATATTCATATGCACACACACGCACACCAGACTTGGCACCTTAGCCTTCTTATCCTGTGTTTGGCTACACCTCTTCTCTGGATACCTCACATCATTAAAATCATGCATTAGACCCTGAATAACACACTATAACTGTAGTCAAAGGAGAATGGATGATTACTAACAGACCACAATGGATACAACATTAACAAATAAATCAAAGGTAAGGGATAATTTGCTAATAGGTTATGAGTTGTTTCCAAATAGTTTAATTGCCCATAGCTATTCTATTAGCTCCGATGCCTACAGTTATTGGGGATTATGTTTTGCATGCCTCAGGCATCCAACCAAAATCCCTGATAAAAGCCCATAGAGACCCATTTTTTTATTTGTGAAAGCTCATGGATCTGGAATCCCAGATCACAAATGCTTTCTACAATAAATGGATCAATTTACAAAGAAGAAAATGGGCTATAATTGAGCCCGATAATGACCATCACGCTAAAAACATTTTTTCAGCCACAAATTTAGCGCTAGTAATTGGATACCGCCGTTGGTATGTTGGAGCTGTTCAATATAACAGTTATTTTCTGTTTCATGTGGAAAAGCCTTTACTCACTAATATTATGTGAGATACAATCAGTAATACTAATGACCAAATGTTAAATATAGTAGTGAAATATAATATAATTGGTTTATTTATTAGTGGCAACAAAAAGTACATCAAATTGCTTTCATGTATTAACAAATGTATTAAAGATATATATTTGCTAGTTTAGGCAACAAATAATAAATCTATATAGTGATATAAATAATAAAAAGTGCTACATTTAAATCATAAAGATAGAAATAAGCATAAGAAATTGATAAAGCAAAAATAAATAAGAAAATAATAGGTAAAAGCATTATCACTTAAACCTTGTTTCTAAAAAATAACTATAATGTTTAGTAACACACAGTTTGCTTTTCAATGTATATTTTTGATGGAATGTTAGTATTTGTTGTTTTTCCCTGTGCATGCACAACCTTTGATTTAATATTTTCTGACATCATGCCCACTGCACAGCAGAAAAAGTGTAATTGTAGTTTTGTCCTTTATAGCACAGGACAAATAAATGTCAAAATCAAATGGTGGCATTCCCCAAGGGGTTTGACACTTCAGTTATGAAATATTTTTACTCTGCTCCCATTGCTATTCGTCTGAACAACTAGGTGAAGCTGCCTCAGGACCTAATCAGATGCTTTTAATTTGCATATAATAAAACTATGCAAGGAGGTTTACACAGTTTCAAGGTAACACTTCTAAAATTGCTTTAAAAATTGTATGGTCTGAGATTGGTGATGAGACAGTAGTCATGTTTGCAGGCAATCAAGTGACAAAATGAAAAAGAAAATGAGCATATGCTTCAACTGCTGGATTTTATCATTAAAAGAGTTTAATTCTGTATTAAATAAATACACATCAAAAGGCATATTGCCTTTTCCTGTTTGCTCCTTGTGAATGTAAATGTTGTGATATTGATGATGTGTCAGGAATCTACACCAAAATGACAATAACAATCAACTTTAACAAAGTAATCTTTATGGAAGCTTTAACAGCTGATCTATGCAAAGAGAAACATTGGCCTTAAGCATTATTTACACACTTGATTGCTTTGTTTCTCAGAGTTACATTCCGAAACTGAAATATAAAAGTTTCTGTATTATTGGCATAGGATAACTCTCCATGGATGAAATGTAGGTCTAATTTAAAGTAGGCTAACTAGTTCAGCATTTACAAAGCAATTTGTCATGTTCTACCTTGTAGAATATTGCTTTAGAAGTGCACAAGCTTACTAGTGGGCATCATTAAAATTAAGATTTGAGAAGCATTCAGACAAAAACACTTAACAACAGCAGCAGATGACTACATAGTGCAAGGTGGGAGCTGATTACCACATACAAAAATGCATGTATGGTCTCTCTCACCTCCATCTCTCTCTATCACTGACACTCTCTCGCTCTCCCCTCTCTTTCTCTCATTCGCTTTCCCTGACACTCTCTTTCTATCACAACCCTCTTCCTCATCCCCTCTCTCTCACCCCCTCTATATTCCTGACGATCCTCTCTTTTTCTCATTCTCAATCCCCTCTCTCTATCCCTGACACACACTCTCTCTCTCTCTCTCTCGCCACCTCTCTCATTTCCTCCCTTTCACTGACCCCTTTTTCTCCATACAATTCTCTCTCTCTCTGACACACTTTTTCTCTCTTGCTTCTCTCTTTCTCCCTGACACCATCTCTCTCTCTCTCTCTCTCTCTCTCTCTCTCTCTCATTTTTCCATTTCTCCTATCTCTCCTTAAAAGTCCTCCTCCAGATTATGGTGAAACCTAGCCAATGGGAGTCTGGGAACAGATGTAGAGGAGTGATGCTTAATGCTGAGACATAGGTGCTGCATGGCACCAGTGTTAGACACAGCACTTCCAATCCCCAGTCACCTGTAGCCAACACATATGTTACATACATCCCTGCATGAATGTATTTATGTACTAAATGGCTCCCCCCTGCTCAATCTAGCAGGCACTGCAGCCCATGTGAATATACTTCATCAATCATGTGTTCATTTTTAAAAACAGTTCTACATGTCTTCTCATTTGCATATCTGTTTACCATTTAATTGATAAAATATTTCAATAAATTATATGTATCACAGCAATGCCTATTTAGTTCAGTTAACATTGGGCTTGTGTATTGTACAGTTGCACACAATGATATGCGGCTTGTCTATATTTTGTGTCTAATTGCGACTCTATATGCATAACAAATAATATTACGCTGTTTGGCTGGGAAATACTGTATCAGATCTTTTTTGTCTGCAGATACCGTATAGTCACAATTATATACAGTTGCAAATCATTTTAATCAGCACAGGCTGCTTGTCCATCTGATTAGTATAGTGACGTGCATACCATTAATTAAATGGTACAAATGTGTTAGGAAGACGCATTTTTGCATCTGCTTAGCCTTACTGAAGCAAAGATGTTGGAGAACACATTTGTACCTGTAAATGAACATTATAATAAGCCATATGAGTTATGAAGTGATAAAGTGTTTGTTTTTTATCACCAGCCAATCAGCTCCTACAGATGGAGCCGGCTTTAACTTAGCAGGGGCAGCGGCCGGCTACCACCAGGGGCACACGCACATGAGACGCTTGCTCACCCCATGGCTACAGAGCCTGCCAGGGGTCCCCGCCATCTCCCCTGCCGTCACCGCTGGTCCCCCTTGCCGCCCCGACCCCCCAAACTGGGCAGTGTCTCCCTGAAGCAGAGACGGGTAGGGAGATGCTGCCCAACTGCCGTGATACTGGGACGTGCATGCACGTGAGATGCACGCGCATCCCAGTCCCTATCGCCGGTGCTCTCCAGTGAAAGGGATCTGGCGGGCACCGGGCAAAGTTAAAGCCGGCTCCATCTGTAACTGTGAAGTTACAGGCTTGGTTTGGAAAATAGAGAAATTTATTCGCAAGGAATAATCAGGCGCTCATGGACAGTAGCTGTGTTTCTAGTATAGCAGCTACTCAATTGTGTGAGGGTAGTTAGTCCCCACTAGACAAAAAGGACAAAAGGGGTTTACGCACAAGGTATGAGAGCAGTGCTTTGAAATATTTGCTAAAAAACAATATTTGAAAACAGTATAAACTTTATAATGGTTAAAAAGGTTTGGCTATCACAAAACGACCACAAATAATGTACAGTAATAATCAATATGAGAGCAACGAGGTAACATTGTTAAAATAAACAAATAAAGTCCCGTGCCACAGGATTAGACTAGACCACAAATAATGTACAGTAATAATCAATATGAGAGCAATGAGGTAAAATTGTTAAAACAAACAAATAAAGTCCCGTGCCACAGGATCCCGTGCCACAGGATTTCAAAGGACCTTTGAAAAAGCTGCAAGGCTGCAGTGAAACGCGTTAGTTGCCTGCCCCCTGCCAAGGAATACCCAGTATGGATCACTTATTGATGTGGACTTCAACCCTGCCTTCATATATATCTTGCCCGTTTGTTTGAAATCCCTGCACGGCGATACGCGCGTCGACCCACACACTTAGTGTGTAAAAATCCCCCCTATCCCTTCCCCTTGTAATATGAAATGTATTTTGATCTGTGAGGTGCGCGAATAAATAGTGACGCTAGAGATAGTGTCGAGCGGGAGACCAGCTCTAAGCTCCCTGCTGCACGGCAGCCAGCCACACGCTGTTAAAGGAAGCCGGCACGCTTACTCTCTGTGCTACCTAGCAGCGTCCGCACCGACCAGAGGGGAACGCTGGCAGGGAAGGTCGCTGTGTGACGACTTGACTGCGGCGTCTCTCCCTCCTGACTCTGTTACATTGCATATGCACCAAGTCTTCCTGGATATTGATCCCAATAATGAGTATAAATGAGCCTGTAAAAAGTTCATTCACACATTAAAATATTTACGTATATACTATATGTGTATAAGCACTCCATTGATGTGGTCACATGTACCTACAAATTGGTTAAATTGCTACATGTTGAAGTGGTCACCTATACCCATGAATAAATTGATGTATTGCCAAGTGAATACACACCAAGCGATTTGAGCTGGTAATACACCAGTTAATCACTGTCCTTTGGACAGGATCTAAAGCGGTCCGGACTGCTACTGGTTAAACAAGGTTACAGACAGTACATATTCTATACCAACCCAACATTGCTTATTCATAGGGGTGTGACACCTTTTAATACTTACCTATATATGGTTTGCCATTTACTAAATTTAATAATTGAAGCAACCCCACCTATGAAGTTTTAAGTGGACACACACCAGGCAATTTACGCCTAAAATACGCCAGACACGGCGGCGTGTGCGCACCAACTGAGAGTTGCAAGGGACAGTATGTACAGATCTTGGCTCTCCAATCTATCAGCAATTGTTTGGTATTTTGATTTACATTAATATCTGTCTCACCATACCGCACGATACACCAGTACCGCTCTGACTCATATTGTTGTATACTTACCTCTAGATCGCTTACAAATTGCTAATTGAATCATTTGATATGAAATTAGAGTTAACACACACCAGGCAATCCCAAGTACGCTGAGTACGGCGTCATAGATACACAGACTCAGGGTAGCGGGTGACAATACACACAGATCCCGGCTCCCGAGTGTATAAATTAATTGTGCCACTTTGACCCCCAGGTGTACCAGGCCAATTCTTTCTCCTATCTATAGGAATTACTTGGTGTGTCACATATATAGGGGCATATCGCCAAATATACCCACCATCTACTTATCGGTACACCGGGGCACATACTAAGTGATTTTCATTTCCGCACAGGGTTGCAGAACATGATGTTATAACACATGAGTGCAAATATATCACATCAGTAGAGACAGTGGATATTAGAGGTGTCCACACTAGGGTGCCTCCACTCGCCACTTTTTAATCATCCCACATCCACTGTGACTCACTGAGTTAGATAAGGCTCTGCATAGTTCTAATGTGACAATATTCATTATCACCACAGAGACCCACAAGGGCAATACTCACCTAGTGCTTTATACTCAGGACACACACCAGGAGACCTCTGGTGAGACGCAGAAGAATAAAACACATCAGATCTTGTTACAGGGGGATCCATAGTATATATATTTTAGGAGTATCCAGTGCACAATATACCTACTCCATAGTGAGTCTGATCTAATATAGGTATCAAATGTGCCATACTCCTATCAATCACAGTAATTAAGGGATTAAGGGGTCCACTAAGCAGGAAAAACCTCTAGTTTTTTCCTTTTTATTCTTACCCCCAATTTTCACCCATGTATGTTGTGTTTTATATGTCGCCATTTTAAGAATTGAAACATTAAAAGTTAATTTTTACGTTTAATCAATTTATCTTCTTCTCCGAGTGCGCCACACACTAGACAGCCTTTTCTTTCCTTCAAATATATGTCCAATTCCTGTCTCAGTGGCAGCACACCCCACCATTATTTGAATGTATATCTAATAAAGGGGTTTGCAACACATAGAACCATCCTTACCTGTGCGATTGGAAAAAAGCTCTTTCGGGATCTGGCGGGCACCGGGCAAAGTTAAAGCCGGCTCCATCTGTAACTGTGAAGTTACAGGCTTGGTTTGGAAAATAGAGAAATTTATTCGCAAGGAATAATCAGGCGCTCCTGGACAGTAGCTGTGTTTCTAGTATAGCAGCTACTCAATTGTGTGAGGGTAGTTAGTCCCCACTAGACAAAAAGGACAAAAGGGGTTTACGCACAAGGTATAAGAGCAGTGCTTTGAAATATTTGCTAAAAAACAATATTTGAAAACAGTATAAACTTTATAATGGTTAAAAAGGTTTGGCTATCACAAAACGACCACAAATAATGTACAGTAATAATCAATATGAGAGCAACGAGGTAACATTGTTAAAATAAACAAATAAAGTCCCGTGCCACAGGATTAGACTAGACCACAAATAATGTACAGTAATAATCAATATGAGAGCAATGAGGTAAAATTGTTAAAACAAACAAATAAAGTCCCGTGCCACAGGATCCCGTGCCACAGGATTTCAAAGGACCTTTGAAAAAGCTGCAAGGCTGCAGTGAAACGCGTTAGTTGCCTGCCCCCTGCCCAGGAATACCCAGTATGGATCACTTATTGATGTGGACTTCAACCCTGCCTTCATATATATCTTGCCCGTTTGTTTGAAATCCCTATTTGGCGGACGCCGCTCACAGGACTTCACCTGCGGCCAATTTCTCCTCCAGCCCCATATGTGGGAGGACATTATCCCCCTGTGTGCGGAAGCCTACGACTATACCCTACACTGGTGCTAAAATTGGCGGACACCGCTCCAGGAACACTCAGGTGACTTTACAAATATTATCAAGCCTCCTGTATAAGTGGATATATACCATTGTGAGTGGACGCCTACTTAATACCTCCAGCGGCAGCCCACAGCTCCGTAATCATCGTGAGGATCTCCAGTATAAAGGGAACAAGGGAACCATTCAATACCATTCACTGGTATACAAGTATTGGTAATGTGCACTTACCCTAATTGTCTTTGGCAATCCAATTCACCCCCATCCGTCTAATCCTGTGGCACAGGACTTTATTTGTTTGTTTTAACAATTTTACCTCATTGCTCTCATATTATTACTGTACATTATTTGTGGTCTAGTTTTGTGAAAGCCAAACCTTTTTAACCATTATAAAGTTTATACTGTTTTCAAATATTGTTTTTTGGCTTTTATTTTCAAGCGCTGCTCTCATGCCTTGTGCGTAAACCCCTTTTGTCCTTTTTGGTTTGGAAAATTACAAGTAGGAACTGATTGGCCGGTGATAAAAACCAGACATTTTATCACTTCACTAAATGCTGTTCATACACATGTTTTAATACCAAATTCCCTTATTGTAATACCCAAAATATATTCCCTTAATGTATCCAACAATACATTCCAAAATAGTGTAGGTACTTAAAAATCCAATTTAGACACATTAGCCCTAAAAATATTTTCGGGTGAAAAAAATCCCTAGGGAATTAATAGTGCACAATTGCTCTACCATAGCGAAACATGACCCTTTACTTTGCAGAAAATGGGACTCTATAATTAATAAATGTTTCTTTCACCGGTACTTATGTAATATCTGGACTCCCGTTTTTCTTATGAGACCGCGTCCCCTCGCGGGGCTCGCTGCGCTCACCACGCTTCGGGCACGGTGGCTCGCTGCGCTCGCCACACTATATAAAATCAACTCCATGCGTAGTTGGATAGTAGGGGTATGAAAAAATGGGGTGCATTTAACATGGGAGTCCAGATAATACATAAGTACCCTTTCACCATATGTTACTCATTATAGAGCAATCAAGCAAAGAGGTGAATCTAACTTAAGAAAAATTAGACTTTGAAACTAAGCCTAAAACCAGTCGTATGAATGATCCTGTAACTAACTGTAACTAAAGCTCTACACACAAATACAAACTTATAATAGAGAGCTTATTAAGTTTAAGAAACTAAAAGATAATCAAATTTGACGTTGATTATGATTTCAACACTGTGTATCGGTGGATGGACCCACAGAAATCTATGGGTCCTAGAAAACCTTTCTTTAGAAGGAATAGAAGCTGGTTCAATATGTTACATGGCTTATCCACTGAAATTGATTCTTCTAAGAGTGAGGCTGATTCCTGATCTCACCAACAACCTGATTATGCACACCCTTTAGGGGTGATGACACGCACCCAAACCATAGGCAGTGGTGGGCAATGCAAAAGCCAAAGGTCGCACCAAAAAGCCAACACAGACATGCAAAACCTAATTGTAAACTTGTCTTCGTATGAATTGTCCCCTTTGGGAGAAAAAATTCTCAATAGAGGCTTATCATTTGTACCAACATCATCGTTTGATGGTGTTGAATGGAACACTGAAAAACACAAATGAATGTACATCTCAAACTTAAAGAATATTTTGGCCAAAAACCTGGATCTATTTCCAGAGCACCAATATTCCCTCTACAGCTAGTAAAAATCTTACTCAAATCGGGGTTTGAACCCCAATCATTTAACCCTTCAAATAAAACTTCCATACACCAAGAAATCACAAATATAAATGGGCAGCCCCAACAATATCATAATAAAGTGAACAACATTGAGAGTAAGGTGCTTAAAGGTTTAGCTGACAATAGTGCATTGACTGTCTGCTCTGCAGATAAAGGGGGTGCTGAAAGACACTAATAATTACCACTTACAGGTCCTGAAACATCTTACTGACTTTAACACTTACCGTGAATTAAAACAGGACCCTTCACCTATTTTCAAACATGAGCTGTGGGAAATGCTTCAACAAGCTAAAGATAGAGGTTTTATTCCAGATAAAGTCATGGAGGCTTGGATACCCACCTTTCCATTGGTCCCAATTTTCTATTGTATCCCGAAGATACACAAGAGGATGGTCAAGCCCCCAGCCATCCAATTGTGGCAGCAAGGGGATCTCTGTTCCAGCCTAAAATCCATTTATGTGGACAGTTTGCTACAACCTTATATTGTTTTTCACCAATGCCAATATAGCTGACCATATTGTTTTCTTTACATGTTTTATTGATAATATTTTGTTATTTTGGAAAGGTCCTGTTGAAGATCTCATTGACATTATTAACAAATACAATGCTAGCAATAGTACAATTACATTTACTTTTATTGTGAGTTATATGAAGGTACATTTTTTTGGACGTATTGATATCAGACAATAATGGGGAAATTTCCATGAGTACAGTAATTTGCTTCACAATACCAGCTGCCACCCAAAGCATCCATTTTTAGCTTGCCTTACTCCCAGCTATTGAGGGTCCAATGGATTAATTCCGATCTGGACCAAGCCAATATACAAATGGACAGGATAATTAAGAATTTTCAAGTAAGAGGTTATAATTATAGGGACCTACAATATACCAAACTGAGGGTTTTGGCATTAGACAAATCAGAGCTTTTAACACCAGAATATGAGTTGGATTCCCCACATAAATAGGGTGTCCAAAAAATGGCGGATGGAACAGCAGATGGATCAGTAAGCACGTCAGGAAGCCACGCCCAAACGCGTTTCGTCACTGCAGACTTCTCCTGACGAAGTCCTCAGTGATGAAACGCGTTGGCGCATGGCTTTCCGACGTGCTTACTGATCCATCTGCTGTTCCGTCCTGTCTTTATCTCTGTGTTTGACACGCTGACACCGCTTCACCGCCGGGCTGTCTCCATCTGTGTGACACGCTGTGTCCACATCGCCCTGCTGGAAACTCTGATGTACTTGTCCAGAAGACGTGGCTTGTGCAGAAGGACACGGTGGATATGATGATTACTTTTTACTATGATGTATGTGCTTTTATTACCCTTTCTCAGTAAAGTTGATCTATGATATTCATTGGTGCACTCCTTCTATTCTGTTTTCCATATATATATATATATATATATATATATATATATATATATATATATATATATATATATATATATATATATATATATATATATATTAAAGATGCACAGAGAAAAACTGCACTCCACTTGATGTCCAATTTGTTGGGTGCCAGATCCCATATTCAATTAAATATGCAATTTTTCCTCTACTGAGAGAAACGACATCTGCACACCAAATTTTCACAAGTGATTTTAAGCATATATTTGTAAGTTCATATTTGAACAAATCTTAAAACACATGGCAACATATTGCATTAGGAAACATAGCTGTGGGTCACTTATCCTTAAGGGACCATCACCATAGTACCCGTGGAGCTCCACGCTGGTCCCATAACCAATCAGCTCGACAGCCTTTTTCCATATATATATATATATATATATATATATATATATATATATATATATATATATATATATGCAGCGTGTGTAGCCGGCACTCCCAAACTTGAGGTCCAATACGGTACTGACCCGGTGCCTTCTACTGTGGACCCGCAGGTCCAGGTACAGGATGCAGAAAAGAAGCGGCACTCTCGGATTTGTAAAGAAACGTGAAACGTGTTATTTATTGTCCGACATGTTTCGGGCAAGTGCTGCCCGTCCTCAGGGATCAACAATATTAACAAAGTGACATGCATAAATAGTGCAACCAGTGAGAAAACCCTCCCCCTGCGCCATGCGGCTGCCCGCCCCTCATACCTGCATCTTCCATGAGTCAGTCACGTTCCGCTTCCCCTTAGCCGGTGATATCCCGCCTGGCGCCATTCAGGAGGCCGTCGCTCTGCCCAGCTCCAGGCGCTCCCAGTGACGTCATCAGGCGTCTCACTGCGCCGCGGTTCAGCTGGAAAACCAGACCTCGTTCTGGAATCAGCGGGGGGGGTTGCCATGGCACCTGGGGAATACAAAGCAACAAACATTAAAAACTTTATATGTGCAAGAAAATCAATTGACAAACATTTAAGAGGCTGTTGCCAGCCACATAAGAGGCACAATATGTGATTTGTGCCCTGAAGAAGGGATAATTCCCGATAGCGCTCAGCTATCACAGTTCTTTTTCATCACAGTGGCTGTTTATTTATTTTAGTGCCTCCCACCCTTTGGAATTCTACCTGCATTTTTACAGGGAAGGCACCTTGCTTGGATCTTTAGGTGAGTGCCGACATACAGTGGACTTGTGTGTATATATATATATATATATATATATATATTCCGTGTCATCCATTGTTTTTTATAGAACATTGTCTAAATAAATAGTCCCCGTCAGCATAGATCCAATCACTGTGTTTCAAAATTTCTTTGCCCCAAAAATCTTTTGAGTTTAACAATATAGTTCCCCGGTGTAGACCCCTGATCCATTGCACACTTAGGAAGGTGAAGGCACAGTGGCAACAGACACACCAGAGTTCAGAGGTGGTTGTCTGGTCCACAGTGCATTCCCCCCTATGCATTGTGTTTGGTCCATTGTTTTCTTAATTTCTTATTACTTTGTATCATCCAACGTATAACAATATGTAGCATTTCAGATTTGATCAAGGTACTGTATATCGAAGTGCCTTGCGCTTACAGGCTGGAATAGTCTTCATCACTTTATATTGTACATTGATACATGATTACACTGTAGCATTATTTTTCACGCAGGTATAACACACATTAGTCCATTGTAGAAATTAGTAGCACAGAGTAATACATGACTGCGTATATAAGTTTTTAGAACTGTATGAATTTTTTGTTTGTTGATTTGCAGCACCATTGGTTTGTAGTGACAGTGGTCTTGTATTTTTTAATAGTATATCGTTTTTATATTACTCAGCATTTGTAAGAGGATTGAAAAGCAATATTTTCACTTTCTTTCCCTTCCCTTTTTTTCCTTTTTTCTTTGTCTTCATAACATAACTTTATTGACACATTGTTGATCCGTTGCTAGGGCAATGGTCCTGCACATTCTGACATCACTAGAGCACGCCTGGAGCGTTCGGAAGTGACTGCTGTCCCTGCACAAACGAATGGTCCTGCAGTACTTAAAGAGGTGAGCATACATTGTTTCTTTTATGTAAGCTGTTTTTGAAAAAAGCCTAATAAAGAAGCTGAAACGTCAACCATCTAGCGTGGCTACATGTTGAATCTTTTTATGTCAACTCCTGAGTGCCGCAGTCTACAGGATATATAGGTACTTATGTATTATCTGGGCTCCCATGTTAAATGCACCCCATTTTTTCATACCCCTAGTATCCAACTACGCATGGAGTTGATTTTATATAGTGTGGCGAGCGCAGCGAGCCACCGTGCCCGAAACGTGGCGAGCGCAGCGAGCCCCACGAGGGGACGTGGTCTCATAAGAAAAACGGGAGCCCAGATATTACATAAGTACCTATATATATATGGCATATGGATGCAAGCGGCACTCGGAGACTCGCAATAAAAGTGCAAAACATGTTTAATACGATCAACGTTTCAGGGCCCCTGTCCCCTTCATCAGGGCATGGGCCCCGAAATGTTGATCATATTAAACACATTTTTCACTTTTATTGTGAGTATCCGAGTGCCGCTTGTATCCATATGCCATATTAGTGGGGTCAACCCCAGCTTAAAGGCACCAGAGCAGGATATCCCCAGGGGACACCAGAGTGCCAGAGCTAACAGAGTGGCTATATATATGTATATATATATGTATATATATAACCAGGACAAACGAGGCGGCACTCGAAGACTTTTGAAAAAATCAAATGCGTGTATTAACAGACATCTACGTTTCGGGGATATGTTTCCCCTTCATCAGGATAACAAAATAGTGTACAAGCAGTGAAATAAATAGGCTTACCCTCCTCATGATTCCCCCAGCTGACTGACGCGGCGGCGTCCCCCGTCGCTCTGCCACACCACAACTTCCTGTTGCCGGAGGATGTGATGTCATGGCGCCCGGGTCCCGTCGCCGTGGCAGCGCTGTAAACAATAACAAAAAACAAGCTGTAAGAACTGAATAGACGATGTGACATCAGTAATTCACCCGTGGGTGTAACAATAAAAAACAGTTAATAAAACACTCTGGTAATGAAAAAACAGCAGCAATTAGGCTGACAAGATATGACACTAGTGCATACGTAATTGATAAAACATTGCTGAAATACTGATGTAAGAAAAGTGCTAAAGTGCGTATTGGCCAAGGCCATATGTAAATATATCAGTGAACAATAGATAAAAAGAGAAAACTAGATCTGCATAGACTCTCTGTGAACAATGGACTGTTCAGACTAGTACTACCTGGTTTATAAGGGGGCAATCACATATGTAGTTTCATAATGTCCCCAAAGGTATGTGCTCAATCTTATATTGCAGGTGTATAAAATGTGCATGAGAAAACCAGTGGCCCGACACTTTGCTGAGGCCAAACATGGCATGGCCACTTTGCGACACAAAATCATAGACCACGTGCCCCCATCAGCAAGAGGGGGAAATCGGTCTAGGAAACTTTTACAGTTGGAATCCCGCTGGATTTTTAAATTAGATACGGTGCGCCCCAAGGGACTCCATGAGTCCTTGGGACTTATCAATTTTGTGTGAGAATAGACAATGAGGGGTGTTGGTCTTATCCACATTTCTCCAGTATTCATGCCAGGCCAACACCCCCTGGTTTTCTCATGCACATTTTATACAACCCCTGAGGAAGTCCCAGCATACAGAAAAGGGACGAAACCGGTCGGGCTACATATACCTCTCCATTCCCAATGACTTCAATCAGATAAGCTTATGATTTTATGTCAAATGTACGGGTCCATCCACTGTTTCTGTTTTTATTTATTATGCGTATTGTTTGGAAATAAATGTGTTTTATAAAAACAATATTACGCTATCAGCTTTCCCCTTTGTTGGGAGTTTTTTGGTTTTAAGGGCCTTTTATACCAAGCCTGATGGGAACTACACCTGGACAGAGCTAACCCCAGTGTGAGTCCATCTCTTTTTAAAACTCTTTTTTATCACAGGGTGATTACACGTGTGATAACAATAACATCCACAAGGTGGCGTTGTTCACCTTTTAAAGTATTTTTCTCATGCACTAAGCACTTTAGAGAAAAACAGCACTTTTTTGCACAGATTTTTATATTCTTTCACTGAAACCCTGATATCATCCTTTTACATAAACGCACGAACATCTCCACGCCTCCAGCGGATTCTGGAAGGAGAAAGGGATGAATATCTGGGAGTGAAAGACACTACTACACGTGAATTTGCTTATTTTTTGCGGTACGCACATAGAAAATATATTAAGGATTGTCACAGTTTTATTCCTTGTCAACACTGAAGGCGCAGAAGTTTTACCACCAAATAGACGTTTCTTCTGGTCCTAAGGGAATTAGGCCATTTTGAAAACTTTTGCTGACACAGTATATATTCTGGAGTGTTGATAATACCACTTGTATATATTATTGTCACATATATTAACCACTAAGTGAGGGACAGCGCTGTTTGTGCACCACACAGTATATATATATATATATATATATATATATATATATATATATATATATATATATATATACCCCTCCAATCCTTGTAAAAGAAACAAACGACACTCACAAGACGATTTGAATATTTCAACTTGTATTTTCAAAATGGCAGGAGAACGTTTCGGGGTATGAGCCCCATCTTCAGCTCCAACCTACAACAAGCTCTCACCATCTCAATCCCCATTGTCCCAATACTGTATAGTGTACCAAAGATACACAAGAGCCTGGTATCACCACCTGTCTGTCCGATCATCTCAGCCAGTAACAGTATTTATCAATCTGTCTCCCAGCTTCTGGATAATTTGCTCCAACCATTCATCTTGACAACTCCTTCCCACCTTAAAGATACCACAAGCTTCCTAAAAAAACGGGAACAATGCCCACAGATTAACATGACCAATCTATTGTGCACCATGGACATTACAGCCCTGCACATGTTAATCCCGCATGGACAGGGCTTGGAAGCGATGAGGCTGTTCCTGGAGATTTTGGGCAACACCTTCAATTTTGACATCTCATTATTCCTCCAACAGTTAGAAAAAGTACTAAAAAGTAACTATTTTTTATATGATGGCAACATCTACCTACAACTAGCGGGGTGTGTGATGGGATCAGCCGTAGCACCATTGTATGCTGACGTATACATGATCCAGCAAGAACGAGTTTTGATTTATGACCACCCCCTCAGCAATTTTTTACTAATGATGTGTCGCTATATAGACAATCTATTTGTTCTATGGTCCGGCAACCTCAAAGATTTTGAGAACATGATGGAGAATATAAACAGCATTACAGGACTCATCAAATTCACATTTGAGACAAGTCCTATATGCATCAATTTCTTGGATGTTACAGCCTGAAGGACGGCGAAATAGTAACTTCACTGTACTGTAAGGAAACAGAAAGGAACACCCTATTGAAGGCTAACAGCAACCACCCACCCCCTTTAAAATGGGGATTACCATACAGCCAAATGCTCAGAGCTGTCCGTATCTGCAGCAATGTGCTAGAATTGCCTCACCAACTTGAAAAGATCGTGGACAAATTTCATCAAGGGGGATATAAATTGTCTGATCTACACACGCAGAAAAACAAAGCGTTAAGTCTAGATAGACAAATGTTATTAAACACTGACAGACCAAAACAAAATTCTAAAATATTCCTCTGGGTGAGCACCTTCAATACCGGGAGTCCAGTCATTCCAAAAGCCAGTAAGGCACTATGTCCCATCCTGAAAACAGACAAAGACCTGCCTAGCCTAGCCGAATTGAGACCCATGGCATGCTACCGTAGAGGTAGAAACCTACGTGATTCCTTAGTATAAACCGACATCACAGACTTTGGAAAGTACCAGGAAAAAGGCACCAGGATGCTATAGATGTCCAAACTGTGCCACTTGCCAACATCTGATAAAAAGCTCTACCTTTCAACATCTGCATAACAACAAAATCTTCCACCTCAGACATGTAGTCACATGCAGTTCCAAATTTGTAGTGTATGCCATCATCTGTCCTTGTGGACAATACTACATCGGAAAAACCATAAGACAATTTAAAGAATGCATGGCCATGCACAAGTCCACCATTAAAGCAGCACTACAAGGAAAAACGAGTGACCAGCCAGTAGTGGTACATTTCAAGGAACATGGACACCCACTTACATCTTTAAAATATATCATCATTGACCATGTTCCAGAAAGGAGGAGAGGAGACCGGGCTGCAGCATTGCTCCACCTAAAAGTGATGTGGATATACAAATTAGACACTGTTAATCCCAAGGGATTAAATGAACGCATCATGTGGAACACGTTGATCTAAAATTCCTATTGATCTTAATCTGCCAAGGAATCCAGGGGCCAGTGGTCCTTTTATTTAGGAGCTAAACCATTAGAATATTTACCATCTTCCTTTTGGAAGTAGCTCCCTAGTTTTACTAATATCCATCTCACATAGGCCTATTCTTGTAGCATCAAATATGTTTAAACATTAAGGTACATTATAACAGTTAACCAATGAAGTGGGACAAAATAGACCCACCGATCATGCTAAAACTAAAACACCCAATCAGATCGATGCCACCCATTGCGCCAACAATATGCGCTATTCTTGTGTTTTTAATCCCGTTCATCCATCTTTGATTGTATGTATAATGTTTTAACATTTCATCTGCACTTATCGTTTTTGACCACTGACTAATCCCATTGCACATTTTTCACACTGTTCATATTTTCTACAGCACCATTCCCCGGATATAGAACTAGCTGGCTCCAGGCATCTTACAATTGCTAGGCGATGGGGGAGGCTCGGCAAATATCATCAGGATGTACATCCTGACGATATTTCTAAATTAAATGAAACGTTGATGTGGATATAGCCATGTGGTTATCTCTATTTAATTGATCCAAGTCCGCTGAGTGCCGCGCCAATCATCCTGCTATATATAGACATATATATATATATATATATATATATATATATTTATATATATATATATATATATAGAGAGAGAGAGATCTTGAAAAAGGTCCCAGAGGCGGACCGAAACGTCGATGCCCATCACTGTTTGCCATGCTGCCTGATTAAAACCCCACTGTTTGATCAATTACAAGACTGGTGAGTGACTCCTTCTATTTCTACTACATGCAGTAGCGACCTTCTAGCAAGTCTTCCTACATATGGAATGTCACCCCAGCAATTTACTATTCTATCCAGTAACATGGACTATATATATATATATATATATATATATATATATATATATATATATATATATATATATATATATATATACCCACACACACACACACACAAATAAATATGATTTTAATTAATAGGGTTATTGGAACTTTTATTTGTACCATTTTTCTTTTTTTCATTGTGATGTAATTGGTAGTTCAATATGCATATTGTGTTAGTTATGTAGAGCTCACTATGCTCAGTTATTAACACCATGCTTATACTGCATATCATTTCCTTGGCGGAAAGGATGACATACCTTTCTAAATGTATATTCTATAGTGTTGTTGTTTTGTTGCCACCCCCCCCCCAAATACTGCCTTTATTAATGCTTATTTATTAACATATTGAATTAGACATTATAACATTCATTACATATTAAATGCAATACAGTGTTTTCAGTGAATCATTTATAGCTGTTAAAAATGTATAAGTGCAGATCTGAAAAAAAGTTATAATAATCAAAATGAAAAATAGCCATTCAAACTAAAATATTAATAACAATTTCTTAGGTTTGTGTAATTTCTCCCTCTTTATAGAACACTTGGAATTTCACTGTGAACTACTGTAGTAGCATGGAAGCTTTATGCTGCTGACTCCACTACAATACTATTAAAGTTCAGAGAAAAGATGAAATTTGAAAGGACCGCAATACATTCCCACATGAATCACGAAGAGTACATCTGGTTGAGTAAAGATTCCTTAATACCACAAATTGTCGAGGCTGGCCACAAATGACAATAAAAAAGCCCTAAAAGTTTTAATTTAGCAATTAATGCACCACCTTGAAACAACTACTGCTTTATTTTCTTTAATGATTTATGACATTTACAGTATATACTTGCATGATTCATTCCCAGTGAAGATGTCTAATACTCTTGAATCAGTGTTTTTCACAGCAGGATATGCAACTATCCTTCATTGTCATTATCCTTCAAGTATCCTTCATCAGAGTGAGCTGTAATCCTTCATTGCAGCTTACTCTGTGTTTGCAACAGGCAGCTGTCCCTACTGGGAGACCCCCAATGGGCTACTGAGTGACAACTGCAGTGACTGCTGAAAATCATTTATAAAATATGTAAAAATATATAAAAAGATATCTTCCTCTAAACATTTCATATGTGATGTGATTCAGTGAGCAAGAGTAACCAGGGACCCCTGAACTGGGTTGGTCTAACCAGGGATGAATTATGTGACCGGGATACCATGCAGGTTTCCAGCTGACAACCCAATTTGGGCTGGTTCATACTTCCTGCCAAGCCGCACTCCCGGGATCCATTAGCCGGGAGCAGCAGTTTTGCAACACCGGCATAATGGGAGGTGGCCAGGGTAAGTATTCAGTAGGTGAAGTAGCTGGAGCTACATGAGACCAGGCTGGGGGTGTAGCCGTCCAGCCAGTGATGCTGCACTTTGCGGTTGATAGGAAATAGAAGTGTGGTGTGAGTCAGTCAGTCAGTCAGTGGTGTTGAATCAGGATGCAATTAGCATTCTAGCAGGTGGGATGCTTACAGTCATACTGTAATACAGATTCCGACATATTGACTAGCGGGCAGAAGACCAACATCAAAATGTCAACATTGATCCTGACTGCCAGCATCTCAAACATAAATATGTAGTGGTAGGTTAGGGTTTAGCTGGTGGGGTAGAGTAGGGTGCAGGGGTTAGGTAGGGTTTTCTCGGTATTCTGCAAATTAAAAACAAATTAATTGAAAGGGCCAGGTATAATTTACCCAAGAGTTCTGATGGAACTAAGGGAAGAGTTAGCTTACCCCTTGCATTCTGTATTTGATAAATAATTTTTGTCAGGCTTGGTTCCAAGAGACTGGAGATCGGCTGAAGTATTATTATTATTATTATTATTATTATTTATTTATTAACAGTTTTTTATATAGTGCACACATATTCCGCAGCGCTTTACAAAGTATAGTTGAACATTAACATCAGTCCCTGCCCCAGTGGAGATTATACTCTATATTCCCTACCACATGTACACACACATTCATTCTAGGGTTCATTTGTTGGGAGCCAATTAGCCTACCAGTATATTTTTGGATTGTGGGAGGAAACCGGAGTACCCGGAGGAAACCCACGCAAGTACAGGGAGAATATACAAACTTCGCACAGTTATGGCTATGGTTGGAATCAAACCCATGCCCTCAGTGCTGAGAGGCAGTAATGCTAACCATTGCACCATCTGTACTGCCCAGATAGTACCAATAGTTAAAAAAGTATTAGAAAAGACCCAGCAAATTATAGACTTGTGAGCCTAATGTCAGTCATAGGTAAAATATTTGAGACTAAGGGGGTTATTCTAGTTCATTCTTTCTGACAAAATCCTTCTTAGATGGACAAAACCATGTGCACTGCGGGTGGGGCAGATGTAACTTGTGCAGAGAGAATTAGATTTGGGTGGGGTTTTTCTTCAAAGTGAGATCTATATTGCAGTGTAAAATCATGCAGTCAGTATTTTCCCTGCACAGAAACAAAATAACTCACCGAAATCCAATTCTCTCTGCACATGTTACATCTGCCCCCCTGCAGTGCACATGGTTTTGTCCATCTAAGAAGGATTTTGTCAGAAAGAATGAACTAGAATAAACCCTTAAGAGATGGTATTCAACTGGAATCAACATGGGTTCATAAGGGACTGCTGGTGCCAAACAAACCTAATTAGTTTCTATGAGAAAGCAGTATGAACCTAGACATAGGCAATGCAGTCAACAACGTGGTATACCTGGATTTTACAAAGGTCTTCGATACGGTAGTACATAAGAGGCTGATCCACAAAATTAGGGAATTGGACTAAGGAGTCAAATTTGTATCTGGATACAAAACTGGCTGCTAAAAGGAGAACAGAGAGTAGTTATACATGGTGCTCTTTCAAATTGTATATCAGTACTACCATAACTGGTGTGCCCCAGGGTTCAGTGCTAGGGACACTTTTATTTAACATACAGTATTTATCAATGATATAGAGGATGGACTATTAAGCAAAGTGTCCATCTTTGCGGATGATTTGAATTGTGTAACATGATTAAAACGGATCAGGATGAATCTTGTTAAAATAGGTTAAACTTGATGGACAAATGTCTTTATTCAACCTTACTTACTATGTTACTATGTTCTATGTTAGTTTTTAGGTGGTGGAGTACTTGTGATAGGGTTAGACACTAGCAGGGAGGGCTAAGGTTGGGCTGCTGGGAGAAAGGGTTATTGGGATGCTAGTGTCAGTATTCTTTCTGCTGGCATCCTCACCGCTGGTCATCTATATGTATTTAGTTTAATTGATGTGGAAAGTGACCAAAGGATAAGCAGAAATGTCTTTATTAAAAATTTAAGTTAACACTACATATTTGGCGCCAGGGTTAGGAAGTGCGTCAGTGTGATACAGCACAGGCCACAGGAAGAGGGAGTATGTAAATGTAGAGCACAGGCCACAGAGGGAGAGAGTGTGTCAGTGTGATAGAGAGCCAGTTGCAGGGCAGGGCGTGTGTCAGTGTGATATAGTGCAGGGTGAGGGAGTGCGTCAGTGTGATATAGTGCAGGGTGAGGGAGTGTGTCAGTGTGATAGAGTGCAGGGCTAGGGAGTGTGTCAGTGTGATAAAGCAGATTCTGAGAGGAAACAACGCTCTAGGATAATGGCACCTACCCTTGGCTGTACCAATGGGGAGATGTTTCAAACTTCAAAAGTACAATATATAAGATATAATGTTGCGCTCTTGGGTAGGGGTAGGGAATGAGAAGCAATAATGATAATGTAGAAATATTGGGCAATGTCTATGCACTTCTTGTCAGAATATAGGGAAAGCAGAAATCTTTTTGCGTGCTGAGTAGGTGTTTTGAATAAGGTATTATACGGATGGTTTGCAAAGAAAAGGAAAAAAGACTCTCTCTTTATATATACGGATGGTGTAATGGTTAGCATTACTGCCTTACAGCACTGAGGTCGTGGGTTCGATTCCCACCGTGGCTCTAACTGTGTAGAGTTTGTATATTCTCCCCATACATGTGTGGGTTTCCTCCGGGTACTCCTATTTCCTCCCACAATCCAAAAAATATACTGGTAGGTTAATTGGCTCCAAACAAAATTAACCCTAGAATGTCTATGTGTGTGTGTACATGTGGTAGGGAGTATAGATTGTAAACTCCACTGGGGCAGGGACTGATGTGAATGTTTAACTATTCTCTGTAAAGTGCTACGGAATATGTGTGTGCTATATAAATAACTGGTAATAAATAAATAAATAATAATTATGGGTTATCCTCTCTGTAATGCGGTGTCGTCCCAATGCAGCCTCTGTGTCTGGTCTTTCCTCATTACATCTCATCAGATAACCTCTGACATAAAGATGTATGCCTTGTCAGGTGGTAAGGTGGAACAGTGTATAAATAAATGCACTGCTGCAATGCTTCCCACACTGCGGCAGATGGGAAGTGGCAGGGTCTCTGAGGCAGATGGGAACTAGTTCCCATCTGCCACTGTGACCCCGCCGCTGACTGTCCAGCAGCCACAGAGACCCTCTGCCAACCCTGCGCTGCCTGGACCCCAGGGATGCATTGCCTGGACCCCGCTGCCAACCACCCACCTGGAGTGTGGGGGCCCCCCCTAGTCACCCCTTGGTAGATCCTCCACTGTGTCAGTGTGAGAGTGCGTATGTTGCAGGGGGAGGGAGTTTGACATAGCACAGGGGAAGTAGTCTGGGGCCAATGTGCTTTTGTTTTTTCAAGTTGATTCCATTAACTTTGTCAAATGTGTCTTATTTTACTTATAGGGGCGGCCACAATTTTTGTTTGCATTTTCATGTTGATTGCCTATGCATTTTGACAAATGGGTTTGTTTTATTTTATGGTTTTGCCATTTGAAAAGGAATTTGTCTTTGTGAGTGAACCAGAGTAAGTACCAATGTGTACTCAGTCCTTGTGCATTTGGGGGGCACGCATGTTTACCAGGGAAGGGGGTTAAGGGCTTTTATTAGTATAAATTCACAACAATTAGTATAAATTCATACAACTGCAGCAAAGGACTCAAGGAAGGCAGCAACTGTGTCCCATGAAGAAGTATACTACCCCTCCTTATAAACCCCACCCCTCAACAGATCTCACCTCCATTGGGGCTGCTCCCAGAAATTTCCAGAGCTGTTTTTTTATCCCAATCCACCCCTGAGTCTAACCTGGTGTGGAAAATTAGGTTGACAGTAATTAGGTCAACAGTCAATAGGTTGAGCGCTATACAGGTTGACACATGGAAAAGGTCAACAGGTTTTAGGTTGACATTGACAAACGGTCGACACAAGCAAGCGAGGGCCCTTTATTGGGGGGATCCCCACTCCCCCAGGTACCCCGTCCAGGGCTGGCCAGCCATGGTGAACATGATACGGCCAGAGGACCTTATGTAAAAAGTTTCCCCAGCTGTGGCATGACACCGCAGACTGTTGGAGCCAGGTGCTGGTTCCAAAATATAGGGACCCCCCAGTTTTTTTGTCCCCCATATTTTTGGAACCAGGACCCGTCAAAGAGTCCGGGGCTGGTTTCAGAAATACGGGGAACCCTTATGCTTTTTGTCCCCCTGTATTTTTGGAACTAGGTCCGGCTCAATAAGCCCAGGGCTGGTTATGTTCAGGAAGGGGGACCCCACACCATTTTTTTTATTTTAAATTTACGAGTTTACAATGTAAATACTTTATACTTTACTTTATAATGGGAAAACATCTGGACGCGAATTGAAGTGTGAATATGCAAATTTCCAGCAAAAAGTGCGTCTTTCCCTGCAAATCGCATCCAAAAAAATGTGCAATTTTAGGAAAGAGTGCAGTGCAAAAACGTCAGTTTTGGGTGATAATATCGCAAAAATCACAATATCTGACCTCATTAAATTTTGGCCATCATATCTGTGACATTGAGGTTGGAACTTAGGAACCTCTGTGTGCTGTATGCACAGTGCATGCAAAACACAGAGCTGGAAGTATTTTGGTGGTGACAGTCATGTTACAGGAGGTAAGTATTTATGGTGCTGTTACAAGCCGCCTCAGGTGGGTCTGTGTTACTGCAGCCTGTCTTCTGTATGTGAAGTCTCACCTGTCCTAATTAGGCCATTAGCACTCTGCCTGTGTGTATGGCTGTCTAGCTGCAGTTTTCATTAGGAGTTACTCCCTATATTACACAGCCTGCCCTAAACTCTGTGCTGGTTATGCTGCTAGCTCCTAGTGCTATTGCTGGCCATACCTGATTACTCCTGTATTCTCTGTATAGCTATTTCTTTGGATGTACCTGTTATTGTGCATAATCCTGCACACTCCAGCCTGTCTGTACCCACCCTGATAGAGCTCCTGTTTGTGTCTCTGTGGATGCACCTGTTTCCCAAATCCATATGCTCTGATAGAGCTTTTGAGTGTGATCCTTTGGATTTACCTATGTCCTGTATGTACCCGCTCTTGCTTAGCTTCGATGTTTATCTATGTGTATTCTAGTGTCGCTATTAGCAACTTATCCGCTTGCGGATCCTACTGTTTTGCCTGTATAAGTACTGCTCTGCACTCCGGTCCAGCAAGTCCATTTGTGAGCACCTGTATTGTGTTCAATCTAGCCCCGGTTTCTGTCTGCATGTATGGTATTTAGATGCTACCAGGGACTGCACTACTTACACCTTGACCATTGTGGTTCAGTACCCAGTGCTTGTTTTTCTTTATAGTATTGTGGGCTAGTGTGTACCATCTGCCAAAATTACCCCGTGCCGTTCGCATGCAGCAGTGTGCTGAAGTTTTGTGTGTCTGGTTCTTCCTCTTGTGTCCTTGTCTGAATCCAATTCTGTACTTGCCTTGCCCAGCCTCCTGGAGCAGCCTTGTCCCTTAGTAAGTCCTGCCGGCACCCCAGTACCTCATGGATCTAATCTACCAGGTTAAAGTGACTGTGAAGTTTAGTTTTAGTATGTAGAAGGCTTATAGGACTGCTGGACAAGAGCAAAAGCACCACCTAGTACCATCTGGTGGCAATCATAACGGGCATGATTGGGGGGTACACTGTGCAGCAAACAGATTGGTGAGCACTGCATGGTACTATATAAAGGTGAGCACTGTGATTAAAGATAATGAGCATAGTGGCAGGTGGGTGTCAGTTTTATTGAAGGTTGCCCCAGTGCCCCCACAAATTTGAATCAGGTCTTAGCTGCAGTTACTGCTGTCATTGCTAAGCAGCACCTTGGTGATATGCCACTACTCTTTACTGGCTGTGGCTGTCCCCAGGTCTTCGAGCACCTTGTGCAATAAATGTTGGTGCCCCTCTCATTTTTATATATCCATAATTAGGGAACTTGAAAGAGGTGTAGTCAGTCGCACAGATTTAAATGGGTTTACATTCAAAGGTGGACCCTCATTGTATGTTATCAACAATCAATTTTTTAATAGGTGCGAGGGTGTGCTACCATAGACACGAAAAGGACAAGTTTATTTGGAGAGAAAAGAGTGTCTTTTTATGGTGCACCTGGAGAAAAAAATGTTTATAAAACGTCACTTTTATTTAATTCATTAAAAATAGTTGCGAATATAAAAGAAAATAAGACAAGACATGAGACAACATATAGTGGTATAAAAAAGGATAAAAATCCTTCACCTAGTGGAAACCCCACTGTCTAATCTCCCGAATAACTTAAATTCTTTTGCTGTTTGGCTATGTTACTATAAACATTTAATTGTAACGTGGATCAGGGTTATTGCAATTATATACAATGGTTCAATTAGCCCTGGGCTCTCTCTAGCAGCCGCTGGCAGACGCCTGAGCACGGATACAGTTCCATTTCAGCGCTGCTGCTGGCTTGCTGGAGCCAGTGGTGCCACGTCCTGTGTTCTCCCACAAAGCTGCGTCTGAGGGGTGCCTGCGTGCGCTCCCTCGCTCGGGTGGGTTTAGAACAGACAGGGACACTACCGGTTCTGGCGCCAGATACCGTGTCAGTGTCTAGGGTAGGGGACCGTGTCCAACGGTAACCCCGAATGCAGCCAACAGTTCAAAATTACAATTAATAAGTGGGGAGGGGAGAGTGGGGTATTAGACACACTAGGTGTGTAGTTAAGTCGAGCGTACGCTTTCGCAAAAAAGCTTCCTCAGGAAAAAAGCTTCCCCTGAGGAAGCTTTTTTGCGAAAGCGTACGCTCGACTTAACTACACACCTAGTGTGTCTAATACCCCACTCTCCCCTCCCCACTTATTAATTGTAATTTTGAACTGTTGGCTGCATTCGGGGTTACCGTTGGACACGGTCCCCTACCCTAGACACTGACACGGTATCTGGCGCCAGAACCGGTAGTGTCCCTGTCTGTTCTAAACCCACCCGAGCGAGGGAGCGCACGCAGGCACCCCTCAGACGCAGCTTTGTGGGAGAACACAGGACGTGGCACCACTGGCTCCAGCAAGCCAGCAGCAGCGCTGAGACGGAACTGTATCCGTGCTCAGGCATCTGCCAGCGGCTGCTAGAGAGAGCCCAGGGCTAATTGAAACATTGTATATAATTGCAATAACCCTGATCCACGTTACAATTAAATGTTTATAGTAACATAGCCAAACAGCAAGAGAATTTAAGTTATTCGGGAGATTAGACAGTGGGGTTTCCACTAGGTGAAGGATTTTTATCCTTTTTTATACCACTATATGTTGTCTCATGTCTTGTCTTATTTTCTTTTATATTCGCAACTATTTTTAATGAATTAAATAAAAGTGACGTTTTATAAACATTTTTCTCTCCAGGTGCACCATAAAAAGACACTCTTTTCTCTCCAAATAAACTATATCCATAATTATTACATTTATTGGCCAATAACAAATCTAATCTGCACTAATATTCCGTTTAACGTACACAACGTGACAATAAATCAAACAGTGGATAGTGTTCAACAGAAACTGTGTATAAAATATCATATGACATGGTATGAGAGCACATATGAATAAGGGACATGTAGAGGGGTCTAATGACACAAATGAGGGGCATTTAAAGAGAAAGAGGTACATTCTGATGGGTCCAAGAAAAAGTAGGACCCCACATTTATTAAATGTGATTTTCTTCTATGATCTGCATGGCAGCCAACCATGGGATATTTACCCCTCTTCTTAATTGTAGACAGGTTGATTCTCCGCCTAGGACCACCCAGCTCCTCCCCTTCCAGGATGTCTTTTTCCTGTCTCCTAGGTTAGACAGTGTAGATTGGTTTATTTTCCAGGCTTACCTGACCAGACTGGAGGTAGAAGAACAACTGAAGATGGCCCTTTCATGGCATTCCTGATTCACTTAAAAGGGTTGTTCCTGCCACTATCCCTGTCGTTAACTTGGGAGGGGAGTAAAACCCACGATATATATATATATTATATCCTCTGCTAGTTCCTGGCTATCCCTGCCACTAGTGTCTTCCTTGCACGCCGGAGCCATCATGGGTGATGTCACGAGTGCTCTGTTCGGCTCCCGCCCACCGCTGTGTCTCCATTTGTGTAGCGCTGTGAGCGTTGACAAGCAGCGGGGGAGCCGGAGACAAGCAGGGAAGGGTGCCACTGGGGGACTCTCACCCGGGAGGTGACCAGGGTGGCAGCACTGGATAGTTATTAAAAAGACTAGATGCTGGAAGGACCTACTTACGGGTCAGAGGAGCGCTTCCTGCCAGCAGCTGATTTAACTCCTTGAGTGCTGTGAGCCCTTCAGGAGAGTGTTATAGTGCTGTCAGTACTGTCTGGTTGTTGCTTAAATTGATTGCTGCATATACATGGAGCCTTCCCCGCATAAGTCTGAGTCAGCACATTCAAGGTAAGCCTGTGTTTTTTATTTGGGCAATTAGAATAATTATTTTTTAGTTAGGTAATAATTAGTGTCACACTTTTTTAGTGTGCCTTTATCTCGACCTAAGAAAAAGGCTTGCAAGCAAAAGGGAGTATCCATCAACTGTGTGATATGTGTCAAGATCCTGCCGGCTGTGACAAAAAGTGGCAAGATTGTAGCAGACCTGCTGCTGCTGTGGATACAGTGCAACCTGACATGATAAAACAACTTATGGATTGGATGAAGAAGTGATTCCTCACAAGGATGAACTAGCGTTACTTCAGTCCAAAAGATCTAGGTCAGAGGCAGGTTTGGACTGCGATGCAGAAGGTTCGTTGGAGGAGTGGCAGGAAGATCTACCAGGTTCCTCTAGTGAAGAATTGGAAATGGTCAGAGAGGAGAAAAGCTCATATGATCTGGACCTGGTAGAATGTATGTTAAATAACATACATAAAGCCATTGAGTATAAAGAAACGGTGGAGCCAGTGGATGCCCAGGATCGGCTGTTTGAAGATTGATCAAGAAAGGGCAGGTTTTTTCCAGTTCATCATTTATGATGAAGGAACCAATCCTTAAGTAATGGAATACAGTTGATGTACCCATTCAAAGATGATCAGTTTTGTCCTGGTGTTCGGTACCAAGAGTCGATGCAGCTGTGGCTGAATTAACTTCAAAGACCACTATACCTTTAGAAGATGGTGCTTCTTTTAAGGATGCCATGGACAAGAGGGATGAAAATTATTTTAAGAAACTGCACATGTCAGCAGCGGTATCAATGAAAGCAGGCATGGCTATCGCATCATCAGCCAGAGCATTGAGTCTATGGGGCTCAGATATGCATAAAGACCTGGAAGATAGAATATCCAGGCAATACCTGATAAAGAACTTGGAAGTTATGCAGAGAGCTATAGGCTATATATGCGAGTCCTCCTTGGATGTTGTATCCATTTCAGCTAAGGTCCTGGCATCAGGAGTAGTTGCAAGAAGATCTTTGTGGCTAAAAAGCTGGAATGCAGAGGCACACTCTAAAAATTGTCTAGCATCATTGCTGTTTGAAGCATTTTTGTGTTTGGCCAGAAGCTTGATCCCATGATACAAAAAATATCAGGAGGCAAGTCCGTTCATCTCCTGCAAGACAGGAGAAACAGGTTACCATTACCCATGTCTTCAAAACAGCAGTTCAAGGAAGCCAGGAGCTACAGACCTGGGCGACAGTATGGCAGGAGAGGTGCATCTAGACGCCAGTCCTTTCGTCAACCAGCCAGAGGCTACTCTAGACAATGACTATGCCGGAGGTGCTCCAGTGGGAGCAAGACTGTTGACCTTTGTGGAGATTTGGCAAAACTCAATAAAAGACAGATGGGTGATGGGTGATGTCCATTGAATATTTATAGATGGTTACAGACTTCAATTCTGCAAGTGTCCTGGAGGGAACAGGTTTATGATATCTTGTCCTCTGCAATGAGGAATGGAAAGAGAGGCATTAAGAAATATTCTGGAACAACATCTTGCTATAAAAGCAGTAGAAAGGGTTCCAAGATCGCAGTGGAAAACAGGATTTTACTCAAACCTATTTCTGGTTGACAAAACATACCAGTGGCTTCAGGTCTATTCTAGACCTCAGGAGACTGAAAACTTTTTGGAGAAGAAGAGGTTCAGAATTGGAGATGGGGTTACAACTTTTAGGGATGATGGCATCAGCAATCAATATTGTTCCCTGGGAGCAATGGAAAATGAGGATTCTTCAGTGGGAACTCCTTCTGTATGTAAGATACAAGAGGCACAGGTTAACACGAATTCAATTACATTCGAGAGTGAGAGAATCCCTGAGTTGGTGGTCACAAGGGCTACAGGAGAGGTCTATATCTTTTCATCTCTCACAATTCTTAAGTCTGACTATGGATGCAAGCAAGACAGGATGGGGAGCCCATCTGCTAGAACTATCAACTCAAGGCAGCTGGTCTCAGAATGAAAGCATACTGTCTTTCAATATGATGACAGTAGGAGAGTGATACATCATTTTCAAAACCATTTGAGTCAGACACACCTAAGGGTCTGTTTGGACAACATGATGGTGGTGGCACCTAAATCATCAAGGGCACACACAAAGCAGATCTCTGATGTCCGCAGTTGGAAAGATATTATCCTGGGCAGAGAAGAACGGTCCCTGTTGGCAATATATGTACTGGGAAAGGAGAATGTTCTGGCAGACTACCTGAGCAGAAAAGACATCCTGCAGGGAGAATGGGAACTGAATCAAGAGACATTTCAGATAGTGGTGCGAAAGTTTGGAGTAGCAGAGGTGGAACTCATGGTGACCAGAGCCAATTGCAAAGTGAGAACATTCTGCTCCAGATTTTATCATATGGCAGTCAATGCCCTATCAGTGCAATGGAAACTCCAGCTGGGATATGTTTTCCCACCAATCCAACTCATAGGTCGAGTACTGAAGAAGATCCAGGAAAAACAAATAACAGTGATAGCCATACTTCCATTCTGGCTGAGAAGACCATGGTTCCCTATGATGTTGAAGTTGGCAGTTCAGGAACCCATGATCCTACCGATGGTACCAGATCTTTTGCGCCAATGCCCAGTTTCCCACCCCAATCTGGGAGTATTTTGTCTCAGGGCCTGGAAATTAAGAGGCAATCCTTGAAAGGCCAGGGTTTATTAGACCAGGTGGTTGAAGTTTTGCTTCATGCAAGGAAGCAGGTGTCCTAGCCTGATTGGAAGAGCCAGTGGTAATGGCAGCAGTTTCAGTTGCACAAGTCTTAGAGTTTCTCTATCAAGGATATCATATAGGATTGACTATCTCCACTTTGAAGTGTCAGATTTCGGCATTAAGTTTCTTGCTGGATTGCAAGCTGGCTAAAGAATAATTTATTGTTAGATTTTGCAGAGCAGTCAAATGACTATGACCACAAACAAAGTCAATGGTTGCTCCATGGGATCTCACTATGGTTCTGAAGGCTCTAATGAAAGCACCATTTGAACCATTTGAAGAGTCTGAGTTAAAATTCCTTACTTGGAAGGTTGTCTTTTTAGTGGCTATTACATTGGCCAGAATGATAAGTGAGATCCAGGCTCTATGGACTGAGGAGCCTTACCTGTTGTTGTTACCAGACAAGGTGTTACTAAGAACCCATCCTGATTTTTTGCCTAAAGTTTCATCTGAATCAAGAGATCATTCTCCCAGCATTCCACGCGGAACCAGGGAATGACGGAGAAAGGAGTTTGCACTTGTTGGATCTAGTCAGAGCTATTTCCATCTACCTTAGCAGAGTTCAGGAAATCAGGAAGACTAAATATTTGTTTGTAGTCCCTGTAGGTCCAAGAGGAGGTTTGGTTCCTTCCAAGCAAACTCTAGCTAGATGATCAGATAATTAATTTCCTACATCTATGAACAAGAAGTTCGGACCGTACCTCCTATCATCAAGGCATACTCGACTAGAGCAGTGGCAGCATCATGGACCAGGAAGGCACAAGCTTAAGTTGCTGACATCTGTAAAGCTGCCACATGGTCATCTATCTACACCTTTACCAGACATTAGGCCTTGGATATTTCTTCCAATTTGTTTGGTGCTCAAGTGTTAAATTGTGCCTTAAATAAATAATATAGCATTCATATGTATCCTGACCCTTTTGTGCTTTGGTATATCCTATAGTTGGCTGCCATGGGGATCGTAGAAGAAAGTGTCAAATTATACTTACTGATAATTCCTTTTATTCCTAGAGATCGCAATGGAGACAGTCAAAAGACATCCTGGAAGGGGAGGAGCTGGGCTATATACCAGAGGTGGGCGGTCCTAAGCAGAGAGAAAAATTAACCTGTCTACCATTAAGGAGAAGGGGAAATATCCCATAGTTGGCTTCCATGGGATCTCTAGGAAGAAAAGGAATTATTGGTAAGTATAATTCGACACTATGTTTTATGATGCTTGAGGCTGCTAACTTCTCTCCATGGTAACAAAAAGGTGTTAATATTTGCATATTTGATGACAAATGTAGAGTATGTGCAAGCAGAGGAACTTACATTATGCCTACTAAGTACAGTAAAGTACAGGGAATTATAAAGACCAGCAGTGTCACATCACAAGAGACAATGCATAAACAAAAACATAAAAATGAAGGAGTACTATAAAGGGGTGGCTCCAGAGGTGGGGCTGCAGCACAGTTCAAAATTCAGATAAAGGGGAGTCCCACCAACTGCCATTCCAAACTACAGTAACTCACTGGCAGTTGGTGTTTCTGAACTGTTCTGTGGCCCCATCTCTGGAGCCGCCACTGGGTATATATAGCACATCACTGCTTCCCTTGTCACTCTTCCCCAGCAGCAGACACACAGCTCTATTCTGTGTAGTACAGCCTGCTGCTTCCTTCATTCAAAGGGTTAAAAGCTATACATTCAACAGTAAGTACATATTCTATCCCATTAAATGACATACTGAGACCAGTGCTTTGTTGGTAGATTCTGGAGCAGTGTATGTATGAGTAAGTAATACAAGTGTCATTTGTCACTGCTCCAGTCAAAGCATCAGTGAGATGACATAGTGGCTTACAGTGTTAGATAACAAAGAGAGACATTATCCAAACTTCACATACTGTACTGAACATACTACACTTTGCATCGTTCGCACATCTTTGCACTGGAATTTTGAAATACCTGCCCTGTAGTAAATTAAGATGTATTGTTGCCTTCTCTGACAGAGATTGTTAAGATATTCTCCTTTTACAAGGGGCAGCTTCAGCCCAGACCCTGCCACCTCATCACTTAATAATTACTGAAAATAAGCTGTCTCATTCTAAGACCATAGTATGCTGGAATTAGAGCAGCTGCAAGAACAGTAGAGTTTGGAAACACTGCATTTACATAATCTATTGCAGCAATTGCTCCTGAACTGATGGGCTTCTGCATTATTACCCTCATTCCTCCAGATGCTTCCCGCCTCTCGCAGGTCTGCCCGGCCCCCTTGCATGCTGGGTTCACCTCCATGGCTGCAAATGGATGTTTATCATAAACATCCATTTGCAGCCTATGCAGAATCACCCACATCATTCAACGGTCAACCCCTGCACCCACATCACCAGATGATTTCCATGTGAATGCCCATGAAATGCTATGCGATCCTATGGGTGAATCCACCGACCTGCCACTCCATGCCCCCCCAATCTCTTCACTGTGTGCAGCATGCACAAAAATGCACAAGCGCACATCCAAAACATTGGACCTCCGTTTGTGTGCACGGAGGATCCGAACAAAACAGAATACCCCCCCTATATACTGATTCTGGGGCAATGGCTGCACAGCCCTCACTACACCTTACCTTAGTGCATTCCTCTGTTTGATAATCACTCCTATACCGAATGCAAACTCCTTACTTGGCCATAAAAAGCTCTTACCATCTCCCCTCCCTCTTGCATTTCAACCTAATTTCCCTTTACACTCTATCCTGTCTGTTCCACTCAGCTAATGACTGTCAACTTTCCTCCCCACTGATATCTAACTTTTATTTAGATCTCCAAGATTTCTTCAATTAAAAAAATATGAAACACTTTTGTCTTTTCTATTAGACACCACTGCAACATTCACTGCTTCAAAGGCTCCTCAAACCGTACCTAGTCACTATAGCCAAGTGGTTCCCAAACTAAGGGCCTTATTGTGGTTCACTCTCAGAGGCAAATTCCTTCTCAAATGTACAAAACCATGTGCACTGCAGGGGGACAGATATAACATGTGCAGAGAGAGTTAGATTTGTGTGAGTTATTTTGTTTCTGTGCAGGGAAAATACTAACTGCTTTATTTTTACACTGCAATATACTGTATATTTCACTTTGAAGTAAAATCCCACCCAAATCTAATTCTCTCTGCACAAGATACATCTGCCCCACCTGCAGTGCACATAGTTTTGTCCACTGAGAAGGAATTTGCCTCTGAGAATGAACCAGGATAACCCCCTAAGTGCTGTTCCCTGGGGAACCTTGGGTGACTTTCAGGGATGCTCTGGGTTGGTGGCCCATTATCAATTCAAATTATGTATGGAAAATGTTATTGTGGACAAACAGAAGTGAATCCTGTCCATTACCAGATAACTAACCCTAAGGATCAGGTAGAAACACAATTCACTTCCTTGAATATTTTTTTCTGATTTTATCAATGAGAAACTTTTGGCCTAGTGGTGGCATGAAAAAATATTGATACTTAGGGGTGCTGTGATTCAAAATAGTTTGGGAATCACTGCTCTAGCCTATCCAACATATCAACTTGATCCCATCCCTCCCACATTCCTTACACCTTGCATCTTTTTAATACCCCTACTCTTTCACCTCCCTTTATAATGTTAGCCCTCTAAACAGGGCTCTCCTAATGTTTCATACCTTCTTCCTAAACTAGCGAAACTAAGCCTATAGGCATACTGTATGCATGTTAATATGCCTACATATGTTATTACTGTATAAATTTAAATATTGTAGATATACAGTATGTTATATTGTTGCTTTCCTTTTCCGGTTTTATATCTTTGTTATGTATGGCACTGTTGAACTTTGTTGCACTTCCATACAGATAATAACAATTAATGGTGATTGGTAAATGTAGACATTTTTATTTATTAATGAAATCTATATATAAATGCATTCAAATCAAAACTGTTCTTTAATTTAATTTATTTGCTGTGTGTAACGAAGGACAAAATATAAAAAAAAAGCATAAAAGAATATGTTTGAAATTAATTACACTTGAGCAAAAGGCAAACCCAAATGATCAATAGCTGTGTTCAATGTTTATAAAAAAAATGTCTTGACCCATTACTCTACAGTCCAAATGAATGGGAGAAATAACAATACATTACCGTAATCTCTCCACCAAAAAATAAACACAGTAAAAACTGTTCACTTGCACCGTGGCAATAACTTTGGATAAATACAAGGCTGCAACTTCAAATTACTGTGTAGCCATGATGGCAGCTTGGTATTAGTTGAGACATAGGGCCTTATTCTAGTTCACTCTTTCTGACAAAATCCTTCTTAGATGGACAAAACCATGTGCACTGCAGGTGGGGCAGATGTAACTTGTGCAGAGAGAATTAGATTTGGGTGAGTTATTATTATTTTCACAAATGCCAACTCATTCCAAGGCAGGGTATGCTGTGTATCACTGGTTTCCATAAGAGTCACACTATTGAGATCCATTTAGAGAAACTGAGGGACATCAGGGATACAAAGGAAGGGGGTGTGGATCCGCACAGACTTAGTACATAATTTTATTGCATTATACGAGAAACATCGGTATAACCAATATGTTGGACTACTCTGTTAAATAATTGTAGTCTTGAATTGGTGGTGGGACATCAGGGGTAGCCAACTCCAGTCCTCGAGAGCTACCAACAGTTAACGTTTTCCAGGTCTCCTCACAGAATCATAAGTGAAGTAATTATCTCCACCTGTGGATCATTTATATTGTGTTAGTCAGTTATAAGTGCACCTTTGCACCAGCCAGGTGATCTCGAAAACATGAACTGCTGGTAGCTCTCGAGGACTGTAGTTGGCTACCACTGGCATAGACTCTCCTGGGGATAAGTGATATCTGACAATGCCACCAATATTGTGCAAGCATTACAGCTGGGCAAATTCCAGAAAATCCCATGTTTTGCTCACACCTATGACATAGGCAAACTCAAGCGCAGTGGAGAATGATTTCCATGCTGTGCAAAGTTCTCCAACCCTTCAAACTTGTCACACATTAAATCAGTTCAGACACTGCCAGCTAGAGTTAGGTCATCCCACTTATCAGGCTTTTGCTGAAGCAGCTGGAGAAAGTGAAGGAGAAGTTCCACTAAGTATGTGGGACTTGTGGATGGAGCCCTTCATTCTCTTGGCCAGAATTCAAGGGTGGTCAATCTGTTGAAATCAAAACATTACAATTTGGCCATCATGCTTAATCCTAGGTTTAAAGCTTACAGATGGAGCGGGCATCATCCTTGGCTGGCGCTCACCAGATCCCTTGCACTGGCGAGCGCCGGCGATAGAGACTGGGACGCACGTGCGTCTCACCCTCACGTGCGTCCCAGTATCACGGCGGCTGGGCAGTGTCTCCCTGCCCGTCTCCGCTTCAGGGAGACACTGCCCATTCCAGGGGGGGGGGGTCGGTGAAGCGAGGGGGACCAGTGGGGGAGGCGGCAGGGACCGGCGGCAAGCTCTGTTTGCAAACATCTCATGCGCACGCACCCCTGGTGGAGGCCAGCCGCTGTATTTTGTATTTCTGTTTACGGTGGACCCAAGACCTGCTGGTGAGAAAATTGTCAGCTAGAGCAGAATGTGACATAGCAACAGCTCCTGCTTCATTTTCTCCCACAAACTGGGACTGCAAGGAAAAACAGCATTTTCATAGCAGAACCCCTGGCAGTGATGCAGGACAGTCAGGAGCAAGTTTGGACATCTGGTCTGGACTGAAGGAGCTGCCTACAATTACTGATATGTCTACTGTCACTGCATAGGATGCTGTCACCATTGAAAGAATGGAGGAGGATTATATCGGTGACAACATCCAAGTAAGCATGTCAGACAGTCTCTATCTACTGTATATTGGCAGGAAAAAGGCAATTTGGAGGCCATTGTACTCCGAAAGAGTTTTTAGTGCAGCCGGAAACTTGTCAGCAATTGGCAGAGGAGGTTGGCAAGATGATGTTCATTAAACTGAATTATACATTTCTCCAGGAAGAACAGCAATTTCCTCTAGAAAGTATAGAGGGACCTGCAATGGTGGATTCCAGCGGGGACCAGTTAATACTCTGTGAGGATGAGGATTTACACACTGAAGGTGGTGAGAAATTGGATGATGAGGACATCTTGCCTCTGTAGAGCCAGTTTGTGCAAGGAGAGATAGATTAATAGCTTTTTTCTTCTACGATCCCCATCACACTGGGTTAACCCCGCCTCCTTCTAGTCTAGAAAGGATGTTTTTTTCCAAGGACCGCCCACTTCGGGTATAACACCCCTCCTCTCATCCTCATGTGTGTCTTTTTTTCCTGTCTCTGTTATAGTTAGATAGGATAGTGTAGGTGATGTTTGTTTGTTTTTTCCTACATGAGCTACCTAAAATCTGGGGTGGCTCCCCAGGGGGAAGAAGGATACAGTGGAGTGTGGCCTGTAAAGATTCCTGCCACTGATATCAGGCATGGGAAGCATGGTCCTTTGGATTCCTGTCCCAAAAACATGGTATGCACGGAGCACGCTGAAGCCATTATTACAGCACGGTGATCGTGGTGTTATGGAGTTGAGCTCTGACACTTACCCCTGTCTGGCGCCAGTCTGCTTGGATGGTCCCAGGAGATGCGAGGTGCTGGACTGCTTGCATGCTGCCTGCAGAGAAACAGGTAGTAAAACGCTGATGCCCGGGACCGGAAGTGTGTCCCTGTCACTTCGGAAGGAGAGCACAGAAATGTGTCCGCAAGGAACAGAGACTACAAAGATTATTTCCGCCCAGGGTATACTGAGAGGACCGGAACTAATAGTCTCTGTAGCTGAATTCACGTGGCGTGCATTAGCTGCACAGACGCAAATAGGAGTAAAGCATGAATTTAAACTGCTAAAGACAGCAGAGATACTGCCAGTGGAGTGTTCGAGCTGCAAACGGAATACAGCAAAGTCCAGTATGGAGTGTCCTTCCCCCCATCAGCCGGGTGCCCTTAGTACTAGGTAAGCTCATTTTTTATTTGGGCGATAGACTATTGTTTGAAATTAATTACACTTGAGCAACTATAGTTCCTTGGGCCCAGTCACATATGAGGATATTACAATGGTACCTTCTACCGTTCATAAGAAAGGAAGTCAACAAAGAAATATCTATTCTTCTGGTCGTAAACACTAGAAGGTCCATTCAGTGGTGGTCAAAAGGTCTTCAAAACAAAGAAACAAGCCTGGTGTTACCAAACCTAATGATTATTACAACAGACGCCAGCTTATCCGGTTGGGGAGCCCATATCAGAGAGGTAACCGTTCAAGGAAATTGGTCTCACAAAGAAAGTATGATGTCATCCAACATGAGGGAGATGGAGGTAGTATGGAGAGCAATGACGGCACTCAAAAAAGTGATATACAAATCACACCTAAGAGTATTGTCAGACAATACTACGGTGGTTGCTCACATAAACCACCAAGGCGGCACCAAAAGCAGAAAATTATTTCTGGTAATACAAAAGATCTTGGTATGGGCAGAAGAAAATTTGCAATCAATAACAGCACTACATGTACCGGGAACACAGAACAGTATTGCAGATTATCTGAGCCGAAAATAATTACTACCAGGAGAGTGGGAACTAAATGCAGAGGTATTTAGTCAGATTGTAAAGAGATCTGTAACCCCAGAAATAGACTTAATGGCGACCAGTACCAACAAGAAGGTGCCAATCTTCTGTTCAAGATATTATCATCACAAAGCTCCGACAATAAATGCCTTTTCGATAAAGTGGCAGTTCTCCCTAGGATATATATATTTCAGCCATTCCCAATGATTGCCAAAGTGTTGAAAAAGATAAGGGAAGATCAAGTAGAAGCTCTAGTGATCCTCCCTTGCTGGCCAAGAAGAGCGTGGTAAACAAATGTAATAAGAATGGCAGTACGAAGGCCATGGACGTTACCAAACAGAATAGATCTTCTCCACCAAGGTCCAATCAATCACCCAGATCTGGAGTCCTTGTGCCTCAAGGTTTGGAAGTTGAGCGGCAGATGTTAAGACAACAAGGGATTTCCGAGCAAGTTGTAGAGATGTTGTTAAAGGCAAGGAAAGAAGTTTCTTCTCAGGCATATTACAGAGTGTGGACGAAGTTTATGGTAAAGGCTAGATATGTAAAAGACTTTGAACGGATTCCAACTACACAATTTTTACAATTCTTATGAGGGATTTAATCTAGGGTTGGCAGTAGCTACAATCAAAAGCCAAGTATCAGCATTAAGTGTATTACTGAATAGGTGTTTGGCAGAAGAGAAACTGATAAAAAGATTATTTGCAGCAATTAAAAGAATGCGTCCTACAATAAGATTGGTAGCACCATGGGGTCTGAACAAGGTTTTAACTATGCTGATGAAACATCCATTTGAACCTATTGAAGAGGGTTCCATTAAACACATTACATGGAAAATTGTGTTTCTAGTAGCAGTGACGTCAGCTAGAAGAATTAGTGAACTGCAAGCTCTATGGATGGAAGAACCATATTTAATTATATTTCCGGACAGAGTGGTACTCCGTACACATTCGAACATTCTGCCTAAGATTGTGACTACGTTTTATTTAAATCAAGAAATTGTCCTGCCTAGTTTTTACCCTAAACCAGAGGATGAGGAACAAGAAAAGTGGCATACCTTGGATCTTGTAAGAGCTATCAAGGTATATCTTACAAGAACAGAAACAACCAGAAAGGTTAAGAATTTATTCATCATACCAGAAGGTCCCAGGAAAGGAATATCACCTTCAAAACAAACCATGGCACGATGGATCACGGAAGTGATAGCTATGGCTTACAATATAGAAGGTTTGGAGGTTTCAGTGGTGATTAAGGCACATTCTACAAGGGTGATATCTACATCCTGGGCTAGGAAGGCAGAAGCATCAGTGACAGAGATATGCCAAGCTGCAACCTGGTCCTCTATTAATACATTTACCAAACATTATGCCCTAAATGTGTCTACCGCCCATTTCAGGAGTCATGTTTTGCATGGTGCTCTAAAAAATTGATATAGAGCCAAAAATAAAAGAATATTGCATTGCATTGTGTCCCTCCCTGTTTTGTTATATGCTTGGGTATGTCCGAGTGTGATGGCTGCCATGGGGATCGTAGAAGAAAGGGACGAATTATACTTACCGATAATTCCATTTCTTCCTAGAGATCCCATGGCAGCCATGTATTACCCTCCCAATGTGGTGGTAGCTTTTTTTTCCAGAAAAATGACATTCCAAAGACACACATGAGGGTGAGAGGAGGGGTGTTATACCCGAAGTGGGTGGTCTTGGAGAAAACATCCTATCTAGACTAGAAGGAGGCGGGGTTAACCCAATGTGATGGCTGCCATGGGATCTCTAGGAAGAAAAGGAATTATCGGTAAGTATAATTTGTCCCTTTTTTGTGGGAGCCCAAATAAACCAATCATTTCAGCCACAGTCATGTGGGAGACCCTGTCAATGAAATGATTGGTTTATTGAAGTGTGCATGTCCTATTTATATAACATAAGGATGGGTGGGAGGGCTCAAGGACAATTTTGTCTTACACCTCTTTTCTTTGCATTATGTGCTCTTTTGGGCCTAGTTTTAAAACGGCCATCCTGTCTGCCACTGCAGTGCCCCTCCTAATTGTGTCCACAGGTTTGTGCTGCCCACTTGTGTTGCTTAGCTTAGTCATCCAGCTACTTTGGTGCAACATTTTGGAATAGACTTGAAATGAGTAGAAAGGAATGTTTTTATGATTTTTTTTTATATCGTACGGAACTATCCGAGCAGGGGGTGGAGAGGGGCGTAAAGGGCTGTTCGGGCTCATTACCATGTATGTACGCCCCGCGTTTCATGGGCGTTCCCATGAAAATGCTGGGCGTATGTATGGTAATGCGGCCATGATGCATATGTGAGGGGTGGACAGCTGACATAGCCGGATGTCAGCTGCCCGCCCATATTCCTGCTTTCATACGGTGAAATGTCCGAGTGGTCTGGAGCACTCGGTGCTGTCTGACCCACTCGGTCCATCATTCGATGTCCGGGGCGACCATCAGGGGATGGGGAGGTTCCCACAGATGGAGGAGGTGTTCACATGAAACATCCACTCGCGGTCCGTTTGGTAGGCATTTTACCGTATTCGGAAGGTGTGAGCGATCCGTACGATAGGCGGGGCTAAGAACATCCGTCCGATTCAAGGGCCTATGTGACATAAAAAAGGAGCACATTTGAGCGTCACATTAATACTTGCCCTATTGTTAATTTGACTTTTCTACCACTATTGTTTTGTAATCTAATTGATCATGTAGAAAATATTATGTTATAAAAGATGAAAATTTATAGCATGCTGAAACATATTTTCACATTTCAGTTTTTTTTTTACATTTACCCTTTGACAATGCTACCTACTAGTTACGCTCAAATAAATGGTTTTGAATTTTCTTTATTTCTGAGAATTTATTGTACTCATCATGTTCAGTAGCACACATTAGCATCCAGTGACATTGCTTTGTCTGTATATATTTCTAGCTGTCAACAGAATGTCCTAAGGCAATCACATCATGATTCTATAGCTATCATCTATTCTTTTTTTAATACACAAGGGTCTAATTTTCCATCAGTAAAGCATGAAATCATATAATGAAGGTTGCCACATAAGCAGCATATACAAACAAGTATCACTTTTTTTGCTAAGTGTAAAATGCTTCACAAAATTACATGTAAGTAAAGTTTCTGTATTTAAGGCCAATACATATATATAATACCTTTATCAGACTGAACAAAACAGTTATTATGAAGCAAAACCCTAATGCATAAACTGTACGTTTTTAATTTCTATTTAAAAAGAAAGAGCATTGTAAAACAAATTCTACTTACTGATCCATTTGCTAAGCAGCATTCTTTTGCTGCCTACCGAGTGGGTAAATGCCACCCTACGGGGGAGCAAAGGCTCGTTCCCCCCGGCGTTTGAAAAAAATGCCCCGGGATTGGCATTCCTAGTAGTTATTAGTAGTTATAGCTGGCTGCTACATTTGTACAACTCTACCTCTCTCTCTCTCTCTCTCTCTCACACACTCACACACACACACACACACACACCATATACATACATATACCACAGCCCTGTCCCATCCCATTCACCTCCTTCATGCATACCCAGCCCTGCCCTAGCCAACTCCTTTTCATATACCTATTCCCAGCCACCTTTCTCTCACACATATACCCCAGCCCTGCGCCAACCACCTCTAACACACTTATGCTCCAGCCACCTATGTGAACATACAGATGTGTCTATAGACAGCTTTTTGAAAACTGTGCCATGGCCCTCAATTTGACCTGACATCAGTTCTTATATAATGTTTTGCTATGCCGTTTGTTGTGAAACAACTTTGCAATTCATAGTTTCACCAGTGGGTGGGTGTAAGACATGATGGAGGTTATTCACTAAGGATCTTTAAGCAAAATCTTTCTCTAATAGGTAAAAAATATTGCATTGCAGGTGGGGCAAATGTTGGTGTTCACTTAAATATTGCTGACCTTCTGAATATTGACAATTTGATCCATAACCCTTCTGCTTCCTATGCACCTGTGGCTTTGCGCACAGTGTGTCCTGGTCACTACTGGTCACAGTGATTGGACAGCCCATGGCACCTCCCCTGGTGTTAGCCACATAAGGGAGTTCTACTCTAAGTAGTGTTCTTTAAATGGCTACAGTTTACTGCTACAGTTCCTAAGTGCAAGTGAAAGACATACTGTAGGTCTCACTTTCCTAACAACCATCTGCTGATGGTTACTGTATGTAGTTTGGAATGCTATTTACATATTTTATATGCTATGGCACAAGAACTGCATATTGCAAATGATAAGTTATGTAAAGTTGCAGATGTTAATTGTTCTTGATAACCCATTTTGTAAACTGGCGTGCTAGTTACTAAAATGAGATGATCTTAGCACGTGCAATATTTGCAAATGCAGAGACATATATCTTTCAAGAATCCAGTAATTCTATTGATTTTGGTGATGCTTAATTAAATCAGATGCGTCATTAAGTGATGTTGGATATATATATATATATATATATATAGACCAGTGAATCCGGCACTTCTCCTTTATGGATGGTAGATAGGTTACTCACTCCGGTGCCTCACTCCGGAGCTTATTTGGACTCTCTCTCTCTCTCTCTCTCTCTCTCTCTCTCTCTCTCTCTCTCTCTCTCTCTCTCTCTCTCTCTCTCTCTCTCTCTCTCTCTCTCTCTCTCTCTCTCTCTCTCTCTCTCTCTATATATATATATATATATATATATATATATATATATATATATATATGTACCCGTCATCAGGACAATTACCATATAATACAAGACAGTGCTTTAAATACATACCGGCATGTGAAGCCTCCCCCACCGTCTGGCGGTCCTCCATCCCGGTCCCCGCTCAAACTTCCGGATCTGGACCCGGAAGTGACGCTTCTCCGGTGGTGGAACGTAAACCTGCGGCCGGGGGAGTACTGTGAACAAAAACATCAAACTTTATTAGTCTGTGACAAATTCATCTTTGTGCAAAACTGTACGTGCCATAATTAGGGCAATAATATGTGTATGACAAGCAAACAAATAGTATATATGATATCAGTGTTACTAAAACAATTTTACAGTTGAAAATAATATATAAAATCAACATATCTCCTATGTCCAATATTGGTCATACCTCCTAGAGGACTATTGATGGAATTTTTTGACCTAGTTATACTTAATTTCATCCTTTCGGATTAAGCTAAAATATTTTAAGAAGTCTAGAAGAATATAATACATGTGTCTCCAGTGTTAGCTCCCAATGGTGCTACCCTAAAGAATATGCACTAATTTTTTTGAATCAGCTTATGTGAAAGAAACCAGATTTAGAAAAAAAAAAATGTGACAAATTATAACTAAAATACACTAGATTATCATACATGGAACCAATGGAATGGACTGTATTATAACAGCTAATGGACTTAATGATCATAAAAAGCAATTATAATTGATGGCTTCATTTAAACCATCCGGATTTAAAGATCCATTCACATTTGCATCTTAATAATAATTTATCCCTGGTGGGGGAGGCTTCACATGCTGGTATGTATTTAAAGCACTGTCTTGTATTATATGGTAATTGTCCTGATGACGGGTACATTCCCGACACACCGTTAACATGCACCATTAAAGATTTCATGGTGATTTGCAGTCCTGGAGTGACGCTCTTCTTTCACTATATACATTGGGGAGCACCCTAGCCCCCTGGGCAGGCACCCGGCACAGTACCACTGCCAGTGCCAGGCTTTCTACGTATATATATATATATATATTACACTTGAAAGTATAATAAACATACTACATGTTTCAAGGGAGTCTTCCTTCTTCCCTAACCTAGTATCTTACAGTGGGGTCACTGTATGAAGCAGTGAAAAGGGTAGAGAAATGTGCTAGTGAAGAAGTTGCCCATTGCAACCAATGAGCTGCTCTGTATAATGTTACAGCATGTAAATTAAATGTTACTTCAATGCCAATTGGTTGCCATGGCACAATTATTCACTGGCTCCATTCTCCCCTGTTGTCATCCATTCATTCATTTGCCCCAGTATGTCCAATTACTTCTACCTTATATCCCTTCAGTCTTCTGTGTTACTTCCTTTACCTAATGTTGTGATCTGGTATCCCTGTTTGTTTACTAACAGTATGTATCTTTTCTTGTGTCCCTTTAACTTTCCTTGAAGTCTCCAATGAATTCCTCCAAATCTTTCTTCAATTTGTTTCCCTTATATGATTCTTTTGTTTTGTCTGAATTTGTTGGCATCTAATTTTTTCCTGTTTGTGGTGCAAATGAATGTGGAGCAATGAATGTTATCAACACTTAAAAAAGGCAACTATTACTGATTTACAGTACAATCTCTTACTTAGAAAAATGATTAACTGGCATTGTCATCAGATGTACACTACATGCCATATGGTATACAATACAGAGCAGTAACAGTAAAAAGTATCATTATGGAAATAATATACACAATTACCAATGAGTCCAATGAATACCCCCCCTTGCAAATGCCACTGGCAAAGAAGTCCAGGAACAGAGTATTGTGTCCCTCCTTTAAATGGGTAATGTACTGAAGTGAGGTGTGTCATTTTAATACTCTACTAGAAAATATCTCCAGTTTAATTGAAATATACAGTGAGCCCCTAACTTCAAAGTCTCTTTATTTGCACTCCTAATCCTGAATCTGGAAGATATGGGCCATTTTATTAGTAGTTATGAGGTGACTGTCAACATTTGCCCTTATTATTATTATGTTTCTGTGCCTGAAATTTGACTACCAATTTTTCACATTCAACACAAATACAAATTTGTGACACAAACAATTTGCTAGAGCACCAAGAAACTGGACCTTTTTCTCACTCAACAAATTGTTCAGCTGTAAATTGGTTTAATGTTTTAACACAATAGTTAAATATTAATTATATTACATGTGGTGTATTAGTAAATTTGCAATTTTGGGGGCTTTTCATAAAAAAATATGAAAGTGTATTCAAAGAAAAATTAGTTTTACTATTTTTTTTTTTGCATTAATGTTATCTGCTACCTGATATGACTATAATATTGTTAAAATCTTTAAATAAATCATTTATATATAAAAGTGTGAGAAATAAAATAACATTGGTCCAATCCTTAAAACAGACAAAAAATGATGTCAATGTTTGGTATGTTGGTTTCTATTTATCTACCTTTCTAAGTATTTTATTTTTTATTTGTGGCAAAAAATACTGTGAAAGAAAGAGGTAAAATGTTCTATTACATCTACTTCTGTTCCTCTATTACATTTATTTTGTTTAAACCTAGTGAAGTTAGGAAGATTAATGAATGAATTGAAATATCCTTGGTAGAGCTGTCACACGCTATGATTTCTATTTTTAAAAATTAACCAACTAAAAAGAAAAAGATATCACTGCTTCATGCAAGAAATTGCAGTTTAAAAAAGTTAGTAAAGCAAATATTAAAGATTATTTACCTATATTAAGAAATAAAAAAAAAAAAAAATTGAAAAGTATTAATAATTGAGAGCTACAGATGGGTCATTGTACATCCTTGCTGGCGGGTCGCCAGAACGTACGCGCTGGCGACCCGCCAGCAGCCTCGCCAGCGAGGAGACTGAGACGCGCGTGCGTCTCACGCGCACGCGCGTCTCAGTCTCCGTCGCTAGCGTGGCGGAAACCCTGTCCGTCTCCGCCTCAGGGAGACGGACGGGGTTAGGGGGGGGTTAGGGGGGATGCGGGCAGGCGGCGGGGACCCCGGGTTACCGCCGGCAAGCCGGCGGGGACCCGGGGAAACGTTTGGAAGCGCCGTCGGAAGGGGGCGCGCGCGCCTCTCGTGCGCGCGCGCCCCCTTCTCACGATCGCCATGGCGCTGGCGGGGGATGGCGGCTGGCGACGCCAGCGCCATCCCCAGCAAAGATGGACCGTGACCCATCTGTATCATCAAATTGTTCCTTATTCAGAGGTGGATGCTGATGCATACGCAATAGTGGACACTGGGTCAGTTTCAGTAAAGCAAAAAAAGCAATTAACTTTGTGTCTGGAACAAACCAGGGCAAGGGTAGCAAATACATTTATATTGCTTCTATGCAAAGTAAATACTAGCTGCTTTTGCATGTAGCCGACAGATGTTATAGAGCTTTATTTTTACACTGCAATTTAAATTTCAGTTTGCAAATCTAAATCCAAATCTAAATCTCACTGCATGCGTTACATCTTACTCTTGGACTTCCTCACCATCACCTGCTGGTGCATGGGGGGGGGGGGGGGATAACGTTACATTTTTAATATTTACACTTCCGCTGTCCTGACAGTGGGCCTGATTCAGCTTTGCTAGCAAAGCAAAAAAAAAACACACAAATGTGCAAAATCGTTTTGCACGGCAGGTGGTGCAGATGTAAGGTGTGCAGTGATATTTAGATTTGGGTATGGTGCGTGCAAACTGAAATTTAAATTGCAGTGTAAAAATAAAGCTGTATAACATCTGTCGGCTACACGTGAAAGCAGCTAGTATTTACTTTGCATAAAAGGTCAGTGGTGACCTTGGTGGTTCAGGTCACTCCAACAACGGAGCACCATGACTGTTGAAACTTTTGATAATCTATTGTTGCACAGTATTTCCTTCCCCATTTCCTCTAACATGGCATCTGTGTCTGTGAACATGCCAACAAGATGTCCTTTTTTTTGCGAACATTTCATACCACATCTATTTGTACCACCCAGGAGCACTCGTAGATGGACGATAGTGGTTCTGCTGAAAGAAACTCCACATGCAACAGCAGTCTGAGTACATTCAATGATGCACATGAATGATAGGGGTTTTTCTGATGTTTTTTGTTCATGCCAATACATCGGCATTGTGTCTGCCTCTGAATTATGTAAACTTTTCCAAAGTATTCAACACAAAACTACATTTTCAATGTCAAATCCAATTAACCATACATTTACCCATCTTTCAAAACTAAATTGTAAGTAAATTGGGTGCATGATGCTCTACAAACTGAGAGCATGGAAAATTGTGTACACATAATTGTATGCAACTAGAAAATTTGCCTGTGTATGTTTACTATTTTAATTATCCAGAACTTGTTCTGGAAAAGAATGGTTTTGCCTTGTACAGTACATTATTGCTGCTTTAAAAAAATGGGCAGATTTGCACAAAAGTTCCACCCCCAGAACTCAGAGGCTATTACTGTACATTGATTCCAATGATTTGTATTTAACTAAGATGGAAAGCTATGCTGCATGTATCTGTGCTTAGTATGGTATTTTGTGACCTTTGATTCTGAGTATAATTTGATAATGGGTCCCCCTCAGGGGAATGATTGCTGCTGCTTCCTTGGATTAGCTATATCTCTATATATAAAATTTATATTTTCAATGTAGCAAAGAGTGTGATGCTTATGCTATGTAAATTGGTAGCTTGCAACAAGTATCATGATCATATGACAGCCAATAAGAAAGTCAAAGACCAGCTTATTGTAGAGCACTCTGATCCTAATGTTAAAGATATGCATTTTATTGCTACATTGAATTAAAGCTGCAAAAACTTTTGTACAGCAAATCTGCAGGGGGAACTTATGCTAGCAACATTAGTCAGTATTTTAGATATGTGCATTCACCCCTTGTGTCTTGGTTCTAACTCCTCATCTGGGCTTTTGTTTTTCCAAAACCGTTTTTTGTTTTTATTTTGGATCTGCATTTTTTTTCACAAAATGTATCAAAATTTATCAACACAGGTAAAATTATATATAATGTGTTTTTTTTTCCGATTTGGCTGGTTGGAATGAAAATCTGGTAATGGATGAGATCAAATGACAATCGACCATTTGCTCTCAAACACAGGAAAATGGTCAAAAACAGTAATTCATTCATATTGCATATGAGCAATTTCCAAACAAACCAACTCGCAAGGTCTTTTAGTAGAAAACAATAAAGCACAGAAATTTACAAATAATTGTTTGAATATTACAGTAAATAACAGCAAAGAAAAAAATTCTAAACTATGTGTAAAACACTGTAATAACAGCAGATATGGATGCCCCTTAAACAAGTGCACAATCTCTCAGCATATGCATATTCTCAGTGTTCAATTTGTACCTCACTCCTGGGGGCCTTGGGCGACTGATGTCTGGAACTCTGTGTGCATTGACACCCCAACCAATCAGCCTTTTTGTTGAGCAGCTAACTCAAACCACAAAAACATTGTTCCGTACCTGAAAGAAACAGTGCAAGTTACAGTGCAGGTCGCATAAAGTGCAGGTAAGACAGAGTGTAGGTTACAGTGTGGTTCAGATACAATGCAGATTATGGATACAGTGTGGGTTGGAGACATCAATAATGCAGTTACTATGACAGCAATTGCCCTAAATCCCCTCCCCTGATGGCAAATGCCCCTTTTGATGTCTGTGAGAATGATGATGGTTCAAGCACTCATATTGTGCACAATTCTCTCAATGCCTGCCATGCTGACTTGATCAAAATATATTGAGAGACTGTTTGCGCGTGTGTGTGTGTGTGTGTGTGTGTGTGTGTGTGTGCAGTACTGGTTGATAAAGGTATACATGAAGTGTGATATCAATGGAATGTCTGAATATCAGCAGTGAGTGAGGGTTACAAACAAATAATATACATTTTCTAGTTAACATATTCTATTATTTCCTCTGTTTAGTTTGTGTACTGTAAATTAAAATGTCTATCTTATTAATTTTTCAACCACAATACTATTTCTTTATTACTACTATAACAGAATGACAATGATGTCTAGAGCAAAAAATTAGTTGATTTAATCAGAAAATAAATTCCTTCCCACTGATTAGGGCTTGCCTTTTACCATACTAGTGCTAATTAATTCTATATGTCATAATGTACAAACTACTAATAATTTATATATTGACATGTACATGTTTATTTAGTATATTTTGATTGCATTCATATGTGAATCATCATTATTTAAACATATTTGCATTTTAGACCATTATGACATATAGGAGTAATTAGTATTAGTTTTGTCACTTTTTATATGTGAACTGTCAGCATATACAGAATTATGAGTAAAGTGGATTCATTGTATCCTCATTTCTCTGCACATTATTCTGCGTACATTAAAATTATTTTTGACATTTACTGTCAATATTCGTGAGTTATTTATAACTACAAATTGTTTGCAGTAATTTCTTGTAACAATGAGGGGATTACATGAGGAACTGTTAGTTTGGTTATTCTGCTATTGGTCTATAGAAGGTTATGTTGTCACTTGTAACCTAGTTTAAAATGTGTCATTCAGAACTAGGTATTGTAGCAAAATGAATGTATATGCTGTGCATAACACTATTATTAATACACAAAAATTTACTAAGAATACGAGTACGATTTTTTAATACGAATGAATACGAATGCATATGACTGTTTTAGCCGTATGCAAATTCGTGTTCCGGAGGGTAATTTACAAAGCAGTCAAATACGACTGCTTTGTAAACCCGATGTCATATCCATTCATATTAGTGGCCGTATATACGCCCGCTAATACAAAGTAGAATAGGCAGTCCGTGCAGGCTGCAGTGTGAAAAAAAAAAAAAACGTCTTCCCCCACGGACGCAACTAGCACCAGGCTCGAAGAGCTGGGGCTGGTGTTAAATAATCAGGAAACCAATTTTTAAATACGGGGAAGTCATCCCAAAATGATTAGGGTCCCCTGTATTTTAAGAACCAGCCCCAGGCCCAACCAGCCAGCAGGGTAATGCCATAGCCGGGGGGGAGAGTTTTTATACAAGTCCCCCCCAGCCAAAGCATTAACCCTACTGACCAGTCAGCCTGGACAGGGGTCCTGGGGAAGTGGGGACCCCCCCAATAAAAGGATCGGCTAACTAAATGTTGTAGCGGAAACAACCTTGACCTCAACCCCCTCAAAACGGTGGAGATGGTGTTGGACTTCAGAAGGAAACCAAATGCCATGCACCCACTCATAATATCTGACAGAGTAGTGTTGAGGGTCGACTCCTTCAAATTCCTAGGTACAAAGATTTCCTGCGACCTCAAATGGGGTCCCAACATCATTACAACTGTCAAGAAGGCTCAGCAGCGTTTGTTCTTCCTGAGGCAACTCAAGAAATTCAACATCCCGCAGGAGCTGCTGCTCATCTTCTACACTGCCATAGTAGAGTCTGTCCTTTGCTCCTCGATCACAATTTGCTTCAGAGGAGCAAACGAGAATGACAGATGAAGGTTGCAAAGAGTGGTGAGGATGGCAGAAAAGATCATTGGGGCGGAGCTCCCCACTGTCCAAGAACTATACCTAGCCAGGGTAAATAAGCATGCCGGAAAGATCTTGGCAGACAAGCTACACCCTGGCCACAACCTGTTTGAACCCCTTCCGTCAGGCAGATGTTTCAGGTCCATCCCAGCAAAGTCGACAAGAACTACAAAAGGCTTCTTCCCAATATCTGTCCACCAACTAAACAGTATTGTACGTACCAAATACTAAATACTAACTTGAACCGTTCTAGATATATGTGAAATGTATGTGATGTATGTTTATGCCTCTCTTCCCACCCCCTTTGTGTTCCCTGCTTGATGCTGCACTGTTACCACAAAAAATTCCAAGCATACGCAAGTATACCTGGCCAATAAAGATGATTCTGATTACTTTACACCATTTCTTTACTATTGATATTGATCTAGTTATGTCATATGGGCTGGATTATCATGATAATGGGTATAATGTCATAGTGATTGATAGGCTGGTAGAATCTCCCTCCAGATCTATTTGTCTATAGTATATTTTTATATGTGCGTCTGTCCTTTGTGTGGTGTAATATTTTTTGATAGGTGCTGTTTTTATCCTGCAGTGCATTAATAGAATGCAATCTAATATGGATAGCACTGTAGAGAGAAGGCACTTCCTGTTTTTTTTAGATCACCATGGTAACTGAGGTGACTTCCCTCTATTCTGTCCCTGCTGTTTGGGTCCTGCATGTGGGCACTGGCCTCTGACGTCAAACTTGGGCGCCTGTCCCCGGATTCCAGCGGCAAATCCATAGGAAAACAAAGGAGGGTTTCTCCTTTCTCTTGCCTTAAATTAGGACAACAATAGCACTGGTATATAATATGATCAATAGATCTGCCACCACATCGTGCAGTGTAAGGGACAGAGTAGAGCTGCTGCACATGCCCAGTGTACCAGCTTCTTCTTCCACATTTACTGAATGTGTGGATCTGAGCCCTCAAACATCACAATGGACCAGAGAGTAGCTGCCAGGAGGAAGAGACAGGAGCCTTACCATGAAGTGGGAGATTGTGAGCTTATAAAGTGCAGTACTGGTTCTATTATGTTTGTGTATTTATTATGATATGTTAACCTCTTTCTGACCACTTATTTATTTAAATGTTTGAAATAGCCTATACTATAGACCATCTGTACTGCTAAATATTGATACTTTATTCCATACAGTATCCATTGTATAAAAATACCAATTTTCAGGGCTGTTACCGCTCCCACAAACATCTGTACTTACTCCAAAGTGCTGCAGAGTGGGAGATTTTTGTTTACATTTGGAAATCCCCCTCTAAAAATCCTATGTTTGCAACTGGAGGCAGATGGTTTCCCGAGTGCAGAGAAAGTTGCACACAGGTGAGCACAATTTAGCAACTATTTAGGTAACTGAGGTTAAGCATTTTGTGCAAGCATACTATTTACCTTTTGAGAAAAGTGCATAGGGCACCAAAGTGACCGTCAAGGGACGATATGGTAATGGAGCCCAATCAGTAATGTATTACTGCTTACAGGCTGCGATACTTCGCTACAATATATGTCACTTTGTTTATTGCTGTCACTGAGTTGTTATGTTCTGTTGTCATGGAAACACTATCTATGTCACAGGCAACGTCACATCTGGGTTACCCAGCCGGAAGTGAGAGGTCCGGATTGGAGAACCCGGGCCAGGTGCTGCTGCATGGGGGATGGGATTACACTGTGTTCTCCACCACTACTTAAGGTAGTAGTCTTTTACATGTATTCTGCACCTTGACAAAGGGGTCACAGTACGCCGAAACATTGGGATTTATTATGCACATGCTTATGCAATAAATGCACTTTTGAACTATATGCTACCTACCAGCCAGATATATATATATATATATGTCGACATGTAGGTCCGGCATTCCTGCTCTCTGCTCCTAGTGCCCCCCACAAGTTTGGTAGTAGAGAGGATGGAAGGCAGTGGCACTCAGGAGACTGAAGTATCATTGTGTAAAATTTTTTCAAGATAAAGCATCTCTGTGTACTGACGTTTCGGGGCTACCCGTGCCCCGTTTAGAAGGTGAACTATATAAACAGTCTCTGAGTGCCGCTACCTACCAGCCAGATATATATATACTTTCCAAATCCCACGTGTATGAGACAATAAAGCGGCACTCGGAGTAAGAAAGCTTGCATCAAAATAATGTATTCAATGGTACAGGGTAGGGTAACATTTCGGGGGACAAACCCCATCCTGAGACCCCTCCTACAGCAAAGGAGCACTCCCACTTGTACCTCATATATACCTTCCTGTACTGTCCGCTCCACGGACCCTGCTGCATCGTCACGCCATCACCTGAAGTTGCCGCTAATCATTTCCGTTCACAGAAGCTGGCACTGCTGCTATCCAGCAACAGGCTTGCGTTCCAGTAACCAGGCAGAAGCAGCCAGCATACTCAGCTGAGGCGGACATGCGCACCTAGGTCTCCCATGGAGGCTGGACAGACAGATAATGTATAATACTCACGCATGTGGTCCCGCTGAACATCCCTGTACAGCCACAAGCAGTGCCTCGGTGAGTGTCTGCACATCCTTAACAGACATGCAATACCACAGGCCGACACTGCCGTGGTTGCCATGGGCAACATAGCGCAGACCACTGCTAGTGAAAACAATTTTTCCCATTTTTCCGTTCCGGTGCAGGTTCTTCCCATAGGAGTGCAAAGCCTGTTTGGATGTGGTTTCATATATATATATATATATATATATATATATATATATATATATATATATATATATATATATACACATGAGAATGCACCCTAGATAAGCTTATTCATCTGAAACCTGTGACAGCTGCCCCTTTAATACTAATTCAGGTGTGTTGGGTGACTGCATCATCTTTAAAAGCCATAAGGTAGTTGGCAGGTGAGCTTTAAACCAAGAAAAAACCACATGTTCATTTTAGCTATGATGTGTCAGTAGTTGCCAGGTTCTTGAGAGACCAGTTGTAGTGCAGGATTTGCAGTTAAATGGGGTCCCTTGGCGATGGGCTGCAAGCCTAGATAACCTCATTCATCTGAAACCTGTGACAGCTGCCCCTTTAATACCAATTCAGGTGTGTTAGGTGACTGCCTCATCTGTAAAAGCCATAAGGTAGTTGGCAGGTGAGCTTTAAACCAAGAAAAAAAAAACATGTTTATTTTAGCTATGATGTGTCAGTAGTTGCCAGGTTCTTGAGAGACCAGTTTTGAGTATAGGACTTGCAGTGAAATGGGTTTCTTTGGCGGTGGGCTGCAAGCTTAACTGCATTGATCAATTCATGACCTAAATCCAGATTATTTGTTTAATTTATTATTTGTCTGTTAAGGTGAGTTAGTTTATTATGGTGAGTACTGGGCCCCCTGTATTTGTATGTATGTATGTGTATATATATATATATATATATATATATATGACAATGTCCTGATGAATGGAATCTTGACAAGGGTCTAACAAATGTACTTATCCGCCTCCTGCCCCCTATCCTTTCCTCCCCGCATCCTTACCCTTAACTAGCTAGGAGGGAGAAAATGATAGATTATTTGGTTATTGCAGATACAGTATACTATACTTTAAAAAGTACAGAATAAATAAATGAAAACGGTGGTTCCCAAACAGGAATCATAGCAGAAAAAGCAGGGGTACTATTTAAGTGAAATCTAAGACACCTTTTGTGAACCTATAGATGGAAGAATGCAAAGATTTCTAAAGAGAAGGTTAAGTCATTAATGAATCAATGCAATATGCCATTACACGTTGGCAGATCAATGGTAAAAGTACTTATGTGATCAAGGCATTTAAAGTATCAAACAGACAGCTTCTACACTGTGTTGAACAAAATTTGATCACTTGCACTAGGAAATGTCAACTTAAATATAGACTTCTAATCCAATGGCCTAAGAAAAGACAATATAATTTAAACTGTTCGTTGAGCCAGTTATTCTTGGGATGCATTACAACTGTAATATTTGATAATCTAGGGTTGTCCATTAAAAAGACTAGATAGCAAAATGACAGCCAAATTGTAACTGTTATTTTGAATTAGTGTTATATTTAGCAGATCTGCAATCACAGCCCTGGAGTTATTTGCAACATGAGGTGTTTTAACTCAATATTTGCTGATATTCAAATTGCAAAAATAGATTTAGAAAGTATTAAATACCTCAAAACGTAAACTATTACTTTAAGAATTAAGACAATTTACTATCTGATGTGTATCCTTATTACTTATAAGTGATTATGCTTCCCATTTATCATTGATCACATTTCAGATATTAGCACCCAAGATCACATTTCAGAATGTGATCACATTGGGTACATTTATCAACCAGGCAGGACACATACTGTACATCTGATGTGCTAACTTCTGTGCCAGGGCTTCTTCACATGTGCAGTTACCCTGACTGCCAATTCAAAGCCACCTTTTACAGCAAAGGGTTCCTTGGGAAATCTGCCAGAACAACAAACCCCTTCTAAAAAATGCGGCAATGCAGGTGCCAATAATTATTGGTAAATCTTTTAGTGTCTTATAGAAAACTATGGGGGTGTGGGCATCACCAGGATTGGAGGTATTACAGCAGCTATCAGAGTTATCTGCTGTGTAAAGTTGTGCGCCGGCCTCTTTTTTTCATTTAGGTTTTGGTTTTGAATATATATCACCCTCCAGTTTCAGATCTGTATATGATTTTGTCAAAACCACCCATGTGGGTTTTGGTTTTGGGTTTTCAATTTGTATTTTTTTTAAATGTCATAAAACCCCAACTAAAATCACTGAGTTTGGCCTGTTTCTCTTCCTATGTAATTATTAACCTCTATCATTTATTTTGACCACCTTACATCTCACAATTTTTGTTTTAACATCTCACCAATATTGGCCAAAGGTGGCAGTGAGTTGACAGGTGGCACTAAGTAGCAGATTCAGACCCGCTTATAGCAGGCCAAATTCATCTCCTTCCCCAATGTTTAGGGTTTGCGCATGTGCATTTATGCGCATGTGCAAACCTAAGGCGTGAACGGCTTTGACAAGTTTCTCAGTCGCCTGGCCATTCTCTCCAGACGTGGGGAGCGGGAACGGACAGGGGGCTGGAGCAGGGGAATGCCCAGCATTTTATGGGCATGGCCATAAAAACGCTTGGCATTATCCCTGGGAATGCAGGTGTGGGGATGCCTGTTTGGGGCAGGCAGCTGACATCACATGACGTCAGCACCCGCCCCATATTCAGCGATCAGCGGTGGAAATAAAAGTCAGTCTTTGCCCAGGAAAATCTGCCACTAAATGCAATGTTTTCTTTATATGTTTTATTTTATGAATAAATTTGATTATTTGCTTTTCACATGAGTGCTCTATTTATGTAACCAATTGCTCTGCAAATTATAATATGAAGATGTTACACAACACTAAATGAACAGACAATTCAACACAGAAAATTATTTTCACAGAAAGGTTTTTTATTTAACAACTACAGTATACCAATATATCCCATTTATGGAATTGGAAGCAATTCATCTTTTGCTTTAAAACCAAGGTTGCCTTGCTATTTTATCAGTGGCGGCTCCTGCTATTGGATTGCAGGACTGCAGCCCCTCCAGTTAAAATCAGAGACACAGACAGCCAGCACCAGAGCTCCGGTGATGCAGGCTACCTCCGGAGTTCTGGTGCTGGCTGTCTGTGTGCCTGACACCCTGGTAACCTCCTCTCACCAGGCTCCATGAAGCAGCAGGGCAGACACAGCAACAGCCCAACCCTGCATGTGGTAGCTTCCTATTGGTACCACATGCAGGGTTGGGCATCATACACTGAGCTGGAAACTTCTCTCCCTCTTGAGCTGCCAGTACATGGAGTGATGACAGCAATAGCTTCCAACAGGAAGACATTCTGTGCACATCACTAGAGCTACAGTGCTTCTATGGGCTGCTGTCTGTGCAGCCCAGAAGCAATTCCTCTGCAGTGAGAATGCCCAGACTTCAGTGAGTCACTTATGAGTGTGATGCAGCTGAAGGAAGGTATGCACTGCACCAGAGAGGTGCATGGACGTTTTTTTTATTTAAATAATATTTGTGTGTAGATCTTCATTAAGAGTATCATTTTGTGTACTTTATTTAATAATAAAATTATTAAAAGTGTGTATTTTGCTCTGTACCTGTGTTTGTGTGCATATGAGGACATCATTTATTTACAGTAAATGCATACAAACACTGGTACAGAGCAAATCAAACTAATAATCTGCAAATAATTAATGACCTTTTGCAATGAGCAGTACCCTGGAAATTGCAGCCCCCCTTAAGTCTAAAGGCAGGAGCCACCATTGTATTTTACACAGTAAATGCAGCCACTCTGTAATTGCATTGCATATTTAAGACAAAAATCATATCCTACATGTACAAAATACTAAAAGACAGTTCTCACAATACCTACACAGATCTATACAATTGTGTGCAGTGCTACTAATGATAGGCATACAAGTTACAATTACCTGTCCAAGTTGAATGTCTGCAGGCGACTGATCCCAAAAATATTGATTTGTCAGGCATGCCAAGTCACCCAGCATGTCTATCCAACCAAATATGTTCTAATTTGAAAGTCTGCTGCATTGGACAGATGTATACCCTACTGTGGCTGACCGACACTCCTGATACTCCTGATACTTCACATGAGTCACAGATTTTGTGACCAGAAAGTGAAATCACAGTGTATGTCCACTTAGGGGCCGATTCAGACACATTTGATTGGGCCTAAATTCAGCCCCATTTTCGATGGTGGGGGTTTACACATGCACGAATATGCAAACCCCCTGTGTGAACGCCTTCAGCAAGTATCACACTCGCCAAGTCGTTCGCTCAGTAAGGAAACAGAAGTGGGCAGCAGATGGTAGTAGCAGGGGAACTACCAGCATGTTATGGGCGTCCCCATAAAATGCTGGGTGTCCCCTTGGAATGCAGGTGTGTTGATGCCTGCGGTCAGCTGATGTCACATGATGTCAGCACCCGCCCTGAATTTGTAGTGCAGCGGCCATCTGGAAAGTAAGTATTGACTTACTTTTCAGCCAAATTGCATGATTACTGTACCTTGCGGCCGCATGCAAAGGTATGTGTTATCGTACACATCCACTTACATGTTATCGCCCAGCCGAGCAGTGGCCTGAGTTTACATGTTCAATAGGCTGCAATTACACGCAGCTTAGCAAACAAGTCTGAATCAGGCCCTTAATTTGCAGAGTCTGAGGCTCTTATATCAAATGCCTGTCAGTTTTATAGGCATTTTGTTGCATATGTACTGTATGCCCAGGTTAAGTCTTAATGTATTTATTTTTTTCATTACTAAAATTCATTGTTTGGTGAATATGGCATAGGAATATTGTAAAACAAATCTGGATGTAAGAGTTATTTCTGCCATAGGTCTCCATTATTTGGAGCAAAAATGTATTACAAGGCATCTAATATTTTAAAGTTTTGTAGACTGTCCCCTCTAAAAACATAGAAATAATATTTTACGCATACTGGAAGATATATTTATTTTTACTTTTCCAGTTGTGTTCATAGTATAACTGTTATTTAGAACAAGCAATGTGGCTTTATTATCAAAAATGATTTACACTTTATCAATGTCTGTGCTTGAAATTTTAGATTCCCTGTAGGCATCTCCTGACTTTATATATGGTTCTTCTAATTATATTTTGAAAGATCATTCTCCGAAAAACTGGCATAACCTGGGCTTCATCAAGCATGTTTCTTGTAAGGGAACATTACTTAATATCACAGCTTCATTATGCTATATTCTGGTGAAAAAAGGCTTCCTCAATATCTTATAACATTCCCATACTATTAAAGAAGCATTTCATTTCAAAAGATGTCTGTTGTTGTTCCTACACAGGCTGGCAGTATATTCCTTTTCATTTCATTGTGATTCATTTTGAAAGTGAAAACACCTGCTTTCTTTGAATTAAAATCTTGGTGTTAAAAAGAAATATTCCTGGACATATGGTGTGGTTGAAAGAAGGAAAATGATTCCAGAAATATTTTATCTTGTTCTCAATCAGAGGATGTCCTGGGAATACCGTCATGTTTCCTCTTCATACCCTTAAGTACTACACCTCTTTTTTTTAGATTTATGTCAATTAAAGTTACACTATTGGTTTTATATTTCTGGAAACTAAAGAACAGAAAAAAAGTTTACACGAAAATGTTCTGCAAAGTACCTGTATTAACTTCACAGAATAGGTTTACTTCTAATACTTATATATCTTTTATTGCATCTTAATAGTTTTATGACCTCTTGCAACTTATTTAAACAATGGAAAGAGTACAGTTGAAAAATTTACCATTCTAAAGATTCATTTTAAAGTTAAGGGAGATATTTCATAGGTTTGAGGCCCTGATTCGACAATGTCTAGGTTGACAGTCACTAGGTTAACTATTAATGGTTAACAGTGACCAGTTCGACATCTGCAAATGGTGGACATACCATTTTGTAGGTCGTCATTCACAGAAGATTAAGGTTAAGGTCAACACCCACAAGGTTGAAACAAGTTTTTCAAGTTTTTTGGTGTATACTTAGTATACAAGTGGGCAAAGATTTAGAATATAATAGTGTGCCATGCACAGTGAGGCACTGTACCCGAAGCATGGCGAGTGCAGCGGCACACCTATATGTAGTCTATGTCGATATATGCCAAAATAGACACAGAAATGTGAAAAACTCCAGTCAACCTTGTGGGTGTCAACCATGGCCATGTCAAACTTAAGCTTATGTTGAGCTTCTGGCAATGTCAACCAATGGTATGGTGACCATTTCTATTAGTGGTCAACTTAGTTAATGTTGACCCAATATATACAATAACCTACTGAATAGGTGATCCGGTACTTGTTTAGTTTCACGGCAGCAGCGTCTCAGTCGCAGCAGCATCTGTGTCCCCTTGCGGGGATTGCTTCGCTAGCCCACGCTACGTGCTTGGTGGCTCGCTGCACTTGCCACGCTATCTAAAATCAACTCCATGCCAACGTGGATAGTGGGGGTATGAATTATTCACATTGGCATGGACTTTATTTTAGAAAGTTTGCCGAGCACCGAACCCGGAGGTAGCGGGCGGCCATGCTGCCACCGTGAAACTAAACATCAAAAGTTTTTCAGGAAACTAGATAGGTGTGTAATTGTAGAACATTTGGGTAGGGCACAGTGCAGAAAAATAAATTGCCCCCTAAACAGTTTTTGCCTCTTGAATGCACTGACATTGGTGGAACCTTTTTTAAAAGAAAACAAGTGAGGTTTCACATACAAAAAAAAAATTCCAAAAGATAAATAATACTAAGTGCATAAATTATATTTCGTTGATTCTTAGTCCAATGCCAGATATCAATTACCACAATGAATTTAACTCCCCCAATCCAAACTTTTCTTTATAATTTGTTCTCTCTAAAAGAGGAGAGACAATACATGGTTTTGTATTTAATCTAAACCCCAAAACACTATGGGTAAAATGGGAGTATAGAACACAGGGTCTTGGGGAATAGTAGAGGAACCAGTGTACATGCCTCACACAGTCATATCAGAATACAATTGAAGCAGAAGTTATAACAAAAATCCATAATGTATTAATTATAGTCATAGACAAAATTCAAAGCAATATGTCATATGCTTTCAGCAGCTTAAGGTACCACTTCTAAAACATGAAGAACCACTTCAAATCAACATACAGTGCCACAAAAACAATAGAGGTTTCCCTGGGTGCTTGATGTAAAGCACGCTCCTTGATTTAGAGTTTTCTCTTTCAGATTGATGATATCCCAAAAAAGAAAATAAATACAATAGTATACTACTGTAACACTCCATTGTGTTAGAGGTAAAATATAATAATAGAACTCATACCAAAATTATATGTCTACATGAAGGATAGACATATGCGTTCATTGAAAACCAGTCAACATCACCTAGGGCTTCACTTTTCTCCTTCCCCATAATCCAGTCACTCAAAAGGAAAATACAGTGTGGAAAACATCATAGTGCAGTATAATTTTAATAAAGAAATGTATAAAACCGTTAACAGCAGGTTTGCATCAAAGGAGTCTCACCATATTGTTTTATCCACAAGAAATTGAGGCAAAATAAGCAGTTTGTAAAGATCAAACAGACGTTCCTGGAATGCTTGTGAATGGATGAGGTCCTCAAATATTGCATAATATCCACCTCTGTAGACAACAGAGGTGGATTCACAGGACCTGATCCATACAGAAGAATTCCTGTTTGATCTTTACATACTGCTTCTTTTGTCTCAATTTCTTGTGGAAAAAACAATATGGTGAGAGTCCTCTGATGCAAACCTGCTGTTAACTGTTTTATACATTTTTTTTATTATAATTATACTGCACTCTGATGTTTTCCACACTGTATTTTCCTTTTGAGTGATTGGATTTCGGGGAAGGAGAAAAGTGAAGCCCTAGGTGACGTTGACTGTCCCTCAATAACCGCATACAGTATGTCTACCTTGCGTACAGTAATTTTGATATGAGTTCTATTATTATATTTTACCTCTAACACAATAGAGTGTTACAGTAATATCCTATTGTGTTTATTTTCTTTTTCTAGATATCATCATACTGAAAGAGAAAACTCTTTCAAACAGAGAGCATTACAGCAAACGCTTAGGGAACCCTCTATTGTTTTTGTGGTATTAAATATAGTACCTTGGTACCTCTGACTCTGAGGTGAAGTTGCTCCCCAGAGAGTAAGAACAGTTTGCAGTATAAGAGAACTCTCTTTTGTGGGGGAATGCCTAATATTCAACTAAAACAACATTTAATTAACAGCTTATAAAATAAAAGACACTATGTGATTGACAATAGATTTGTTATATCAGAGCAAAAGTAAATCTAATGATGAACAGACAAAAATATGGTCACAATGATTTACAAGGATATACATCTGATTATAACGTTTGGTGAGCACAACCTATTAACATATATAATTGATGTATAATTAAGATCACAGTGATACATCAAAATTGCACACTCAGCGAATGTACTAGTATCTAACAAACTTATTGCATACTAATTGGTCTTTTACAGAACCATATACCTTCTATCAATTAATATCCTGTGAAGCACTGCTTTATGTTGTTATGTATTTTTGTGTGTAGTGTGCCTTTGGGATGTGAATATCCCAATTTCATAAGCTGTTAATGAAATGTTAAGTTTTATTTGAACATTAAGCGTGCTCTCCACAAAAGACAATACTTTTCTCTATATCTGCATTGTGTGCTTTTCTATTGTGACTGCTATTTTGTTTGTTTGTACTATACTTTTCTTTACACTTATAGGCACAAAAGCAGCCTTTGGGCACTAGTGATATCCCAACCTTTTCTATATTGGCCCTTGTAAGTTGTTATCTCACAATTGCCTTTAATATTGGCCCTCACATGTTATAATGTCCTGTGCCTAAATTGGGTGGAGCTGAATGATTGCCCTTCTTTGCCACCATACTTCTCTTATACAAAAAAAACCCTATTATTTATGTATGAATTTATGAATATCACACTATTTTTATTTTAATGAACTTTTCGAATATAAATAATTTTAAATTTATTGTTCCATCTGCCATCTGACAATAAAGAATTTATATTTTTCTTTAATGTCAGGTAGTAATGAAGTTAATTATTCATAATGATCATTATCATTTTATGCCAGCCATAGATTATAAGACACATGAATAGTTGTATCTGTTATAAATACTTCCCTAATCAAGTCTCTATGAAACAAAAATGGGAAATGATAAAGCTTTCCAATGTAGTGAAGTGGTTTAATAATTAAAGCTTTTGATTTTAGACATTTACAGTTTTTCCAGACTTAATTATCAAGTAAAAGCATGTATTATTTATGCCAAATATTTTACATACATTTTTTATTGGTAGCAACAGTCAAGAATAAAGTATACATAATTTCATCATATGAAGGCCATGACTTTAGAATCTAGTGTCTGTTTGTGTGTCTCAGAAACACTACCATCTGTTGGCAGCGAGTGAAACTACATCTCTTTCTCTCACACATGCACAAATAGAGGCGATCACAAGGTAGCAAACTAGCTTTCGAAGCATTAGCTTCGAGCAGGCTTACTAGTTAGATAATATTTAAAAATCAGAAAACAAAGATTCCTTTGTAAAAATGTTATTCCTAAAATAAATGAGTACATCGTCCAATACATCAACAAATATGTATAACAAATACTTTATTTTGTATTTTAGACAAGTTTCAATATAAATCTAATTTAATTCAGAGCATATTTCCATTTTATTTTAAAAAAAATACATACAATAGTACTGTTTACGCATTGAGTTTCTTAATATTCTTCTAAAACTTGTTAACTTCAGATTGCAGCATGAAGAGCAGATTACACTATTTCTTTTAATATTGTTTTAAAAATAGTGGGACACAGTTTTGTGCATTGTCTAAAATACTTATTACAGCATAATATTTAGATAAGAACCAGAAGATGTCATGAATATGTTTTGAAGGACCTCCAGAAACAGGAATTCCTAAACTCCTTCTGGATTAGGAGGTACACCACAATGTTTTTTTTGAATGGAATGATGCAAAATGGAGATGAGAAAACATATCTTGCTCTAGAGCTGTACGAACATTGATTTAAAGTGAATAATAATAAATAAACATGCTGTCATTGAGCTGATGAAGATCAAAATTAATTTTCAATAAAGATAAAGCATGCTGTTTAAAGGAAAAGATACATAATATCACAATGAACATAAAGTGAACCAAATGCTAATAGACTGTTTATCCTATTTGTAATTTGAGTTTATAAAGATTTCACTAAATAGATGGCCACAGTACAAACTCTAATATATTATAAACTCTTCTACTTCAGCCATTGTGAAGTGAGTTGGGGAATCTACAAGACTAGGGCCCTTATTCTGGTTGGTGCGGCTGGAGCCGCATATGCGGCTCCAACGCACCAGGCGAATCCCCGCCTTCCATACGGATCGCCACGGCCGTCCGTACGCGGATATGTGGCGATCCGCATGAAATTGGACGGGGATACGCCTCCTCCATGGTGGGAGCAGCCCCTGCATTCGATGGTCGCCGAACATCGAATGCAGGGCCGCACGCTCCACCAGGTCCCGCAACACAAGACCACACGGACACTTGTCCGTGTGAAATCTTGTATGGGGGCGGGCAGCTGACATCCGGCGATGTCAGATGCCTGCCCCGTACCCACGCGTCACGGCCTCATTACCATGCATACGCCCCGCGTTTGCATGGGAACGCCCATGAAACGCTGGGCGTATGCATAGGGTAATGAGGATAAGTAGACCCTCACGCCCCTCTACGCCCCCTGTGCGGCGTATAAAGAATCCGTGCGGCGAAATCGCCTGCACATGCGCAGAGTGACCTCTGCACATGCGCAGAAGATAAACATCGGCGGCCCGTACGCAAGCGGGAATTTCCGCACCGATCAGAATAAGGGCCTAGGACTGTCCCAGAAAGGGTCAGTATGCTGAAATGAAAAAGGCTTGCACACAGGGCCTTATTCTAGTTCACTCTTAGAGGCAAATTCCTTCTCAGATGGACACAACCATGTGCACTGCAGGGGGGGGGGGGGGGCAGATGTAACAGGTGCAGATAAAATTAGATTTGGGTGAGTTATTTTGTTTCGATGCAGGGATAATAACTGACTGCTTTATTTATACACTGCAATATAGATATCACTTTGAATAAAAACCCCACCCAAATCTAATTCTATCTGCACCTGTTACATCTGCCCCACCTGCAGTGCATATGGTTTTGTCCATTTGAGAAGGAATTTGCCTCTAATAGTGAACTAGAATAAGGCCCTTAAAGTGGAATATCTTGCATTAGGAAGTACAGTATTCCCCTCAGGTAGGAAATGCTTGGTCCATGTCCCCTCTTCCATGTCATTACACTCACTGTTTTTACACTAAATTGCAGCCTTCGTAGACCTGGAGATTCATACATTATGAAACATTGCCATTGACAATGTAAGAAGAATATGTGCAGTCAATCTGATATAATACATAGACATCTGGCACAAGATTATAAGGCTGTCTAATAGGGTGAACTTACTTTTTTGTGAGCGATATGTGCAGTCGATTTTATAATGTTAGGATATGCTATACATGTAAAGGGTATACAGTATGTTATGGTTGTTTTATTGTACTGGAGGCAATGCAATGTGACCTATTCTGAACTGGGTTCACTGCAATGTGAAATAATATTAACTGTAAGGCACTGTAATGTAATTGTAGGTTCCATAGTATGTAAAAATATAAACTGGTGGGACAGTGTTTCCTGGCATAACATGGACTGGGTCATTACAATGTGGCATAATGTAAAATAGAAGCACATGGAATAATTTTACTTTAGGCCTTACAATCAAACTGACAAAATATGAACTGGGACACTAGAATGTGGCATAATGGCCCTCATTCAGGTATGGTTGGAGTAACAATTGCAGCTGCTTACATAAAAGCAGCAGTGATAGCTCTAATATGGGATGCAGATGGAGGTTTCACTGTTCCTGCTGCATAATTGATATAAGCTGCATCCTAGAATGCAGTATAAGATCACCTTCAACACCAGCAGCTGGCTGTGTGACCCTCTCAAGCCAACCACTGCAAGTCCAACCTTGAATCCAGGAAATTTTCATTTTCTGATTAAGCTCTTTGCTTTTTCCCCTCACAGCAACCTCTGTTTGGAGAAATGGAACCAATTACTGCAGGTATGGGCCATAGGGTCAACCATCTTTAGGTTGACATGCATTGGGTCAATGACTGAAGGTCAACAGGCCTTCGGTTGACAAAAAGGTGGACATGGTTAAAGTCTGACTGCAGTAGCGTGACCACCATTTCAGACTCCTACTGTACTCCTGGTGCATGCGCAAACTACTGAACATTGGTACTGTGCTGCTTGTGCCACAAATTCAACTACACCTAAATGAGGGATACTATGAACTGAAGGCCCTTCAATATGCATTATATGTAGTGAGGACACTGTGTTACAAAATGTGATCTGGGGGCACTATTATAGGGCTTTACATTAACTTGGCCACTTTTTCCAAGAATATGATGCACAACCACTTTAAATAAAAAGGATTTGGCATTGGGACAGTGGCACTTACAAATGTTGCTTTCAGGCCCACAAAGCCCTGCCTATACCCCTGAATCTATAACAATTTGTGTGTATTGATGCAACATTTTCATATCTATTTTGTTGTTATTCATTTTTAGAACGTTAACTTCACATGCTGTGAGTTTAAAACTTGTGTATGTGTTTTTTTTTTCATTCTAATATTATAATTATTATTGTTACTTAATTGCCATGTTTAATTATGGGAAACAAACTGCATCTTTATACACTTTTTTTCTGTTCAAGCGAACTACAGCATAAGGTACATTAGGAATTATTTTCTCTGTACAATAAAAAAAATGAATGCTGATGCATCCCGATTCAGTGGTACATCACAGAGAATTTCATTGCAAACTGTTATGCTCACCGGGAGTGATACGGAAGCTTCCAGAAAGTTGAAGAAGAACTAAGGCCTCCCCGATGTAGGGTAGGAAGGAATGGAATAACCAGGAGTTGGACCAAGGATTTCCTGGGTGTCTTCTGGGCAGTCACCCTTGTACCCCATGACCTAAGCTCCCAGAGCACACCATTGAGTCTTCTAACCTATAACAGCCCTGTTCCCTTAAGACTTGATGTGTCTACTGGTACTTGTATGCCGCCAGGTCTTACATCAAAGGTGCTAGTGAGAGCTTAACCCACGAGGACCTGAGTGGTCTACTGGTATAAGGGAAAATAGGCAGAGAGGGATGTAAACTACACTAAACAATGTGAGGGTATGACGCAGGGGTAACAGAGGTACAGGAGACTAATAGTGACAGAAACACACCACTAATGAAGCCCCGTCCAATGAAAAGAAGGGTGCGCCCAAATCACATTAGGAAAGCAGCTGAACGCTGCATCATGTGTATTTAACTCCTTTCAGCAACTGCGGCTGCCTGACATCCCCATCGCCTAGGCAGCCACTGTGAAATTGGGGCTGGCTGTGGAGGGAGCCGTCCCCTGCAGGAAGTTCAGGGCTGGAAGCGCAGTGATGTCCCGGTTGCCTAGCAAAATATATATATTGGAAAATTTTCAATAAACTTTATCCTACTAAGTATACATATTTTAAATGAGCTATAGCCTGTTCAACCCAGAGCCCCCAACACATTGACAATCGCTGAGAATGAGACGCACATGCGTACGGATGGTGTAATGGTTATCATTACTGCCTCACAGCGCTGAGGTAATGGGTTCGATTCCCACCATGGCCCTAACTGTGCAGAGTTTGTATATTCTCCCCGTACTTGTGTGGGTTTCCTCCGGGTACTCTGGTTACCTCCCACAATCCAAAAATATACTGGTAGGCTAATTGGCTCTCAACAAAATTAACCCTAGAATGTCTCTGTGTGTGTATGTGGTAGGGAATATAGATTGTAAGCTCCACTGGGGCAGGGACTGATGTGAATGTTCAAATATTCTCTGTAAAGTGCTGAGGAATATGTATGCGCTCTATAAGAAACTGTTAATAATAATAATGAGATGCTTGCACACCCCATTCATGGCATGTGAGATGCTTGTGGGTCCCCATCTCAGTGAACGGTACACTAAAATGGGAAACTCTGGCGCACCGTCTGGATGAACAACCATGGCTATACTGACCAATCAGTTTCTGTAATTTTACAGGTTGTTTTTGAAAATGGACAAATCGGAAATGTTTGATTAGTATTTTATCTCAGTCCATTTGATTGCTTAACAAGCTTTGCTAAATCTCCAGCATCTGTTTACGTAAAACCAAAATATAAAGATACAAAATATTTTATACTCAATGAAAAATTGCTGAACAACTGTTATTTTTCTATTTTGCTCACTTTTGTATGAAAAATTGCTTGTCAAAATGTGACGGGTTTATTTAAATATAATTTAATCAAGAGAAAAGACACAGTCTTCTCAATTACAGCAATTATCCACATAACTTAATGATCATGATGATTTGCTTTTTTAAGCATTTTTGTGTGAATCTTTTTCAAATGTGGATTATCAAGCCATAAAATGCATACATTCAATGAAATTTAAATTATAAATTAACCTGCTTTTCACACTTCAAAGTAGCCTCACAGAACAATTGTAGATGCAAACCATGAAGCATGGCAGCACATGGGAATACTCTCTATATCCACTCCTTATAGCTAAGAAAAATAAAATCCATTCCCTGGCAAAGTGTCAAACATTGATTATAAAGTATAGTAACTATTACATATGCCAATTACTATAATCAAAAACATGCTAAAGAAATTTGCTTTTACTCATTAAGATTGGTGCATTTTAACATACAGATGAATAAAATGCAATAATATATTTATATTGATTTTCATGCAAAAGAGAATACATTGTTTATTAGTATAATTTAGCTCAATGTAGACTTACATATTCAAATAAATGCGACAAATTATGTGAAAAGCATTATATTAATATTTTGATTAAATTAAATCTTATGGGAGACCAATGTAATAGCATCCAAGCTTATCGGATGCTTTCGGCACCAAATAAGAGTGGCCAATAAAAGTATGTTTTGCCCATGTTAAACATTCAACTCAGGAGATGTAATGTAATCTGAGTTAAGAAAATTGGGCACAAAACAAATCTATAAAGTCCGACATAATTAGAGCTATTTTTAGGAAACTTGTAATTGACAACATTCAAAATGAATTCCAAACACACAATTACAGCATTATTTATAACCTGAAAAATTGAAAATATAGTTATTTATTTCAAAATAGCTTGGATAATGGATTGCATATCAGATGCACTAGCAGCTTCTGATAATTAAAATAATAAGCAGCATGCCAATGTGGTCTAAATACAGTAACATGACACAGTAGGAGCACCATTTGTTACCTTTCTATTGTTAAAGAGTGGACCAGGCCAAATCACCCATAGCTCAGGCTATTGCCTGCCTCAGATCACATAACATGTCCTGGGTCTGGGGGTAGAGTAAATCATCACAGCCCTACGCTTGGAGAGGCTATAGTGGGGAGCTTTGTTTACATCTTTCCTTTTTACCAATTGTAGCTCTCTCTGGTCCTTATCTTCTTTGTTCTGGACAGGATGAGCCTGTGGTGGCAGCACATCTGACTTTTAGAAATTGGATCACTGGGGGAGGTTTGAGTTGATATACAGTTTTGCAGCCATTGGAGTCACAAAGCATTTAAGGCAGTAAATAGATAATGCTAGTGGTGCTGTATTTATGGTCAGATATAGACTTGCACCTGAGAGGTTTGTGATCATTTGACATTTATTATGCATTTTGTGATTTCTTATATATGGATTACATTTTGACTGTATGGATCGTTAACTTTTTTTCATATGATGAAATTAGAAACATATACAGACATCAAGTAATGTGGACCTCCAAAAGAAACGCTGATTTTCATATGTTCTGGATAAAAACAAACAGTCATCTCACCATAATTTTGTGCTGCGGTGGGCTATTCCCAGCTTGAAAAAGGAGACCTGTGTGTCTCCGAAACGCGTTGCTGATAACCTACAAGGACACACTTTGATTTACCTTGGACACTTTATTTGGAACGCACTTTCTGGCACCCCTGCACTTTATATTTGGGGACTCATCTAAAACCAAGTCTTCTGCGGTGGTGCCGCAGAAACTTCAGATGAAGTATAGCCCACCGCAGCACAAAATTATGGTGAGATGACTGTTTGTTTTTATCCAGAACATATGAAAATCAGCGTTTCTTTTGGAGGTCCACATTACTTGATGACTGTATATATTTTTAAATCTGTGAAAAATTGTGATTGTTTTTCTCCCAAATAAACCTTTTTTTGATTAAAAAAGGTGCACATCCTTTTACATTTGTTTGAAATTGTTGCGCCAAGCTACAACTGTCTTGTTGTTTTAGAGTATTGCTAGGAGGTGGTGTACCTCCTTTCAGTTGTAGCAGGCAGCACCATTTCAATTATTTGCGCTAAATATTCCACAAAACCCTGTATTCAAAAATATGATGAAATTAATCAATCTGTTATCCTCTCCCTTCAAATTTACGTATAAGTGGAGTGACTCTAGTATAGACTTTTTTAGACAGCAAAATGCATCAGTGGAGTACAACTACAGCCCAATTCATTATACATCAGCATATCTTGGTCTGAACCAGTCTTGGAGGAATCATGACTGCAATTTTCATTGAGCACTCCAGCAATTACAGCTATATCGAATTTGCTTGAATTACAAAGGGACTCATACCAATTCTTCTCCAGTAAAAACCGGACATGCAGTATTCCGACCCCATGAGATTGAAAGTTCCTTATCCATAAAGTGGATGGTAATTATACCTACCTTTATAGTGAGGCCACTTAAATTCAAAAAGCATTTAATCTACACTGCAATTGCATTTTTATGCCATGAATCTATTTTTATTATGTGTACTGTAAGTATTTGTTGATATTTTTATTATATACTATACAAAAGTCAATTCAATTGGTATTTTTAGATGTATTTAATTATATTAGAGCTGCATATTCTATGTATTTATTTTCCAGTTTGTCATACAGGTTTAACTAAACCTACTTACTAAAGCAGCTGCTCTAATTGTCTAATTGTTGGTGCATCCCAGTCTGACCCTCTTATACAGTTCAGTATCTCTTTCCAGGTAAATATTTTGGGGTACTTGTTTCCTAGCACGACACCCAGATTTTCTACATACGGAACCGTAAGGAAATCGCATCGCACCGCATGCTATGCAATGCGATGCAATGAGATGCAATGCAATTTTTTTTCTATGTCTAACATACCCCCCACTATCCACGCCACCCCGAAGCGTGGCGAGCACAGCGGAATGCGTCCTCCAACTTTTTTCCATTACCCCACTATCTATGTCGGCGAGGAGATTATTTTATATAGTGTGGCGAGCCCGAAGCGTGGTGAGGGTACGCGAATTACTATACATGGATTCCGCGTCCGCTCGGTAGGTTTGCTGCTCTCACCACACTATATAAAATCAACTCCACGCCAACGTGGATAGTGGGGTAATGAAAAAGTCGGAGGACGCGTTCCACTGCTTCTCGCCACGCTTCGGGGTGGCGTGGATAGTAGGGGGGGGGGGCATCCAATCTTTTACATGTATTCACTGACTTAGCCCATTAAAAAGATAGGATGCGATAAAAAATCGAATCGCATCGCATCTCATGCCACTAATGGCATGCGATGCGATGCGATTTTTTATCGCATCCTATCTTTTTAATGGGCTAAGTCAGTGAATACATTAATAAGATAGGATGCAATAAAAAACCGCATCACATCGCATCACATGCCATTAATGGCATGTGATGTGATGCAATTTCCTTACCCTGAATAGCCCACTACGTAAATGGAGTAGTGGGCGCCGTGCTAGGAAACAAGTACCTATTTTGGATATCTCTGTCCAACTATCTAATAAGGCTGTGAATGGTTCCATCTTCTGCAAGTCCACTGATTGCAATTCTTTAGAGCAAGCCAGTATAAGCAGATTGCATCACCTGTCTCCATTGAAAAATGTCTTGCTGTTCTCACAGATGATTAGAGCAGCTTGCATTTGTTGTGATACATCTGAACTTCCAGCTCAGTTGAATAAAATCATATTCACATTTTGTGTGTATAAGTTAAAGACACTTCAAATAACCAAAGATAACGTTCTTCATTTAAATAGTACAGCAATAATGCAAACATCTCTTAAAAAAAATTAAGCTGTCTTTCCATTTATATAACTTTTGATACCTCTAAAGGTGCGTACACATGGGGGCGATTATTGCAAATATCGCAGGAAATATGGTCGCTGAGCAAACATATTGCCAGTGACGGGAGTGTGCACCGGAGATACATCGCAGAGTGCTCCCTCCCGTTTTCAGCCCCTGAATGGTCGCTGGTCGGAGGAGCATGCTCCTCTGACCAGCGATTTTCACTGCCTCTTCTCACGACATTGTGACATTTTCATCTGCGACCATCTCTGGTCGCAGATGAAAACGGGACACTGAGCAATATGATTGCTGAGCAAAATACGTACGCACCTTAATACAGAGTTACCAAGAGCTTGCAGAGCAATATGGCCCTTATTGGCAACAGACAAAGAACTTGTGTGTTTTCATAAGGTACTGTAAGACCTCTTTCTTGCTATTGAAAAGGTAGAAACCTCAAAGATATACTGACATTTGTGACTGTGAGGTGGATGACAAATCTTCCAGATATCTCTAAAAATAAAATGGGTTGTTTTAGGTGTCCCAGTTGTGTCATCTGCAGCTACTGTATTTAATTGCTGTTAACTCTTTTAATTATCCACACTCATCAAAAATCTATTATATTAGACATTTTCTCATTTGTGATACAAGATTTTTCATCTACATTATTATCTGCCCCCGTGGGCTGTATTATGGTGGCATGACAATGCATAAGTTAAAAGAAAGAATGGCTCTTCACAGGTAAGCCATTAAGGGTACTCTAACTGGCAAACAGATGGACCAACAAATTGCTTCGCATTTCATAGATTGTATTCACCAGCTCACCTCATTACAGTACCAGATTAATGGTCATATTTCCCGTGTCCAATAGAGGTGGCAAGTAGGCCGAAGTTGTACTTAAACTAGAGGCTTCCTGGATATATAGATTACATTTTGTAGCTCCCCATGGCCTCAATGAACATATATCTTGGAATTAATTTATATAATTATTGTGTGTTATTTTTTTATTACCTTGTACATCCTTCTGCATTGATTAGGATCATTGATTTATTGTAATGGAAACAGTATCTCATTGTGTGTGTGGGACAGACAGTAATGCTGTGTACACACGGGTCTATATGATTGCTGGGGATATATTGCTAGCAATATATCCCCAGCAATCATATTGCTAGTGTCTCCTTTTCATCAGCGATGAAAAGGAGACACTGCTACGGGGCGAAGGCAGAGCGCAGCAGCAGGTGATGGGAGGAGGGAGGGAGCAGCGTCGCAGGGCATGGGAGAACAGCGCTGATTTCTCCAGCGCTGACCTCCTGCCCGGCGATCGCTGGGGGAAGCCGCTGGTCACAGGAGCATGCTCCTGCGACCAGCGACCATGAAGGGCTGGCTGCGGGAGCGCGCTCCCAGCCATCTATCGCCGGCTGCACATGAAATCACTGGCAATATGGTCGCTGAGCGACCATTTTGCCAGCGATTTCATACATAATTGCACCCGTGTGTACGCACCTTATGACTGGTGTTATGCAGTTAGTCTTTATTAATACCCAGTTTGTGTGAATGCTTAGTGACCTTATTTTACCAGTACTTTAAATGTGTTTTGTTTGCTTTTGTAACTTATGTGCCTTACACTTCTCTCACAGCATTTGGCTTTCTGGGTGTCTGTTTTGCTGTTGTCAACCAGTGGGATGGTGTGATGTCATCTGGATGCACCATGAATAGAGGGAGTGATTGTTCAGTCCATCAGATGGTTTTTAATGCAAAATTATATATGTATGTTTGTCTCTTTATTGCCTTGAAGACAGGGCTCAGCATCCTGAAACATTGAGCCAATAAATTGATTATTTTTGCATACATCGTTCAGTGCCATGCTGTCCATGGGTGACTTCTGATATTAGGGTACACAACAGAACACACCTCCCACCAATGGGTACAAGGCTCACCTGGTGGAATAATTCACCAATTAAAGCTCAAGGTCATGAACCTGAACAGGTGCAAGAAACCTGGTACAAATTCAAGTGTACAAGACAATATTAAAACCAATCATATACTACAGAGAAAAGGTATATTCCCAGTGTTATACATACAATATAATGCACGTCTTGGACTGTGTACAATATAATGCATGTATTAGTAAATATTTATTCAATATATCTTAATAGCATAATAGTTATATTATGATTGCAACAGCGAACTAGCTGACTAGGCTACCTATTAACCCCAAACCCACAATCAAAAAAACTTTTTCTTTACATAATGCAATTAAAGGTGATATATACTGGTGTAGTGTTAAGATCAAAGGAAACAATGGAGTGGATTTCTATAGGTTTTTTTTTTTACTGCATCTGAATTTTAAGCATTAATTATAAAAGGTCAACTGTTCATATAATAACATTTATATCCTAGCGATCCCCTTCAGAAGATATATATATGGTTTCCAATTAAGTTCTGAATGCAGGTTCTCTGAAATACAGTATAGCCCAACATCAAATGCACCCCAAACAGTCCTTATAGTGTAGTAGAGTAATTTATTGTCTTAATAATTTAGTATTAAATAAATTGTACAAAATAAATTGTACATAAAATAAGATGTGTCAAAACTTATCACACTTCTTGGTAGTTTTCAAAATTTCCAGCCAGTCACTTTTTTCCTAGTGATCTGGAAATGTCTTGGCTTTTGTGGCAATTTTAATTATAACATTTGGAATCCCTGTGTAGTATAATGGAAAGTGACCTTAACTGCTGCTGTGCATTATAGCAAATGAGTGAAAATGAGCACTAAAGCAGCCCATACACGCTGCGATGCGGGCTGTGCGTTCTGTGTTTTGAGGTGCGCACTCCTGCGGCACCTCATCGCACAGTACAAAAAGTATGTGCTTGCACATACTTTTTGTACTTAGTTTTCATTGCATTGCATGCACAACGCATGCACAGGCAATGCAATGCAATGTGATCCGTGCTAGTTAAGCACGGAAAGCACGCCCGTATCGCAGCGTGTATGGCCAGCATTAGACACTGTATAAGGATAACCTTAACTTGCATTGATTACCACTAAATAATCACATACATACAGTTTGGTACTTCCCTCTATCACAACCAAACACAAGTGTCCATATTCCATAATGGAAAATGTTTGTAACAAGCTTCAAAAAGTGATAAATTGGAGTGATAAACAACCAGCCTTTAATTTATCATTAAACAATCAGCTTTTACTTATCATTATTCAAACCCAGCCTGTAACATGGCAGTTAGTAGCTGATTGGCTGGTTGGTTTATCACTCTCCATTTTATTACTTTTTGAAGCTTGATACATTTGGACCTTATTTTTTTGTTTATTTAATATACTCAGAATTGTACATTTGCCTGTGGTCTTTTTTCTACCAAATCAACCTACATAAATAATCCTACATTTTCAGGAAACCTATGCTGGTAAAGAATAGGAGCAATTGGCAGTCAACCATTTGCTCCACTGAAACAAAAAGTCAATGTTTTGTTTTTTTTTCAGAAAAAGTGTTAAATCCATTTGATTTAACAAAATAACTCCAAACAATTATTTTTTATGTTTTTCAGAATTTGAGAGCAAATGATTGATTGTCATTTGCTCCCAGACTTAAACAGATTTTTGTTCCCACCAGATAGATTGAACAGATACATCTTAAGGTGTGATTCCAGCTTAAGAAAGGTTATTAAAATCTGCATATGTTACATAAAAAGTAGGTTGTAGTTAACTCAAAAAAATGCACTGAGGTGTCTCCACACACCATAACCAAGAATATAAAAGTCACCCATAATCTTTCTTGCTCTTAGATAGTTTGATCAAAACAAGTAACACAAAATTACAGATGTCCCCTACAAATCTGCATAATATATTTATATAATGTGGAATATTTGAGAATAGACCCAAATATATTTCCTAAATACTGACTTGTTGGTATGGCATCCAGAAGGAAATCTTTAAGATGCCAGCTGTGATTCAGTGTTACACAGTACTAGTGTGTTAGGGCATTATTTTTACAAAATATTGCCAGCAAGTTCTCCCTACAGTAGATCCTTTGATCTGCTGCAATTTCTCTAACTCCTAGCAACATTTTCGGTGCACTTTACTGTTAAATTTCCATTCACCATGTTCCAGTTCTTAACATTTACTTAACAACATTGCAATTTTTAACAATCACATTTTATTGAGTGTGGCATGTAAGCAAAATGGTTGCTAGGCAAATAGATACCAATAGGTTACCTGTGACCATTTGATTTTCCTTTCTGGTCCTGTATGCTTCTTTGTTGTTCCTCTTGCATGTGTTGTATACAATAATCATGCTATGGTTATATGTGTACAACAAGTGTGTCCTTTTGTCCTCATTTACAGTATAAAGAGCCTGAATTTACAGATTAGTATTTTCACCGATGTCAGACTATTTTACATTATTGTTGTAATCTCCTTTTACTAATTGTTAGACAGACAGACAAACGATAACAAATTGCCAAATAGTTATAGACAACAACAAAACTTGTCCTTGACAAAGAGGCAGATTTAGACCTCATGAAGTACTAAGCAAGATACTGTTTTGGGTCCTTTCTCCGGTCAACATTCCATACCATATTTGTACCTTGGCGTATGCACATTCATTGCATTGCATTCAAATCTGAATCAGGCTCTAAGGGGGAAATTTAATAGGATGAGAGATTCAGAAATAAATCTCCAGTTTTTTTAAAGCGGTAATCATTTACACTGCAAAACCAGTTTGACTTTGAAGTGTAAATGATTGCCGCTTTTAAAAACCTGGAGATTTCTTACCAAATCTCTCACTTTCTGAATCTCTCACTTTCTGAATCTCTCATCCTATTAAATTTCACCCTAGGTCTTTTGGAAGTAGGCTTATTACCTGTGTCACATTTAAAGTAAACTGTCTGTGCTAATACAGTGAATGAAACCATCTTGTGTGTCCCAATTTTTTTGTCCTATCAAAGAACATCAAACTGACATTAGGAGTTTGGGCAGGTTCATGTGATGTAATGACATCACATGGTAGTCACACAATGCTCCTCTTGGAACATTTTGGATGGTCACGAAATATTTAAGGAGCCCATTTGGACCTGCAAGGCCCTAGGCAGGCACCTAGGTTGTGTTGTGGAAAATATGCATATGCATAATGTTTAAGAATGGAGTACATGTAATGTGTATTGTATCAAACACTGCAGGTTTAAAGAATTATGGGTAGCCTCTCAAACTTGGGACATAAATAAATAACAATCCAGCTCTTATTTCTTTCCCCCGAAAGTGACATTAATTTATAAAAACTGCTTATAAAAACAGTATAATATAACAAATAGATCCAATACTCAGAGTAAAAAATATAAAAACCCACTTGCAGATGCAACAACGTCCAGCTTGCACATAGTTCCCTGGCACATTTGTGGCAGTGATTATGTGCACCTAGTCAAAGCCGTGTGTATGCATCATGCATTCCTATGGAAACTGGTACATATGCACATGCACTATCTGCAGAAAACATGCTGCAAATAGCTACTGCTGGCAGCAAGCGGAGCATTCTCACATCTGTATACTATAAATGTTCTATCTTAACCTGGGAGAATAATGAGTTATATGGTGGTCAAAGGATAACATAAGTAAGCACAGTCTTAAGGCAGCAGCAGGATGGAAAACAAAGTACTTCAGTGGGAAATATTTATGATATGCAAAGATGTTTAAATGCAATAGCTTGTGAAAGTGTTCTAATGGAACTCTAAGGCTCAAGTTAAGCCTCTTCTCAGGCTTGTATGTCCCTCCAGTGACGGGTCTATGGGTGCCAGATTGTATTACCATAGAAAAGCAATATTCTTTACTAGTAAGCTTCCTAGGAGAAATCTGGAGTAAAGTTCTGCTGAATGGCTTCACTGTCAAAATAAAATAGTATCAGAGATGTTTTCTGACGCTTTTCTGCACTGATTGCACTTTTCTCAAAAGTGGAGAATATACCTGTTATCCTAGAGGTGTTTACAGCTGGTGATTTGTTAAATTGGCACTGGTTTAGTAGACATACTCTAGCTTGGAATGCACACACCAACAAATAGCACAATGCTTTTGGTGCAGACCCAGGTTTAAGCAGACACAAAAAAAATGAAGATAAAGAAATTTATCTTGTTAGACAGAAAGAGACTAAAGGCCCCCATACATTAGTCCGACTTGTCCTAAGGACAAGTCGGACCTTATTTCACCCTGCAGCTCCCCGGGAGGGGGACACACGATTAGGCACTTGATGTGCCAAGGTTTGCATATGATAGTCATACAGAATGACTAGCAAGCCATTGATTGGCTGAGACCTCTCTCAGCCAATCGCTGATTGGCTGAGGGAGGTCTCAGCCAAACAATGTATTGCTAGTCATCTGTATGGGCTTTTTTTTTTTTTTCAAGTTAGTGTGTTCCTCCCGGCTCCCGCCGCTGCCCGGCAGCCAGCGTCATCCTCCCTGCCCAGCGCGCTGCTCCCGCTGTCACCCATCCTCCCTGCCCGGCTCTCTATAGCCGGCATCCCCCGCCCGCTGTCATCCCCCACACGGCTCCGGGGCTGGGCTGCACATAAGATTTAGCAAATCTTATGTGCAGCCCTTCCGACCTCCCGACCCCGATGCGCACGGGACCGCGCATCGGATCGGACGGGGTGTCTGCAAGTGCGATTTGGGCCGATTTCACGGCCCGATTCATCCGAATCGGGTGAAATCGTGCCCAAATCGGGGGGCCTTAAGAAGGTAATCAGATGTGCAAAGGCACAAGCTGAGGAGAAAATGGCCCAGTCAGTGGGTAAAGGAGGCAAAACTTTTTTAGGTATATAAGTGAAAGGAGAAAAACAAAAGGCAGAATAAGAAGACTAAAGGCAGAGAGTGGGAGTCTTGGGTGGGACAGCAGGAGACAATGTAAAAGCAGATCATCTTAATAATTGTTTTTGTTTAGTATTCACTACTGAGAAAGAGAGTGAGGCAGGGGCGGATTGGTATTGAAATCCGGCCGGGGCAGGAGGGACGCTGCAGCCCGGGGGGGGGGGGGGGGGGGGGTGTTATGGTGCTTGTTGCCGCTAACAGGGGGGGGGGGGATGATATCATCCACACCCAGACTTCTGGACTAGCCAAATTTACAATAAAAAAAACCTGTACACCCGGTGAACTGATTTTACCTTGAGGAAGTAGGGCTTGGCAAATTCTGCCAGGAGCTTCTGCCTCCAGCTCTCACCAAATCCATCTGGGGCATAACAGGTTGCAAGTTTCTGTAGCGCTGCTGCTTTATTCTTCTGTATACGATCGAGCTGTTTGGGGCTTAGAGGAGGAGACACCATCACAAGCAGAGTACGGGCGGATTACATACCTAATCTTGCTAGCTAACATGTGAGCCTGCGCACCCCTCATGTTACATATGAGCGATAGGACCATTCTGATTTAGACAAGCAGGATGTATATACTCGTGCACATATGCACAAAACAGGAGAACTGTACATACGAGAGGTCCGCCTCCTGTGCTGCGAGTCATACACCAGCGGCGTCGCTCCCCGTGTGGCCGTACGCAGTAATAGCAGCAGCAGCAGACACACATGGGAATTGCTGCCACTACAGGGGGTTGTTGCTGTCGCCACAGCCGGTGGAGGCGGGGCGGTACAGACACTACTCACCACCGCCTCCGTCGATATCCAGTGGCCACAGCTGCTCATACAGTGAAGCATTGCCCAAAGCTAATATGGCCGCCACATATATATGCATTTATTCGGCTGCCATATTTGTTTTGGGCAATGCTGCCGTTTGTGACCAGGCTGGGCTGCGGCCGCTTCTAACGAAGGTAAGCGGCCCAGCCAGAGTGAAATCTGGTCCGGCCCACCAGGAAACGGCCGGTTTCCCGGTGGGCCAATCCGCCTCTGGAGTGAGGTGCCACAGTTAGTTCAGTTTCAGTTGCAGTGATATTCAGAAAAATTAAATAAGTACATTTACAGAGGAGAAGGTCCTAACAGAACATAAAAACTAAATGTGGATAAATCAATAGGGCCAGATGAGATACATCCAAGGAAACTAAAATATCTTAAAGGGCTAGCTGGTAGCACCATTAACATAATTATTCAACCAGTCAATAACTATAGGAGTAATTCCAGAGGACTGGAAAAGAGAGAATGTTGTGCCGCTGCACAAAAGTTGAAGCAGGGAACACGCAAACAACTACCGACCAGTGAGCCTCAAATCAGGAATTCATGCAGGGGAATTCATGCAGATGACATAAAGGTATGCAACATTGTAGACACACCTGGAGGGGTAAAACAAATGGTGCAGGATCTAGTTAGGCTAGAGCAGGGGTTCTCAACTTGGTCCTTGGGACCCCACACAGTTCACATTTGCCAGTTCGCCCGGCAGATGCACAGGTGCATTTATTACTCATTGACACATTTTAAAAGATCCACAGGTGGAGCTAATTATTTCACTTGTGATTCTGTGAGGAGACCTGCACTGTGTGGGGTCCTGAGGACCGAGTTTGAGAACCTGTGGGCTAGAGGATTGGTCAAGAGCATGGCAATGCCAAAAAATATAAAATTATGCACTTGAGTCTTAAACTTCCAAAGGCTATATATAGTATTAATGGCACTATATTGGAAACTACTGAGGAGGAAATGGATCTAGGAGTCACTATTTCAGGTGACATAAAGGCTGGCAAACAATGGGGCAAAAGCAATGGGGAAGGCAAGTGAGGTGCATGGTTGCATAGGGAGAGGAATCACAGTAGCAGTATAAAGAAATAAGTAATAATGCCACTGTATAAGTAATTGGTATGACCTCATCTAGAATACTCTAGAGGCCAAATCTCCAAAAGCATATACATTTTGTAGAGATGGTACAATAAAGGGCAACTAAAATAGTACATGGCCTACATTACAAAACATACCCAAAAAAGACTAAACAATCTCAATATGTATATATAGATTGGAGCAGAGAAGAGAAAGGGTCAGGGTGGAGGGCATGGTAGAAACTTTCAAATATATCAAGGGCTTTAACAAGGTCCAGGAGGGAAACGTTCTTCACATTATGGGAAGTATTAGCTCACAAGTCATGCAACTCCTGAAACTGGAGGGAGGTAAGTTCAGAGGAAATCAGAGAAAAAATAACTTCACAGAAAGGGTAGTGGATAAGTGGAATAGCCTCCAGTCAGAGGTGGTATAGGCTAAGGCAGTAGAACAATTTAAACATGAATGGGATAGACACAAGGAAATCCTTAAACAGAAATAAGGATCAAACAGGGTATAAGCGTAACAATATAGTTAAAAAAGGGGCAGATTAGATGGACTAAATGGTTCTTATCTGCTGTCAAATTCTATGTTTCTATGATATTATGGTTCAGGCTCTAATTCTCACTTTTACTAACATGATTTTGAGACATTGTTTTTCAAAGTAATGTAAGAAGGAAAAAAAATTCTGTCACAAAATGTGCAATTTAGACCTTGAATCACTTTGGTTTTATTTGATTTAAAAGCATTCTATAGTAAATTAATCCTCTTGTCTCCTGCTTAACCTCACATCTACACTCCTTCCTGTTCTCCCAGTGTCATTAATTTAAGAATGAGTTCTCCATCTGTAGCTAAACCTCCAGGGGAGGTTCTTAAGGGGATGGCTCAGGTTCACTCGCAAAGAACATTTGGTTTGATAATAGACAAATCCAGTGCACTGTAGGTGGGGCAGATGCAACATGTGCAGAGAGAGTCAGATTTGGGTGGGGTTTGTTTTTCAAACGGATATCTATATTGCAGTGTAAAAAAAAAGCAGTCAGTATTTACCCTGCACAGAAACAAAATAACTCACCCAAATCTCACTCTCTCTGCACATGTTGCATCTGCCCCACCTGTAGTGCACATGGTTTTGTTTATTAGCAAACCAAAATGTTCTTCTGTCAGTGAACCTGAATCAGGCCCTAAATTCTTAGTTACGTGAGGTCTTAGTTATGCAAGGGCGACCATTTATTGTTGACAGTCAATAAGTGGACACATGAAAAAGGTTGACATGAATAAGGTAGACATGGTCAATAGGTCAACATGAAAAAGGTCAACATGAGTTTTTCATGATTTAAAAAAAAACTGACATATTTTACCATCCCAATGGACATAGTAGGATAATATAATAGTATGTCAAGTGCAGCGTGGCATCATGCCCGAAGCATTGTGAGCACAATGAGCCATGTGAGGGGACATGGCACACTTATACAGTGTCCATGTTGACCTGTATTGACATAGACATGATTTTTTCCATGTTGACCTTTTTCTTGCCGACCGTTCACCATGTCGACCTAATGCATGTTGACCCTTTTCCTGTGACGACCTTTTGACTGTCAACCTAGATACTGTCTACACAATGAACCATGCCGAATGATGAATTAAAAGGATATTGACAGTAATAATTATCTGGATGTAACACGTTTCAATTAATTAGAAAAATGATACACATGTACTAAATGAAAAACCAGACTAGGCTAAAACATGTATCCAACTTCTTCTAAAGCTAACACATGTAAATTTATATTGAAAAAATAGCAGAGATTGTGAGAAATGAATGAGAAACTGAAATACAATATACATGCATGCATATGTATAACCCCATTTGAGCGGATTGCAGTAATATACTATGTATGTGATTTAACTGATCAAGCTCCACTACAAGTCCCAGCTGACTGCTCTGCATTAACCCCATTTGAGCGGATTGCAGTAATATACTATGTATGTGATTTAACTGATCAAGCTCCACTACAAGTCCCAGCTGACTGCTCTGCATTAACCCCATTTGAGCGGATTGCAGTAATATACTATGTATGTGATTTAATTGGTATCTTAAACACTAACTGATAATCTGTATTTTGCCCATTGCATGACAAATGTAGTATTGCTAATGTTTTTCTAGTTCTTGTAGTACCTGTTTGAAGCTGTGTTAAGTGAGGCATAGTTTATTGGGGTATATGGTCTGTCTAGTGTTCATATTACACAGGCTTTGATTAGCTGGTCATGTGACCTCAGCTGTAGGCTCTCCAAATTAGACCTGGTATATCTGTTCACATAGAAGGCAGTTCTTTAATTGAGAAATATCCGAAGTGAGAAATTTCAAAGTGGGAATTACTTATAAGGAACAGTTATAAAACAGTTGAAAAACATTGACCAACTTCAAACAAGGTAAATACAATACTTATTACACACTATTAATACACATTATCCACTCTTCTTAACCTGATCACAAACATATTCAGATCATGCTCACTACATTGCTACTTCTCATTTCATTACATGGAATACTCACCAAACTTCAACCATCCTATAATCTCCCTGATACTCACAATTCTGTGCACATTGCCTCTTCCATTATGCACTCCCCTCTTCTAAGCACTCATGAGCTCTTTACTTACTTCTCTACTTGTACTTTCACATCCACTTCCCATCACCAATACAAAAAACCACAATCATCCACCTATATCTATCTCTCCTTTTTAATCTTATTAGCTGGTGACATATCACCAAACCCAGGCCCCAATAACCTGTCCCATTCAGATTTAATTGCTTCTAAGACTAGAAATTCATCAAACCTCATAAATATCACTTGCCTCCCACCACACCCCAAACAACTTAAATGTGCCCTATTGAATGCACGCTCTGTTTGCAATAAATTAACATCCATCCATGACCTCTTCATCTCTCACAATTTCAACCTGCTGGCAGTTACAGAAACCTGGCTCACACAATTAGACACGGCATCACCTGCAGCACTGTCACATGGAGGTTTCCATTTCACTCACACCTCCAGGCCTGGTAACTGCAAAGGAGGTGGAGTTGGTATATTACTGTCACAAGCCTTCACATACTCCGTTCTACCACCAGTTCCTTCACTCACATTTACATCATTTGAAGTTCACTCTATTAGGGTTTTTTCCCCTTTCTCTCTGCGTGTGGCTGCTATCTATCGCCCACCTGGGCTTCCCAAATCTCAATTTCTGGAAAATTTCTCTGCCTGGCTTCCCCATTTCTTATCCTCTGACATCTCCACTATCATCCTGGGTGACTTCAATATTGCTATTGACAGTCCACAATCTGTGCATGCATCCAAACTCCTCTCTCTAACCTCCTCTCTCGGCCTCTCCCAGTGGTCCGACGCCGCTACTCATGAGGAAGGTCACTGCCTGGACCTTGTTTTCACCAGGCTGTGCTCAGTCTCTGATTTTACTAACACTCCCTTCCCTCTCTCTGATCACAATCTCATAACCCTCTCGCTCTCCTCCATTACCCCAAGCTCACTGACACAGAAATCATGCATGCCTACTCTAACCCGCAAAAATACTAAAGCTATAAATTTTCCACAACTTACCACCTCCCTGCAACAACAGCTCTCACTAATTTCTACACTTACCTCTCCTGACACTGCTGTTTCCCACCTCTACCAGACTCTTGAAACAGCCCTTGATGAAGTGGCTCCAGCTACCCACTATACCCCACGTAGGCTTAGATGCCAACCATGGCACTCCAAAGCAACAAGACAACTACGAAATCAGTCACGTAAATTAGAACGCCAATGGCGTAAATCTTGTAATATGACTGATTTCCTCACATATAAGACTAGCTACTACTCCTACTGCAATGCTTTGGACACTGCCAAACAAACATACTACCAATCTCTCATCTCTTCTCATGCCACCAACCCTAAGCGACTTTTTAACACCTTCAAGTCTCTTCTGTACCCTCCCCCTCCTCCCCCACCGGCTACCATCAGTGCACAAGAACTTGCCTCCTACTTTAAGGACAAGATTGATAACATCCGAGATGAAATGGTATGCTCTTCTACTACCTCTAACCCGCTCTCTTCCCTACCTGAACCCTCTGGCACTTTCTCTTCATTTGAGCCCACAAATGAAAAGGAAGTATCTGCACTCTTCTTATCCTCCTACTCTACTACCTCTCCTCTTGATCCTATACCTGCACAAGTTATAAAAAATCTATCTCCTGTGCTTATTCCAACCTTAACTAACATCTGCAATCTCTCTCTTGCTACTGGTACTTTTCCATCTCTGCTCAAACATGCAGTGATTACTCCTATTCTAAAAAAACAGAATTCTGACCCTAACTCTCTCTCTAACTATCGTCCTATCTCTCAGCTCCCATGCCTCTCTAAGCTACTGGAGAGACTTGTCTACTCTCGCATCACAAACTTTCTTAACTCTCACACCCTATTAGACCCGCTTCAGTCAGGCTTCCGCTCTCAACACTCCACTGAGACAGCACTGACTAAAGTGGTGAATGATCTGGTAACTGCTAAGGCTAAAGGTCATTACTCACTACTTATTCTTCTAGATCTATCTGCTGCATTTGACACTGTGGATCACACTCTTCTTGTAGAAACACTACACTCCCTAGGTCTTAATGATACAGCCCTTTCCTGGTTCACATCTTACCTATCTGATCGCTCTTTCAGCGTTCGCTTCTCTGACTCTACTTCCTCTTCACTACCTCTGTCAGTCGGAGTTCCGCAAGGCTCAGTCTTAGGTCCTCTGCTGTTCTCCATCTATACTTCCTCTCTTGGCAAACTAATAAGCTCTTTCGGATTTCAGTATCACTTATATGCGGATGATACTCAAATCTATCTATCAACCCCAGACTTGTCACCAGTGGTTTTGGGCCGAGTTTCAGAATGTCTCTCTGCCATCTCATCTTGGATGTCTTCCCGCCAACTCAAACTCAATATTTCAAAAACAGAATTACTTATATTCTCGCCAACTAAGAACAGTTACCATCCTGATATCTCCATCACTGTTGACAACTCGACCATCTACCCTACCCCACAAGCTCGTTGCTTAGGGGTCATCCTCGACTCTGACCTGTCCTTTCTTCCCCACATTCAATCTGTCTCCAAATCATGTTACATGCATCTAAAGAACATATCCAAAATACGACCGTATCTCACACAAGACACTACTAAATCTCTTATACATGCACTCATTATATCCCGCATTGATTATTGCAATAGTCTCCTGACTGGTCTTCCCAAGAACAGACTCTCACCACTACAATCCATTTTAAATGCTGCTGCTAGGCTGATCTTCCTTGCAAGACGCTCATCATCTGCTGATCCGCTCTGCCAGTCCCTCCATTGGTTACCTTTATCTTACCGTATTCAATACAAAACACTTCTACTAACTTATAAAGCTATTAACCATACTGCACCAGCATATATCTCTCTACTTATCACAAAATATCTCCCATCTCGACCACTCCGCTCTGCACAAGATCTGCGTCTCTCTTCTGCACGGATCACCAGCTCCCATTCACTATTACAGGACTTTCATCGGGCTGCTCCCATCCTATGGAATGCCCTTCCACGCACAATAAGACTCTCCAATAGCCTCCAAACATTCAAGCGTTCCCTGAAAACTCACCTCTTCAGGCAAGCCTATAATGTTTAAGTTCTACATGCATAACCCTCTGAGGCACTTATGTATTATATAGCTACCCTTCTGGACTTGTAACTTGGTTGGACTGCTATGGTATTACTGGTGCCTGTCCTTGTGTTTCCCCCTATATCCCTATAGATTGTAAGCTTGCAGCAGGGCCCTCCTACCTCCAAGTCTGTATGTTGTTACTCAGTTTGTTTTATCACTGTCTACTATTGTAAAGCGCAACGGAATCTGCTGCGCTATATAAGAACCTGTAAATAAATAAATAAATAAATATGTAACTGTGACAGAGGCAGAATTGTTCCACATGAAGATAATGTGGAATCACAGGATAAAGCTTTACAGCAGTAGTAGTAGTAGTTGTAGTAGTAGTAGTAGTAGTAGTAGGACTTAGTAGATTCAGTCCCAGTTTTCCTAATATCTATTGTGAGTCATTGTCTGCTAATTAACAACACTTGTTGGGTACTTGTTTCCTAGCACGGCCACACCGATTAAGATCGGGGTGGTCGTGCTGAAAAAAATCGGATCAATCGCATCGCATGCGATTTGGTCGCATGCGATGCGATCGACGCGACCGACCGATTTTTGACCCGATTTTTTTCATTAAATCCAATGTAAATTGGGTCCCTGGGACCCAATTTTACATTGGATTGAATGAAAAAAATTCCAAACCCCCCCAAATTGAAGCGCGTACACAGCGCCCCACGATAGACGGCAACCCGAAGCGTGGCGAGCGCAGCGAGCCCGCGAGAGGCGGCGGTATGCGTCCTCCGACCTTTTCATGCCCTACTATCCACTAGGGCGTGGAGTGAGAATAGAATAGTGTGGCGAGCGCAGCGAGCCACCGAGCCCCCCGCGAGGGGACGCGGATACCTTCACAGGTAATCGCGTCCCTTCGCGGGCTTCACAGGTGTCCGCGTCGCCACGGACACCTGTGAAGCCCGTGAAGGGACGCGTTTACCTGTGAAGGTATCCGCGTCCCCTCGCGGGGCTCGCTGCGCTCGCCACGCTTCGGGCTCGGTGGCTCGCTGCGCTCGCCACACTATTCTATTCTCACTCCACGCCCTAGTGGATAGTAGGGCATGAAAAGGTCGGAGGACGCGTACCGCCGCCCCTCGCGGGCTCGCTGCGCTCGCCACGCTTCGGGTTGCCGTCTAACGTGGGGCGACGACGGGGAGATTTATAATGTGAAATGGGTCATATTGACCCATTTCACATTTTTTTACATTTTTACACCATTTCAATGTTAAAATTTTTTTTAACATTGAATCCTATGTAAAAATCGGGTGCATCGCGTCGCATCGCGTCGGGACCAATGTTAATGGTCCCGACCGACGCGATGCCCCCGATATTTTACCGTTCCCGACAAGATTTCAATGTTAAAATTTTTTTTAACATTGAAGTCAATGCAAATATCGGGGGCATCGCGTCGGTCGCGTCGGGACCAATGTTAATGGTCCCGACCGATGCGATGCCCCCGATTTTTGTTTCCTAGTCGGCAAAATGGACCTGATTTCAAAAGAAATCGGGTCCATCGGGGTAATCGTGTCCCTTAATTAAGGGACACAATTACTTAAGATTGTGGCCGTGCTAGGAAACAAGTACCCACTTGTTGTTTCCTGTTGTATGTTTGTTCAGAACAGAGAGTCAGTGTTCCTAATGCATTTTAGTGGCTGGGCAATAGGCTGGGGGAATGTGGGGAACTACCAGGGGCTGGCTGGCAACTTTCAGCCTGGGGGGCAACACAAGCAAGTGGCCCACCACCATCACCATTGTTTCACCACCCTACCCTCTCCCCTCTATGTAGTATGCAGCAATTATTAAACAATGATTCCCCTACACACACACACACACACACCCCGAAACAGGGACAGAGCGCTGTAATGCCCATTCCACATAATGCCACACACCGTAATGCCCATTCCACATAAAGCCAACACCGTAATGCACATTCCACATAAAGCCAACACCGTAATGCACATTCCACATAAAGCCAACACCGTAATGCACATTCCACATAAAGCCAACACCGTAATGCACATTAAACATAATGCCACACACCGTAATGCCAATTAAACAATGCCCATTTCACATAATGCCAACACCGCTATGCCCATTACACATATTGCCGCACACCGTAATGCCAATTAAACATAATGCCACACAGCGTAATGCCAAATAAACAATGCCCATTACACATATTGCCACACACCGTAATGCCCATTCCAAATAAAGACAACACCACAATGCCCATTAAACATAATGCCAATTAAACAATTCCCATTACACATAATGCCAACACCAATATGCCCATTACACATATTGCCACACACCGTAATGCCCATTACACATAATGCCAACAATGTAATGCCCATTACACATATTGCCACACACCGTAATGCCAATTCCAAATAAAGACAACACCGCAATGCCCATTAAGCATAACGCCAATTAAACAATGCCCATTACACATAATGCCAACACCGCAATGCCCATTACACATATTTCCACACACCGTAATGCCCATTACACATATTGCCACACACTGTAATGCCCAATAAACATATATTTACCTGCTTTAACCCGTGGAGTGGCACTGTTTGTTCATTACAGATTTTTTTTATATATATATATATATATATATATATATATATATATATATATAGCATACTTGGGTAGAAGTGGCACTCACGTCACTGGCATAATAGACGACACGTAGTCATAATTCTTAATCAACGTTTCGGTAATTTATTATACCGTCTTCAGGATATGACATACAATAAATACACTCACCTTATATAACATGAACACCCCGTGCAAACACCACGCTGGAAACCGCGCGCCACACTCGCCGTCAGAACCAGAGGGCAGGGTGAGCGTGCGGAACGCCAGGACGCACAGCGGCGTCTCCTAGCAACCAGCCACCAAGACGTACGGAGCAGAGGGACGCCATCCGGTATCCCCAGCAACCGTCAGTCAATACATACAAATACATAACATTATCATACACGGAGAAACATATAAATACAAAAGATACAAAAATTTGAAAAAGCACAATATCAAAAGATACAGCAATATCATAACAATGTAATTAGAGGATAGCAAATACTCATAGTTGCAGAAGAAAAAGGAAGATCAGAATAATGTATAATCATACGATAAATCTTCTAATAATTACGGAGTCACGTAATCACCTATAAGAAGCAAGATAGTGATAGATATTCATTCAACCCTTTCGGGCTGATGGTATTAAGGTGATGGATCCAGTAGCTTTCACGTTTAAGCAGAGCTAGATTACGATCCCCCCCTCGTCTTAGCGGGGCTACCCAATCAATCATCCTGTACTTTAAACTAGACAATGAATGTTTGAAGAGCGCAAAGTGTCTAGCGACAGGTTGTTCGCTGACACCACTAATTATGGCAGCTTTAATCGCAGATCTGTGTGCAGCCATACGGTCCTTAAACCTACATTGCGTCTTGCCAATGTAGGATAAGCCGCATGGGCACACAATCTGATAGACAGTGTATGTGGAATTACAGTCTAAAGAATACTTGATGTGATAAATTTTCCCAGTGTGTGGATGGGGAAATACATCACCCCCAATCATAAATTTGCAGGTGGCACATTGGCATTTAATGCACCCCAATTTCTTTCTCAAAAAGGATTTAACGGGTTCTTTACCCATCCCTGTAACATCTGCTTTAACTAGCAAGTCACATAGGTTGCTGTTTCTCTTAAAGCAGGGCATAATGGCATGATTCTGCAAACCCAATGCTTTATCCGTTTGTATCATCGGCCCTGAGTTTCCTGTAATACCTCTTATGTACACCCTTCCTAAGGTGCACAAGGGTATTATTCCCCCTCCTGGACGCCCGATTATTTCGGCGCGAGGGTCGCTACTACAGCCATCATCTGTCTTACTAGACACTATTTTACAGCCACTCATTCAGCAAAATCAGTTCTTTTTGTTGGACACCACTATGTTCCTTAACAAACTGGGTGCCGTGGGTGCAGTACCTGAAGGGGCTTGGCTTGTGAGTATTGATGTCACAAGCCTTTATACCATCATACCCCACACCCTCGGTATTCAGGCTGTGCGGAGAATCTTGGTGTCTAACTCAGAACTGACAGCTGCTTTCATTGATTTTTTGTTGCAATTGTTAACATTTGTGTTGACTAAAAATTATTTTTTATTTGATGGGTTATTCTACTTACAGGTAGCTGGGTGTGCCATGGGCAGTTCCGTGGCCCCCAGCTACGCTAATTGTTTCATGTTTGGCATTGAACACGATATTTTTTTCTCTGACTCTGCTATTGGCTCATCCATTTTGTTTTATTCACGTTTTATCGACGATCTGTTTTTAATCTGGACGGGCTCCCAACAAGCCTTTCTGGATGTATTAGATCGTCATAATGCTTCTGACAGTACAGTCAAACTCACTGCCACGATGAGCCAATCACAGATTGGCTACCTTGATGTATCTGTGTCATGTACAGGAGGGATTATTTCTACATCTGTGTTTACTAAACTAACTGACAGAAACACGTTCCTCCATAAGTCAAGTTGTCATCCAGATAAACTTAAACTGGGGTTACCCTATTCACAGATGGTGCGCATCTGTCGCATAAACAGCGACCCGTCTGTATCATGTGCCCAAATTGATCTATTGATAGACACATTTTGTATAAGGGGCTATGATAGATCGTCCCTATTAAAAAACAAAACAAAAGCTTTGGCATTATCCAGAGAGGATCTGTTGAAACAACATCCCAAAAAATCTCTGGATAATAAACTACCGTTTGTTTCTAAATTCAACAGTCAATCTGAACAAATTACTAGTATCATTAAAAAATCTTGGCCGATGATACAAACGGATAAAGCATTGGGTTTGCAGAATCATGCCATTATGCCCTGCTTTAAGAGAAACAGCAACCTACGTGACTTGCTAGTTAAAGCAGATGTTACAGGGATGGGTAAAGAACCCGTTAAATCTTTTTTGAGAAAGAAATTGGGGTGCATTAAATGCCAATGTGCCACCTGCAAATTTATGATTGGGGGTGATGTATTTCCCCATCCACACACTGGGAAAATTTATCACATCAAGTATTCTTTAGACTGTAATTCCACATACACTGTCTATCAGATTGTGTGCCCATGCGGCTTATCCTACATTGGCAAGACGCAATGTAGGTTTAAGGACCGTATGGCTGCACACAGATCTGCGATTAAAGCTGCCATAATTAGTGGTGTCAGCGAACAACCTGTCGCTAGACACTTTGCGCTCTTCAAACATTCATTGTCTAGTTTAAAGTACAGGATGATTGATTGGGTAGCCCCGCTAAGACGAGGGGGGGATCGTAATCTAGCTCTGCTTAAACGTGAATGCTACTGGATCCATCACCTTAATACCATCAGCCCGAAAGGGTTGAATGAATATCTATCACTATCTTGCTTCTTATAGGTGATTACGTGACTCCGTAATTATTAGAAGATTTATCGTATGATTATACATTATTCTGATCTTCCTTTTTCTTCTGCAACTATGAGTATTTGCTATCCTCTAATTACATTGTTATGATATTGCTGTATCTTTTGATATTGTGCTTTTTCAAATTTTTGTATCTTTTGTATTTATATGTTTTTCCGTGTATGATAATGTTATGTATTTGTATGTATTGACTGACGGTTGCTGGGGATACCGGATGGCGTCCCTCTGCTCCGTACGTCTTGGTGGCTGGTTGCTAGGAGACGCCGCTGTGCGTCCTGGCGTTCCGCACGCTCCCCCCGCCCTCTGGTTCTGACGGCGAGTGTGGCGCGCGGTTTCCAGCGTGGTGTTTGCACGGGGTGTTCATGTTATATAAGGTGAGTGTATTTATTGTATGTCATATCCTGAAGACGGTATAATAAATTACCGAAACGTTGATTAAGAATTATGACTACGTGTCGTCTATTATGCCAGTGACGTGAGGGCCACTTCTACCCAAGTATGCTATATTGAACCTTCCCTCGCCAGGTTGGTTTATTGGAGGCACCCGTCCAAGTACTGCTGGTTGTTGGAGTGCCGGACTACTACTACTTATATATATATATATATATATATATATATATATATATATATATATATACACACACACATATCTACATATATACACACCATGTAAAAGTATAGGCAGTACATGCAGTTTTTCCTAGCAGGGTCAGCTTGAGCTCAGCCTCCATGAGCTCCTCCAGGGCCCCCTCACTACATGCAGCATGAACAGGTCCTTGTACCTGCCTGGAGCAGGGCCACCCACGCTACTGCCGGCGGCCTCCGTAGGTAAACTGAAACCCGCCCCCACTCTCGGCAGCCCTAGGTAAATGGTCGTTGCCTAGGGGTACCTTTTAAACAGCGCGCCAGCGCTACCCGAAGCCGCACTTCCGGGTAGTGCTGGCCACGCTGTCATCCTCTCAGAGCCAGCCCTAGCCAATTTAATGCCCTAGGCAAGATTTTGGTTGGTGCCCCCAAGCAACGGCCTTAGTTCTACTCTACACTACTAACCCCGTTATACCCGCAACTACATGGATGCAATCGCCACTACACTAATGACCCCCTCTATACTGGCCTACACTACTGACCCTGCACATGCCTTCGACCTTCAGCCTTTGCCCCACCATACAAACACTTCTGTCTATCAATCAGGCAGAGGCATTCAAAATGTATTTATTTTTATTTATTTCCAGTGACTTATATAGCGGCAGCATATTCCGTTGTACTTTACAATTGAAAACAACAGTGATTAGGACCTGGACGAGGCTTACAATCTATAGCGATAATAGGAGGGATACATAGGGATAGAATTCCATAGCATGGCAGTACCACTATATTGCAAGACAGACCTTATGGGATGCAATTAGATATGAATGTTAGGTTATGTGGGAGTTCTGGAATAATACTGTGATGTGATCACATGCTCCGTCCTGTGTAGGGATGCCAATCCCGGGATTCGAGTCTCCAATCCCGGGATTACGGGATCGAAATGCGCATGCGCATTTGATCCCTTTCTCCAGTGTAGCACTAAACGGGCCGGGGAGGAGGCAGGTAACTCTGAGAACGGGCAGACGCTAAGGCGTGGGAACACTATGTAGTTGCGCAGCGTGACCTCTAACATCATGCTGCGCTGCCTGGCAACAAGGTTGTGTGGCTGCGACATCGAGTTACCCACCTCCTCCACCGCACAGCTCCTCCGCCGCACAGCTCCTCCTCCTCCGTTGGAGGTAATATATTCGTCATTGGGCATATCAGGAGGCCAATCCCGGGATTGACAGTTTTTCCATCCCGAATCCCGGGATTGAAAAAATGGCCCGGGATTGGCCTCCCTAGTCCTGTACATTTGCAGTTTCTCGATAACAGGGGCAATAACCAATGAATAGGGTGACAGCGAGGATGTGATGTTAGAACTGCGGCTACTCAGTTTGTCGCAAGCGTAAATACTCCCGTTTACAAAAGTACCATCAGCAGCACGTTTAAGCTCAAGGGGTGCACAACCTATTTTCTCCCCCAACACCCCATATTTAAATAAATGCTTATCACTCCCCCCACACACCCAACACACTCACTCCTTATACACTATATACCTTTCACCCCCCTGCACTGCTTATATACTATATTCCTATACCCCCATGTCACATCCCTTATATCTCTATACTTATTAACCCCCACCCACACACCCTTTATATATTGTATACTTATCCCCCAATATACCATATACCTATCACACACTCCTTATAAACCATATACTTGTAACCCCCCACATATAATATGTACCCTTCACACCTCACACACCTCTTATATACTATACATACCCTGCACCTTTGACACACACACTTGTTATATATTACAGTCCTATAACCCCCCACACCCCTTATATACCCTATACTATATACCTATCAGCCCCCACCCCCACAGTATTCTATATAAATAAACCCTCACACTCCTCATATATGTAAAGCATGGGGCCATGCACTTTGAACTTACAAGTTGAGGGCTTTTGGTGTGGCTGGAGGATGTTCCTCCAGGAAGTGATCATTTGTGTCAGGCAGCAGCAGCAGTCTTCATTCTCTGCAGTGTGTGCACGCTGCTGCTGAGCTCTTTCTCTCCCTGCAGCTACCAGAGCAGGAGTTGCTCACGTATATAAAAGGGAGCAATCAGCCAGCTTCAGTTATAGCATGCATTGCTGGCTGACCTGGCTGAGCAGTTGTGGGCTGGGGGAAGCAAGAAACCTCACCTCCCTGCTTATGGCCATGAGAGCGGCCGCCGCGGAGTCTGGTCCCCCCTGCATATCAGGGAAGGAGGAGCTACACTGGCTGCTGCAGTGCTGCCTGGGGAGGAATGAGATGATGACAGTCACTCCCCAGGCTAATGCTGCACACAGGAGTCGGACTAGTCCGCAGTGACAGGGGGCGGGGGCATGCAGAATGCCAGAACACAGCCACACTGACGCACCAATGATGCGCGTCCTACAGGCTGTTCTGGAAGCACAGAGAGACCTGGAGGCGGTCGGCAAGTGAGTTGATGTGGTGCCTGGTGGCCCCCCTCCCGGCGGTAATAGCAAACAGTCAGTGGACGAGCCGTGCAATTGCACAGCTCGTCCGCCTATAGAAACAGCCCTGCCCCCCGGCCCAGTTCTTCACTTAGTGTTAGCTTAGGTTGCCCCTAGGTATAGGCTGCTGCCCTAGGCAATTGCCTAGTATGCCTATGCCTAGGGCTGGCTCTGCATGATGCTCTGACAGACACTAGAGGTACAGCAGTACCTCTAGTGTCTGTCTCCTCCAAGGCGGCGGCCATTTTTGGAGGGGCCGTCGCCATGGAGGCCTGTGTGAGGCAGCAGGACCCGACGATGACTGCGGCAGCAGGGCAATGTGAGTGCACACAGCCGGCCCAGGCCCAGCCACTACATACCGGCCCGGGGGGCAGGTGGCATCCTGCCCCCCGGCCCAGCCCGCCCCTGGGAACTACCCTAGGGATCTCTGGAGTGCAACCACTTTGTGAAGTCTGTGTGTTGCCTGCTGGAAAACCTGCAATGCTGTAACCTGAAAATTGCCAAGCTGTTAACCTTGCTATAAATGGTATTGCTTGTCACATAACCCAATGTACTACTGTAGTTGCTTTGCTGATGGAAGACAAGTGATTTTGCATAAGTACTAAAATTACAGACGTTCTGGGTGTGGTAAACAGTCATATATGGAACAATGATAAGACCATGTTTAAGAGACTCACCACTCCAAAATGAGTTAGCACATGCTATGGATTTCACCAGTCTGAATATTGGGCCTAATTCAGACCTGATCTCAGGGCACATTTCGTTTGAAAATTGGCAAAACCATGTGCACTGCAGGTGTGGCAGATATAACATGACTAATTAAGCAATTGGAAGTCTCAGTAGATATTTATATAGAAATCACTGCAGCTCACTGACTTGCCTTCAATTTAATAGGAAGGCAAGTCAGTGCACAATACATAAGTATGCCCCTTAGTTTCTGATTTATACGACATAATGATACATACATTCCAATATGGTGTCCCGATACTTGCTTTTTTCTTTTTGGGTGTTCTAGGTCTGTGAACAAGTAGTGGGTAGCACCTTCCAGATAAATAATAAGGAAGAATATATTCTCAAAATTCCGAGAATAATAGGGGAAGAGGGAATTTTCTCTTATGGTGTATGTATGGTGTCCCGAGGCACCTGGCCTGAAGCAAGGGGACAAAGTACACAAATTGGGGGTCAACAATGAAAAAACTTTCAAACTCATGTTGACCTTTTCTCAAGTTGACATTCTCTGTGTTGACATTTTTTTTACGGTTGCCAACTTGTTCCTGTCTACCTTTTGGTGTCGGCACTGTCGACTTAATGAACCCCACACTTCTTATAAGTTTGTTTTGATTTTGCAAATCTCCAAACTGAATTGCTGACTCCAAAATAGTGAAATTTATACAAGCTCAAGTTTTTTTTAAAATAGATTTATTTTTCATTTAGATTTATTTATTATAGTGCTTCAGCAAGAAATGAAACTTTCTTTTAGAATTTATATTCATACATTTTGTGGTGTGTATTTTCAGAAAATATACATTTTTAAAGGACATTACAGGTTCCTTGCCTCAGTCATTGCCAGAAATTGTAAAATGTAGTGGTTTAGAATCACCACTTAAATATAAATGTTGTCATCATTAGTTACTTCTGAATTCGGCACTAATACTGTAAAGTATTTAATTACTTAAATTTGGAAGGTTTTAATGGAAACTCTGGAGTTTCCGTACACAGTGTGTGCTTAATTATATTTGTTGGCACAAAATATCTGGTATGTGCCAATACGTGAAGGGAGAATATATTTCATACTTTCCCATCTTTACCTCTACACTTACTGCACATTCAAAGTTGCATGACAGATGCTTCTGCCTTAATGAGACCCTGTGCTGGACTGAGATATTATTAGAGATCTCTCAGAACAGGTCAGATGCAGTCACTTGTCATTAAATGTAAAAAAAAAAAAGAATAAAAAAAAGAATTATACTTTCCAACATGGTGGGTAAACAAAGTAGACTGACATCTATTGCCTGTCCAGTGCATGTGGTAAAATATTTCAATGTATACTATTTTTGAGCCCATTATACAGTGCTAAAAAGACAAGTATAACAAGAGTAGTTGTCACAGCTAGTTATAGATATTTGTATGCGACCTGACACATAAATCTCCGCTCTTCACTTTACAGCTTTCATATTTCTAAGGTTTTTTTTAGATTACTAGGAGATATAATTGAACATTAGATTTTATATACTAAATAATATTAGTTAAGGAGGCAATTAGAGTATGTCTTAGGAAAAATATATTATTTATACAGGTATTAATTAGATGGAGATATAGATAGATATATGATAGATAGATAGACAGACAGATACAGATGTGTCATATTCTCAATACGCCATACAGCAAACCATCTTTTTCATTTAATTTTCCAACAATAAGCCACTCACAGTGTGCCAAATACACAATGCTTTAACTGCACATGTAGGGCCAAAGTAATAGGGTGTGAGAATCAGAAAGTGAGAGATTTTGGCAGAGTTTTCCCATTTAAAAAAACAACAACTGTCATTTACATGGCAAAATCAACCTCTCCCAAAATCTCTCATTTTCTGATCCTCACACCCGTAGTCTCAGACTACGCAAAACAGAACTTGGAGTGAGAAACATACAGTATGCGGCCTAGGAATTGTTTCAATTTTTATTTAGATTCAGACTCACACCAGAGTGATCAGTATAAGCTAGCAAAAGTAATGTTTTTTAAAATTCCAGTTGTTTTAGCTGTGCGGGTAAGAATTTGTCTCCGATACCCCTCCCCCTTCCCCAGGCACTGAAGCGCATGAAACAAGCGTATCCTTGTGGTGCTATGTTCCTTTTCCCCAATTGCATTGTACTCCCCATCTCTCCCTTCTGTCTCCACACAAATATCTCTCCAGTCCCAGCTCCAGAACATTGTTAAATAGTGCACATTAATATATACTGTATAACATCTCCAACTAAATGAATGCAGACTGTGACCACAGAGCCCATACATGCCTCTCCACCCACAGCTCCAGCTCAATTCTTAAAATGGTGAAAACTGATACAGATGTTTTAGTTGGTTGTTGCAATGCATACATGGTGTGGTATAGCAGAAACGCATGGATGAAGAATTAAATGCTGCAGCAACAAATTAGTAGTAGGTAGACACACACATATATATATATATATATATATATATATATATATATACTGCAGCAGGGGGAGGCACGGCACTCACAGCAAAAATAAATCACACTGTCACAGTGGTAATGTTAGCAACATTTTAATGTCTTTTTAACCCCTTGAGTGGTATGCCCGGAAATTTTGCCGCAGCAGGCTGTCCCGGAAAATTTCCGGGCATACCACAAATATGAAATAGGTGTGCGCCAGTGGTGTCCAGGTGTGCATCACTGGCGCAGTACCTCTAGAGCCCCCCTCCCCAATTACTCTCCATCACCTGTGCTCCGGCGATTACACGCTGGAGCTCTTCTAACTGCCAGGTACCTAAAATAATAACAGTCAAGTATACAGATTTATTTTTCCTTACAGACTGGTGTCCTAGTTTAAAAGTTCCTTATTTATAGATTGTTCTAATGACCTCAGAAATGTTTTGTTTTCACACATAATTTTGTGATGCTTAGCTCTGACTAAATAGAACAGCTGTTGGTATGGATGCATTCCATTTTTTAAATACTGTAAGCATTGTTCTGCACAATGTTGCTGTCATATGATGTTTTTCTTTTAACCTATGTTAACCCAATATATTTTTCAAACACATTTTCCCATAAGGATGAGCTTTCTCACAAAACAACCTAATTGTCATTGCACTTGCTTTAAATAAACATTAAAGTAACATTTCATGAGGCTTGTTGATCGTTTGAGTGCCAAGTGATTTTGTCAAAATAGGTGTGAAAATTGACAAATTGTATTTATTTAACAAATTTGAGCGACGCTGGCATTTTTAGCGGATATTTTGCACATCTTTCACAGGTGACACTCAAAGGGTTAAAATGATAAACCAATGCATAAGTATTACAGTAATACAGAAACAGACAAAACCATCAATTCAATATTGCACATTCAGGTATAACAGTATTTAATAACCAGGGGTGTAACTAGAACTTTGTGGACCCCACAGCAAATCTAGAAAGGTCCCCCACTCCATTGTCACGAGTGAGAGAGGACAAATGCAACTTGGTAAAGGGAGCATAATTATATGTTATTAGCAGTGTTGCTTTTAGTAGTATGCAGGGAGGGGAAGATAGAGTGGGTTACAAGCAGAGGGTGATGAAGAAGCAGTGGGTGCAGGGAGAGCTTGACAGGAACAGACAGAGAATAATGCAGAATACTTGAAGGGGAGAGGCAAATATTGACTGTGAAATGATTACAGGGAGAGGAGGGAAAGGAGAGAGAGATAGAGAAGGAGATAGTGGAGAGATAAAGATGGGAGAGGAAGGGTGAGACAGTAGAGCGAGTGGGAGAGGAGGAGGAGAGCAAGGAGTGGGAAAGAAGGAGTGTGGAGTAAGAGAGGTCATGTCACACAGGTCATGCCCCTACGTGTTTCGTCATAGACTTCATAACTATAGAACACACTCCCCATGTTGGAATGGACAGGTAATAAAGGACCAGCACACGGAATGAATGTAGAATGAATATATATCCCTGATAAAAAACCAGCATCGGCTAGTTAAAATGGCTGTTGGTCTGTTGGTAATATGTCTTTGCAGTAATATGTTACTATTGGTCTGGGTTAGTGCAGCCTGATTCCTGCATGTGATCTACAGTATGTGCAGTTTTAGTTACTATACATTGGCCCATTTTGCCTGTATGACAGGTTGCAGTGTCTGCCAGGTGTTTAGCTGCAGCTGGGTATCCACTCAACTGTCAGATAATTAGGCCATCAACACTCTGCCTGGGTGTCTGACTGTCCAACTGCAGTGATATTGGGGCTTGTCCTTGCTGGTGTTCTCATTGGGAGTGGCTTGCTATATCACCCAGCCTGCCCTGTGCTGTCGGTATAGAATCCTGTGCTCCCGTGGGAGTCATTCATTGTCAGTCTGTGTCCCAGTCCTATGTTCCTGGCTATCATCAAAAACGAATCTTCTTGTCCTGAATAATACCTTGCCCAGCCTCCAGTAGCCACTTTATCCCCCCAGTAATTCCTGGCGGCACCCCAGTACCTGATGGACCTAATCTACCAGGGAAAAGTGGCTGTTATAGGTAAAGCCTTAGCAAGCAGGAGGCTAGGGGACTGCTGGTCAAGCTAAATCATAACATTCAACAGCGCCACCTAGTACCACCTGGTAGCATTTCTAACAGTCACAAAGGCCTGGCTACACGTTGTAACTTGTACGTGTGCCTTCCTAAGGGGCAAGGTATCCCCAAATGGAGCAAAAGGGAATGAAGTCAAAACAGTTGCAAATTTTATTTAACAAATTTCTGGCTAGAACTTTCTGAAGTTAGGGAAAAGACCTTAGCTCAAAACAAATTTATTCTTAAGGGGACCAATAAGTGCAGAAATACAACTAATGTCATCCCTTGTGTAAATATATATATAGATCTATCTATCTATCTATCTATCTATCTATCTATCTATCTATCTATCTATCTATCTATCTATCTATATCTATAGATATAATACCAAAAGCCTGTTAACTAAAAAGAAAGCTACAGAATTGTGGTCCATTGTGACAACTGATCCTGAGTTACCATTGCTGAATAACATTAAAATTATGCCCACCTATTCCCGCAGCGGGAATATACTGTAAAAGACTGCATAATGGGGACAAACATCACGGCCTTTGCCAGTCCTTCCAGAAACTTTTTGAGTGGTAAAAATAGTTGTATCAAGGGTTTAGGTTGCACCACATGTAGCTTCAAGACTCCTGATCCACAGGTAACCAATCCATATTCATGGGAGAAGTATGACATTCGGTGGCCCCTTACATGCATATCTAAGTTTGTTGTGTATTTTTTGTCATGTCCATGTAGTCTTCACTATTGTATGTTGTGAAGACTGAGTGCCAATTTAAAATCCATTTGGCACAACATTGGTGTGCCATCGGGGCTTTTATCACACAAAGTTATTGATAATGTACAGGTATATCTTAGAGTGGGCAATAGGGATAAAAATGTATTTCAACTCGAGTCAAAGTTGAATTACTGGTTGGACACTATGTACCCTAGAGGCCTTAATGATGCTCTGTGGCTCTATTGTTTTCTGTAAACCACCAGGGTGGACCTGGGATGTTCCGGTCTGCACCCCTATAGTTCCACGTATAGAACCATTCACCCTCCTCTCTTCCTCTTCTCGATCTCCTCATTTGTTCCTTCCTCCTGCCTCCCATGTTCAGAATTTATTTTTGAACCTGTTTTGAAACCTCTTGAAAAAAAATTCTATGTGTTTATGGCATTATTTCACCATCTTTTAGATCTTGGTGTACTACCCCTGAAGAAGTCCCTAGGGGACGAAACGCGTAGGGTTTTTCGTATGATCATGTTGCACCTATGATTGAAGTCTTGTACTGAACCACGAAAATCTATGTAAACGATTTCAAAACTTGTACATTTTTAAACTGTTTTACTGCAAAGAATAAATATTCTGTATTTTTACAAATTGTGGACTGGTGAAACCACCCTCTGAGCGCACCTCTACACCCTTCTTCTTTATATATATATATATATATATATATATATATATATATATATATATATATATATATACGAATCCAGAAGACCGGCACCCTCCTTGTCGTCCACAAACAGCTACCGTGGTGTCCAGGCTCAATAAACAATACAGGCAGACTCCAATAAGCGGCACCCAGCGGATTTGAAGAAACAGACACAAGCCTTTGTTTTGCAAGCTTTATATATAAGTTTTTAGGGTACTCTTTACTTAGAACGGCGCCCACGATTTTGATCGTGGGCATCGTTAGTAAAAAATCTCGGCCATCTCGGGCATTGAATGCACTAAAAAATTGGGTGCGATGCGACCGACGAGTGGGGTGGCGTTAACAATTCGGGTGGCCATTATACACTTCAGGGTGCCTATTTGGCCTCTGTGGCCCATTTAACATTGTTTCCTATGGAAAAATTGGGTCAATTGAGGCATTGAACAGGAAAATCGGGTCAATTGAGACATTTAACATTGTTCCCTATGGGAAATCTCGGGCATCTCGTCGGTCGCATCGCACCCGATTTTTTAGTGCATTCAATGCCCGAGATGGCCATGATGGGCGCCCTTCTAAGTAAAGAGTACCATTTTTAGAATGGAATAGAGAAGCGCTTCATAGTGTAAAACTGTATTTATTTAAAAGACACACAGTGCTGCGGCACATAAAATCAATGAAGACTCGTACCGTAAGAGTAACCGCTGTGGGCTGGTTACCACAAGTTTTTCAATAAAAAAGCCTCAGGCAAAGCTCCAACCTCCGTCAGGACACAGCAGGGTGACTGGACATGCTGACCGCACAGTGAGTGAGGGCGGCGTGCCGGAAACTCCAAGCAGGAACGGACGCGGTGGGGGTAGCCGGGGCACAGGTACAGCTGACGTCACCAACCCCGCCATATATATATATATATATATATATATATATGTGAAGAAAAGAGGCCGGTACTCAGAGGACTCAGTGAAAACAACTTTTTGAATTAGGCTGTAGGTGAGTTCTCACCTACACCTTGACAAAGGGGCGCAGCCCTGAAACGTTGGTTTCGCAGCCTAATACAAAAAGTTTTTTCACCGAGTCCTCGGAGTGCCAGCCTCTTTTCTTCAGCATTTGATTTCTCAGGAAGGGCACCAGGGTGGCTGACTCCTAAGGGAGAGTCCCGGGCTGCACGACCTCTCTCTCTCTCTCTCTCTCTCTCTCTCTCTCTCTCTCTCTCTCTCTCTCTCTCTCTCTCTCTCTCTCTCTCTCTCTCTCTCTCTATATATATATATATATATATATATATATATATATATATATATATATATATATATATATATGCGTCCAAGGTTTGTCCGGCACTCCTCTGCCTTCCCTGGGTGGATGTGTCCCACCTGTATTATACGCGCTCAAAGAATAGGCGTCACTCCGGGGCTTACATGAAACAGTGAAAAACTTTACTCTGTGCAAATGGTCAACGCCATTTCGGGATCTCTCCCTTTGTCCGGACCTACACAAAAATAAAAAAAAATTAAATCATTAACCGTTTTATCAAGATATACAGTATATATATAGACATTGTAGGGGCTCTGCACACACTAAATTAACTGATATTAATAAATAGTGGAGATTTAGTTCATGAATTGATCAATGCATTTAAGCCTGCAGCCCCCTTCACAGGACCCCACTTTTCTGCAGGTCCTAATACTCTCGCTCAAAATGGCTACAATACACAAAGCTATCACATTAATGTTTGATTCCAGGCATGCTATCTGGTCTAAAGCTCACAGCAGACTGTGCTTTTAAAGGTGAGCAGTTACCAACACACCTGTCACTAATCATCTAGGGTAGTGGTTAACATAAGCTATGAAATATAGGTTAAAACAGGGTGCATGAGAGAATGCGACCACAATAAGACTAATTTAAAAAAATAATCTAATAAACAATATATACACTAAATATCAGCACTCACCTTTCCTAACTTATGTAGGAAGATACACCAGACGGCCTCCGTATTGGGGACGCAAGTGACAGCTGGTGCGAATGTATTTAATATTTCCTCCCGCCCATTAACAGCATGTGAATCTAAAGTGCTCTCTAGTGGTTTAAATTTCATCCCTTCGACTTCTCCCGATCTGTTTGACGTAAAAATTTAACAGATTATGCTAGGACGTCAGCTCCGGCTGAAAGAGTATTTTTCCAATCGAGAGACTGGTGTCAGTAATATTAATAATCCGGTATCATTACCATCAAAACTAAAGGCAAAATCCTGATTTGATCCAACATCTAACAATATAGCCATACAGACTTATTGTCGATTAATTGAACAGGAGACTTTGCAACATTTGCATAACCCTTCCACCACACATATTAACTTCTCTAAGGAGGAGTGGCAGGCATTAAAGACTCTTGCAGCCTGCAAAACGATTGTGGTTCGCCCAGCGGACAAGGATGTGGGGGGTGGGGGGGTTGTACAGAATACTTCTGACTATGTTGCAGAAATAAATTCACAGTTAAGCGACATAAGTGTCTATCGCAGCCTTCCTAAAGATCCTACCCCGGTATTCAAATCTGAGCTGGACGCATTTTTGACCACAGCCGTATCAGAAGGGATCATTGATATTGAAAAGAGGCACTTTAATACCCAGTGGTGCCTCTGATATATATGATCCCTAAGATCCATAAGGACCTTAACAAACCCCCTGGGCGGCCGATAATATCTGCCAGGGGGTCCCGGTTTGAAGCAGTTTCCATCTATCTTGATTTCCATCTGCAGCCTGTGGTACAGGCGCAAAGGACTTATTTGAAGGGCACTAATTCGCTACTATTGAAATTAAATGAGATGGGTGATTTGCCGGTTGGTGCACATCTTTGCACCATCGATGTTAAGAGTTTATACACTTGCATTCCACATGATGGTGGTCTGCGAGCTGTTAAACAATTGATTACAGATAATCATATGTACACTGGCCCCACTGTTTTATTTTTCCTCTCTCTCTGCTAGAAATGACATTGAAGCATAATTATTGTATGTTCAATAATAAATTCTTTCTGCAGCTACAGGGCTGTGCGATGGGGTCCTCAGTGGCCCCATCGTTCGCCAACTGCTACATGTTTCTAGCTGAGGAGGAAATCTTTTTTTCTCAAACTTCCATCAGCTGTCAAGTACTTCTATATATGCGCTATATTGACGACCTATTGGTCGTATGGTCGGGTCCCAGTGATGCTCTCGCCTCTTTGATTGAGAATCATAATGCTACCGAATCTCCAATTAAATTGACATTTGAAGTTAGTGTGGAAACTATCCACTATTTGGATGTGAAGATCACAGTGAACCAGGGTAAAATAACATAATCCCTTTTTTCCAAGCCCACAGACCGAAATAATTTACTTTTGTCCAGTAGTAATGATCAAGTTCCCCTAAAAAGGGGACTCCCGTTTTTGCAGATGCTGCGAGTTAGCAGGATTACTAGAAATCGTAGTGATCTTAATGTAGCCCTTGATGACATGATAAAAAATTTTTTTTGCAAGAGGGTAATCCTTAACATCACTCATTGAAGCCAAGAACAAAGTTTTAAACATCCCTAGGGCCAAAATGTTTACACCTAAAGACAGGTCCCTTGAGCAGAAAAAATTTGTGTGGGTAAACTCGTTTCACCATGCCAGTGCAGAAATTAATAGAACCACTAAAAAGTACTGGCCAATTATTACTGTTGATTCATCTCTTAAATCTTTGAAAGATCATAGAATGATGAATGCCTACACTAAAGGGAGGAACCTAAGATCGTACTTGGTAAAATGATGTTGCCCCTTTATTAGAATCTACTCCAACCACTTTTTTATCCACACCATGGGTTGGGTGCTTTAAGTGTACCGGGTGTGTCACTTGCAGCCATATGGTGGTTGTATGTATTGGGCTAGCTTACGTTTGGTGAGTGTCACCTAGGTAACCAAATGCTTGCTTCTTATTGGTTTGTTTTATCACATGGTTGTCCAGGTGCACTCCGAGCCCACCCCTTGCAGGGGTGGATGATGTCAGTTTTTGGCGCACCCAGGCTTGCTGGGGGAGGTCTCTGACCTGCACTGAGGGTATCTAGGTAAGTTGTTTTATGTTTGTATTTGTATCAGCACCCTGACGAAAATTGAATAAATGAATTGAAACATTGGCATCCATATGGGCCTGGACATGTTTAAGTGCCACCTTCCAGAATACTGTACTTCACGACTGTACAAGCCGCAATTAGGAAGGCACCGCCGCTAATACCTTTACCATATCTGTGACATGAGGAGAATGCCGCTCTCACTGTAAGTAGCGGTGTCATTCAATTGCCGCATGATCTCTTTATAGTCAGGTAATTCCAGGAGCATAATGACTCTAGAGAGAGAGAAATTCAATATTAAGTTTTCTGATGAACATGGGTTTTGGCACCCTGACCTTTGACTTTTGTGCACTTCTTCTCGTTGGTCTCATATTAAATTATTGGAGTTGTCTTAGTATTACTGTTATGCTAGTTTTATATGTCTTGTGTTGTTTTTATGTTTGTTCTTGTATATGTGTCACACTGTTAATAGCACTTTATGACATTGCTGCACTTTATGTATCTGATTGGACATTGTAAGGCTTTTATCCCCACTAACTGACCTGCCATCGCTGCAATGACTTTGAAAGAAGAGTTCTCCAGGTACAGTAAATTATGTAATTGGACTTGAGCTTAGATGTGACTCTAAGTGAAATCTCACTGAGTATATATATATATATATATATATATATATATATATATAATCTCCAGACCCTTCGATCATGCTTTATCTAAAAGAGTATACAGGTTACTAAGCTCAATACAAGGCAGCCTTATACACAAACTCCCCTGTTGGCAACCTGGATACGAAAAAGTCATTTAGACACCTCTGTTGGTTATTGTTTGAAACAGAAGTCTGTATCAATTGTTTTCTCTTTATTGAAATGATTTATCAATTGAATAAAAGTGTTCTACACTAGATGTTTTTGTTGTACATTCACAATAAAACATGCTGCAACCACCAACGCATTTCAGCCCTTATGGGACTTCTTCAAGGGTTAGCTAAAACATTCCCAAAATCTTGGCCAAGTATATAGGAAACAAGAATTGATCTGGATAGCCAGTGTGATATACAAGGAACAGTTCGATAGCTATAATAGGTTTAAATTTTGATGAACTTGATCCTCTCAAGAGGCATAAGGATTATAGATTATTAGTACGGGCCTGCCCTTAAGTCTCCACAGGAAAACAGCTTTTTAGTGGGCCCAAGATGTCACATGCTCAAGTAATTCAACAGCACAGACAATCTCTACAGAAGTGTTCACCATTCCAGCTCTGCAGGGATTTATTTATTAAGATGATCCCATAGGGGGATAACATTTCAGGGTGTAAGAACCCCTTTGTTAAGTTGTGTATTTGTGTATATATATATATATATATATATATATATATATATATATATACATATATATATATATATATATGAATTAAGAAACACATTTTTAAATATACAAATGTTCTTGAAGAAAAGTCAAAATGATTGTAAAAGGCTAATGCAAGTACTTTGAGTCCTATTAGGAGAAAAGCGCTAAATAAATACCATTATTATTATTATTATTATTATTATTATTATTATTATTATTATTATTATTATTATTATTATTATTGAGATGTACTAAGCTTGAAAATTGATGAAATACAGATTGATAAACACAGAATGTATCATGGCACTATGCTAGAGCTCACTTCTATACAACTACAACCTCATCAGTGGCATAACTACCGAGGGTGCAGGGGTGCAGTTGCTATGGCGCCCGAGCCATCCCCGGGGCCCACTGCTCCCCCCTGCACCCAGTTACACTGCACTGCATAAAAGGGCACTAGCATCGGAGATCTGAGGATCTCTCCCCCGTGTGTTGGAGACTTGTCATCATTGGAGCAAATGTCACTAAATACATTTAGAGACTTTTTGATGCACTTTGTATTTATATCCACAGAAACATGTTTTGTCAATACTGACCTAGTTCTTAATGTGTACTGCTTACATGTTTAATCAGTGGAAGTGTTCTTAAGATTTTTCTCTGTTTAGTTTCATTATTATTATTGTGTTTATTATTATTATTTTCAGAATTGAACCTTTTTATATCAAGATGGAACAAAAGTCACTTCAGTCACCTGTGGCAGCTATGTGGTTAATATTGCCTTCATGAGTGATGTAGCAATGTAACAAGAACTCCATTTGTCTGTAAGCCCATCTGATGGTGAAACCTTAATATGAAAACTTTTGTCTAGCACTAGTGATTTGAAGATGTTTTGCTCCATGCATGTGAACTCAGCAGGTGATTCTTGCCTAACTTTGATGTCAAACAGCACAAAACTTCAGTGACTAGTAGCTTCAGAAATGCAATAGACATAGCTGAGTCTTCATATGAAGCTCATGCTTGAACTACATCAGAAGAACTGACATCTATTATGGCAAGCAAAGACAAGTGTTTGAAAAGGGATTCAAACAGAAGTGTCAAAATTTACAGTGCATAGTTTTATATAAGTTGATTTTAACCAAGCATATCCCTATGAACTCTGCAGGATAGAAAAGAAATTTCAAATGGCAGAGAAATTGTTGTCATCTAAGGGCATGGGATGTTTTAATAGCTTACGAAAGAAGGTTTCTGAAAGGTTTTATGGTGATCCACATATTTTGACTGACTAATAAGGCCAGTCATTGTGATAGTGGGAACAATAGGAATGTACACATCAGTAATGTGAAAAAACCCTAAAATAATTGGCTGTGCTTGTCTTTCAAGGTTGTGGGTTGCAGAAGATAAACAGAATTGTAAAGAAAAAAAATTAGATTTAGACTGTATTACTCAACTGTTATATTTTGATCTCAAATATTTGACTTTCTATTATAACTAGATTTAGAAATTAAAATAGAAAGACTTTTCATTAGTGAACCATTATTGTCAATATCATTTGCATTTTAATCTTATCAAATGTCACTATCTCCATTTGTAATAGGTTCAGTCTCAGGAAAAAGAAAGAAAAAACTTCTAAATTAACATAGTTTTCTTGAATTCATGTCCTACCGACTTACTCACAGCAGTGTTCTGAAACTGTCACCAAGGAGTCTAGTGTCACAAACCAGCCTAATTGTCCTTCCCGAAATGTTCCTATGTTTCGTTTGACAACCATTAAAATAAAGCGAGTCTGCTTGGGCAAAGACTCAAAACTCAGCACTTGTGCTATAATTTTCAGCTTGTAATCAACTGATAGCAGTGTGATTGGAGCTCTTAATAACCCTGGATTATTAGAATACCCTGTGTGGCAAATCACTTAATCAGTCTCTGTACTCCTGGGTCTCTGGAATAAACTACATTTCTAAACTATAAAAAGCATATTTAGAGCAGAAACAGAAGCCCAAATAATTTCATGTTATCTCCAAGCACGAAGTTTCAATTTAAGACACTTCAATGAAATGGATCTCATTTTCTGGCAAAATGAAACAGACTAAACACTGTCAAAAGATTGAGTTAGGAAATTGGAGGTGCTTGTAATTATTTAAACAGCTTAATTAAATGTAAGAGGGAAATGCAGATTGTCTAAATTTCTAATTATGATTTAAGATTATTGAATGAAGAAAATTGCACCTAAAAATAGAATTGGGCATATTTAGTAATTTTACATAGAGGATGGTCCTGTTTGTTGTGACATTAACATGTATTACTGAGATCTTAATTTAACTATAAAATGTACATTGATAAAATAGATTCTTAATTGTTACTCATACCCCTTTCAGACATACGATCCAGCAGTTACCGTGCATTTAAAGTGCCGAGTAATTATGCAGGGAGCATCTTGACCCCCTTTCACACTGAACAGCAAATGACTGGGTTAATACTTTCAAACTGGTAATTTGCTGAATAACAGGGGTGCTTCGTTTGTGTGAAAGGGTCAACCCGGTTTATAAATCACAGGTCTTATGACCCAGGCTTTATGACCCAGGTTGACCCTCTCACACATAAAAAGGACCCGTGTTGAACGGTTGTCACACGCCGCCGTGGCGTAACACAGCAGGCACAGTACTCACCCGTCCATGCTCGCCGGTGGCTGGCATGTGTCCGCTGGGGTCCTGGTTGGGCAGGCAGTGGCAGCGCTGAGCGGCTGCGAGCGGCAGCATGGATTCAAACAGAGGCGCGGCAGTCTGGATGTCAGGATACCGGTGCCGCTATCTTGCTTGAGGGCAAAAGCGGTGATTGGCCAGGTGAGGGTGTTTTTCCTCCCATTCTGACCAGACAACCAATTGCAGCCCTTCCCTTGCTATAAAGGGGATCTGCCTAGGTCAATCTGAGTCAGTACAAATTGTTCCTTCAGTCTGCTTGCATCTGGGGAAGTCCTGGCTATCTTAGCGCCTATGCACACTGCACTCTCCAGCTGGTTGTCCCTGCTGGCCTCTGACCCCATCACTGCTGCCTCAGTTGTGCCACACTGTCCACTAGTCTTCTCTTCTAGATATTCTCTGGATCTTCAATAATACCCTCCGGATCTTCAAAGTTATTCTAAAGATCCAGGATTCAAATATTCAATCTTCAGGTACATTCTCTCCTTATTCTTCAAATCCCAAGTCGTCTAGTCCTCATCTTGTCTTCTAAAATAATGCAAGACTTGCCTGCCTAAGTTATCTTGTATTACGCAAAAGACTGCCTTCTTTGTTCTTCCTGCTAAACATATCAGAGACTTTTCTTCTATTATTATAATCTAATTCAAGAAGTATTGATGCTGGTTATATTATCCCTTTTATGAGTTAATTCATTAAACCTGCTCATTTTAACCCATCTTCTGCTGGTCACTCATCTCTTCCTGAACTCCGCAGAACACCATCAAATCCACCCCCTGTGACAACGGCAAATTACCTGGTAAATTGGTTTTCTTTGTAAAAGGGGTATAAGTCATACATTAGAATATAGACAGACTCTACATTAATTATGCTTTTAAATTCGGTTGTTAATAGCCATTTTTTCAGTGAATGAACACATGAGAACTCTTGCTGTTTGAACCAAAGTTTGGTAAACAATTTGGTCACATCATACTTTCATCATTTTGATACACACAGTCTGGGAGATCACTGCTAATTGCAAACGGCATGAGAATATATTTTGTGGTCATCATGCAAATTGCGTTAGTCACTATAGGAGTTGACAGCATCTAAGTGAGTTTCCTGCTCCTCTGATATTTGTAAGTCTCTGGGGCATTTTGGATGAGTACTGTAGGTAAGAATGCCACATATTTTGGGGGGAAAAGTTTATGATATTCTTTTGTTTTATGTAAAGGAAGCTAGATCTTTTTCAGATTTACTGGGGCCATCATGCCAGATTAAATATCAGGCTTATTTTGTAATGCAATATTATATAATTGAATTATTATAACTGCTTGCAGTTTGTGTAAGACAGTGTACTGTAGTTAGGACAGTAATTTATAACCTTTTGATCACTATAATAAATTAGTGCATTCATACTCCAAAAGGATTCCATAAACAGTTTAACGACGACAGTATGTGACAACAGTTACTTCTAGAATTTTATATGACAAAGTTCCATACTGTACATCTTTTCTCATTTTACACAGGCCAAATTTACCACCAGGCAACATAGACACCCACCTAGTGGGTCCCAGGGACGCATGGCTGGACCTTCCCAAAATCAGACCCTGACAATCATATAGTTTTTTTATGTTTTACATAGACACTATAATAGGGTTCAGGCTAGTAATATCACTAATACTGGTCCTGGACTCCGTTACTGTGCCTCCGCCTAACATATCCCAGATGAGCCCTGCGTAACGTCATAATGTCACGTGGGTCTGTTCCATACTCTTTTCCCAGTGGACAAGCCAAGTGAGGAGTGAAGAAGACTGCATTGGAAAGCTGGTAGGAAACAGTAGTTCAGGGGAAAACAGGCCACTTCTCCCTGGCTGTGGCTAATCATCACCAGCTGTTATGGCAGGTAGCCCACGCAGACACAGTAGTATACTAGACGCACACACACATGCACACAAACACACACACACACACACACACACACACACACTGGCTGCACAGTCTGTGTGGGTAGAGGGGGTGGTTAAGGAGTGCATTTATGTCAGTGAGGAGTCACTGAACGCTTGTGCAGACCAACCTTCAGCATTGATTAGCTGCTAAATACTACACTGCACTGATGCACTCTAAGCTGTCAGTCAAAGCACATGCAGGCAGTATGAAGGCCACCCCTTCCCTATTTTTGGGTCTTAAACTTTGTGCCCATTTTCCAGTCAAGATAGCTCCACCCCATCCACTAGAGGAACCGGGGGAGGCAGCAGGTGGTGGAGAAAGCTTTGTAGCCTTGGGGGGTGCATGGGCGTCTCATGCGTGTGCCCCTGGCAAGAGCCGGCCACTGGCAGGGACTGGTGATAGAATCACCAGCCCCTGCAAGGAAGAGGTCGGCTCCATCTGTACCAGCCAATCAACTACTATCATATTTCAAACATAGCTGATTGGTTGGTATGTTATCACCTTCGACTTTATCTCTACTTTATCTACATGTTATCTCTCCGCCATGCTTAATACATCTACCACACTGTACCATTAGCTGTTGCTAAATTGCTTTTCTTGGTGAGACTATATATACATGTGTATATATATGGAGATGGGGAGTTTTAATCAGTACTGAATGATGCAAGTTGTTAATTAAGTACTGGGGGATTGTGGGTATTGTGGGTATTCATAAGTACTAAGTTGGTGCAAGTTTAACACGCATGTGCTTAGTGGGATGTTAAGGAGTTGATGGGGTTAACTTAAAATACAGGTGTGTGAGTGTGTTAATGGGTGTTGCAGATGAATAGAAAGAGAACAACTCTGGTGTACAGAGAAGTAAGAAGGAAGAGAGCAGCACCAGTGTAAGGATTAGGGAAGAAGAAGGGTACAGTTGAGTAGAGCTAGAGGACAATTTTGGAACACTGAATAGACAGATATTTTATTGCTGCACGTGTTTATTGTAGAATAATGGCAACCTGTATAATCGCATTCAATAATCAGAGCTTTCCATTAGGTTTTTGTATGAAATATATTAATTATTGGGTACTTGTTTCCTAGCACGGCGCCCACGATATTAAGTCGTACGACATCGAATTGCATCGCATGCCATGTACCCGATGCAATGCGATTTTAAATTGTATAAGCCCCTATACTATTTTTAATTGTATAAGCACCCTAATGGGTGCTTACAATGTTAAATGCACCCCCATGCCACCCCCACTATCAACGCCAACCCAAAGCATGGCGAGCGCAGCGAGCCCGTGAGGGGCGGCGGTACGCATCCTCCGACCTTTTCATACCCCCACTATCCATGTCGGCGTGGAGTTGATTTTATATAGCACCAGCGTCATTATCTAACCACTAGAGCCGGGGAGACCTACGCCGGAGCAGGGAGTCCTAGAGAAGGCTGCGCTATCGGGAAGACCAGCAGCCGGGGACCAGCTCCAGGCCAGCTATTTCTCACCCAAAGTGGATTTTAAAAATTCATCCATCTGTCTGCACCCAAACGGAAGCAAAAGTATTGTGCAAGTTATGTAATATACAACATCGGTTGAATGAATGGGCTTGTGCAGCTCTACTAATAATATCAAGTTACCTGATGATTCCGTTTAACCAAGTTAATGTATGATTTACTTACTTGCTTGTAAGCTGAAATTGCACGAAGCCTACATATTTGTGTGACTTTGGGAGATTTATCCCCAAATACAGGGACTGATACAGCAGCAGCATTGAGTATATTACTCGCAGCCTCATTAAGAAATAACAAGCCTCTGGTTATTACCAAAAAGCCCAACTGGGTGTATATATATAGGCTCATTAGCCAATATATCTAACCATGCATGCTATAGTCTAAAGATTTAGAATTTAAAAAAAAAAAAAATCTTGTCTAAATAAAATACATATTTTTGATACTATAGTCCATGAGCGCCGTTTACTTTTTTGTCTAAGTTTTTGATAATTTTAAGGGTTGAGTATCCCTTATAAAAGGCAGCTGGGACTATAATTAGTGCCCTGCGCTTGGTTATAGAAAATTTTATATAGTGTGGCGAGCGCAGTGAGCCACCGAGCCGGAAGCGTGGCGAGCGCACACGTATTACTTTACATGCATTCCACGTCCCCTCGCGGAGCACGCTGCGCTCGCAACGCTTCGGGCTCGGTGGCTCGCTGTGCTCGCCACACTATATAAAATCAACTCTACGCCAACGTGGATAGTGGGGGTATGAAAAGGTCAGAGGATGCGTACCGTCGGCCCTCACGCGCTTGCTGCGCCCGCCACGCTTCGGGTTGGCATTGATAGTGGGGGTGCCGTTGGGGGTGCTTTTAACATACTAAGCACACATTAATGTTAATTATCTTATAAGGGGGCACATTTAACATTGAAAACACCCATTAGGGTGCTTATACAATTTTAAATCGTATACCATTGTATTTAATACAATTTAAATTTGTATAACATCGGCTAACATCGCGTAACATCGCATCGCATACCATCGTATGCCTTATGGTCTGCGATGTGATGGGCGCCATGCTAGGAAACAAGTACCAATTATTGTCCTGTTGCTCCTAATAGGAGTCTGCTTGCAATTTTTGTTATTATAAAGACAACTAGTATATGCACTGTTTTTTTTGTATAAAATATCTGGTTTTGGTCAATCTAAACATAAAGGTGAAAGATTACATTGGAACAGTTGTTTACTATTTTTTTTTTAATTGTCAGGACTGATGATGGTATTTTGCAGTGCTGTAGTTCCAATTAGGAACAGTATAATTTAATAAAGTATCGTATTTTTATGCTGGACATTTCAAGTACACTTTTATATTGGAGAGCTGACTGCCTGTAGAGGTGGCTGTAGAGGGAGTTGAGGGTATTGCAGTGGTCATTGATTATGAAAATGGAGGCATGTTGCTCTAAAGAGGACAGGGATCATTGCAGATATTTCCTGGCCTCTGGGTGCCACAAGCTGCCTGATGGTGCAGAACAAGATCTGACACTGTGTCATGGTATGACTACTGCTGCGGCTGCTGCTGCTGTTGCTTCTGTGAGTCAACCCTCATCCCAGAAACGAAGTTGTAAGACCACTTCTACTACTTTTACTAAGCAATTGACTGTCCAACAGTCCTTTGTAAGGAAGATGAAGTAGAACAGCAGTCACATTGTTGCAAAGTGGATTACTGAGGCCATAACAACTACAGATGAAGCCAGCCTCCCTCTTGCTGGCGAATCATCAGATTGTCTCCGCTGGCGATCCGCCAGCGGCGAGGCGCTCCATCTGTCTGAGACACGCGTGTGTCTCACACGCACGCGCATCTCAGTTTCTGGGCGACGGGAACCCTGTCCATCTCCGCTTCAGGGAGACGGACAGGGTTAGGTGGGAGAGCGGGGAGGCGGTGGGGACCCCGGGTAAGCTGGCGGGGACCCAGGGGAAGCGCCGTTGGAAGCCGACGAGATGCGCGCGTGTCCCCTTTCGCAGAGCAGATGGCGGCAGGCGGGGGATGGCGGCTGGCAAATCTTCCGCCATCCCCTGCAAAGCTGGGACCAGCTCCATCTGTATGTTAGTGTTTGACGTGCACACAGTATCTGCCATCAGTGCAGTGATATTTAGACAGTTGACATATGTACTGTGTCCCTGGTACCCAATCCCATCCAGATTCCACTTCACTAGGCAAGTAATTTACTAAGAAAAGTGTCTTTAGTGTCCTCTAATATGCCATTGTACCCACTGTACACTTAACCATGGACATGTGGACAATTGGAACAGGGCAAACTAGGGACTACATGACTGTGACAGCCCACTGGGTAGATGTGTTGCATTATGCAGCAACAACAGCTGTGGCACCCATAGCAGCATCTCAGAAATGCCAACTCATTCCTAGGCAGTCCATGCTGCGTATAACCGGTTTCCTTAAGAGGCAAACTGCTGAGAACCTCTTAGAGAAACTGAGGGACATCACCGCACAATGGTTTACCCCACTTAGACTCTCCTGTGCATTTGTGATATCTGACAATTTTATATATTAAAAATGTATCACCCAAATACAATTAAATACATATACACAATAAAGAAATATAAAATATCTAGAATGTATCTAGATTAATACAAAATAGTACTTCAATAAAGGGATGTCTCCAGATCGTTATTGATTAATCATGAAAAGGCAACAGATTTTTTAGCATTGAGAGTCCCTCTGGGATAAGGGTCCCTAACATTTATTGTTAATTAGTTTCATAATACATTCACTCAATTGTGCTGCTAAAGAAACATCATTATTGTTAATTAGTTATCATAATCTCATTGCTTTTTTTAGTTTGAGTTGCAGAAATTCAGTAGTTTTGTGAAATTTCAGATCATGTTTAAAAATGCTTAATAGTACACATTTTTGTCTATGGAATTTTGTTGCTTTTTTGGATCTAACATATTTGGGCTGGTAAATTTACACACAAAAAGTGTATCCAACTTTTACCTTACTCTGACAATCACAGTTATAGATATTAAAATTAGATGGCGTACATGTCTGCCAAATGAAGACGCCGTGGAAGCTCAAGGGTGGTGGACTTGCAAAAGATCTTAAAGGCAGATATGTAAATATCACCAGCTCTCTTTGGGGCCTTGGAGGTAGTGTGGCAGGGGCAGTGTTGGTGAATAATTCTTGCCCCTGCTTGCAGATGACCACTGTGTAGGTGCAACAAATTAAATGCCCTTTTTTATTGGCGTATATTTTACTGAATTATAAAAAAACTGTAGTTTTCTGAGAAAACTTAACCCAAAAAGGTCCTACACTGGAACAAGATCTATTTAACAATACAAACCCCAAGTCCTTGTCCCAAAATTACCTCATAGGGTGTAGCAGGAAAGTGTCAGTTTACACAAAACAGAAAGTGGGAGAAAAAACTTATAGTTGAAACTAGATTGATCCCAATTGTTTATTCACCGCAACATTTGGGTATGTCCAACCACTTTTGAGGTTAAGCCCTCAAACATCATCCCCCCCATCTCAGGAATTCCCTGTGTGAAAATTCCATGTATTTGATTCAGCTTTAATATAAGGGCATGACTGTGCACTTAATATACTTTACATGTATTCTGCGTCCGCTCGCCACGCTTCGGGCTCGGTGGCTCACTGCGCTCGCCACACTATATAAGGTCAACTCCATGTGTAGTTGGATAGTGGGGGTATGAAATCACCCATGGGTGACTATACAATAAAAAAATGGGTCTTTACAATGAAAAATCGCATCACATGAATTGTATGCCACTATATTGCATGCGATGCAATGATAAAATCGGGCACCCAGATATTACACAAGTACTTTATAATTGCTCTGTAGAGATTCCAAATAATTCCAAATAATTTGCACAGTTGTGAAAAGCCTAATAGATCTCCTAATTGCGTTGTGGAAAAATTCTGACAGGCTTTCTGAATAGCAGAAATATTCGCACTCTACAGAATGGTTGGCCAGATCATCCTAATAGCAGTGTTAATTTGTAAGTAAAGAAATGTTGGAAAGATCTTCTGAATAATCCAGATTAGCTGCACAGTGCAGGCATGCTAGCAAATCCCTATAAATGAGGTAAATTAGTACCTTTAATCAGCACATAGGAGGTTTCCAATTAATCAGAAGCAGGGTCGTCTTTCCCATTGGGCTTAATGGGCAATTGCCATGGGGCCCAAGGATTGTAGGAGCCCACCCCAATGGGGAAGCTGGCACTACCCTGGGGAACAGTGGTAGGTGGCGGGGATTCTGGGCAGTGGCTGTCAGCGGTGACTCAGTGGTGGCAGCGGTGATCCAGGCAGTTGGAGGCTGGGATCTTGATGTAGTGATCCGGGCAGCATGTGGCAGGGATCCTCCGGGCAGCAGCTGTCAGCGTTGTCCATCCAGCACTGATTCAGACCTTGATGTAGCGCTACTTACCACCGGGGGAAGCGCTGCTGATTTTGAAAAGTCTGGCTTGACGCTGATTGGCCGGATGCTCAGCCAATAAGTGTCTGGCCAGTCTTTTCAAAATCTGCAGCACTTCCCGCCTGGCAGCAAATAGCGCTACATCAAGTTCTGAGCGAGCTGCCATGACGGACAACGCTGACAGCTGCTGCCCCGGATCCCCACCACACACTGCTACATCAAGCTCCCAGCCCCCCCACTGCCTGGATCACCGCCACCACAGATGAGTCTCCGCTGCCTCTGCCTGGACGGATGCTGCTGCTGCCCTGATCCCTGCCACACGCTACTTCGAGCTCCCAGCCCTCCGATGCTGCTGCACGTAGGTGGGTGGAGAGGGGTTGTGAGGAGGAGGAGAGGGGGGCTGGGCTCTAAAAATTATTTTGCCCAGGGGCCCACTAGATTGTTAAGATGGCCCTGATCATAAGTACAGAATAAAACTGATTACAACCCACAAAGGAATGTTACGCTGGGTACACACCTACAGATTTATTTGTCCAATATATCTGGTGGGGGAAAAAATCTATGTATGAGAACATATTAGACTCCCAAATGCTAAAAAAAACAATATTAATTCAGATAAATTGGTTAAAGTTGATTTATCAAATTAAACCAAACAATTCTTTTATCTATTTTCCAATGTTTGAGAGCAATTGATCGATTGTCATTTTCTCCCATACATTTCCAGATTTTTGTTCCCACCAGACAGATTGGACAGATAAATATTTGTGTGTGTCATACCTCCCAACATGACCCTCTCCAGGAGGGACACATTGCTCTGTTTCAGGACTTATCTTTTAATTTATGATTACCATCAACTGTAGTGAAGCACCTTTCTTATCCATTAACCTGTTTAAAACAGGTAATGGAAATAATGAATTAAGAGGAAAGTCCAGAAATAGAGCATTCTGTCCCTCCTGGAGAGGGACATGTTGGGAGGTATGGTGTGTAACCAGATTAAGATGGAAATACATATAAGGGCTGAACAGCCAATCACCAGAAGTCCAGAATCCCCAAGGCTCTGTTCTTAGCTGGAGGAGTCAAAAGTCAGAATAAAGCACAGAAGGAAAAGCCTGCTTTTCATAGATGACTGGTTAATTGAAGACTGTTTAAATCAAACTGATTTTCCCTCACCAGAAGTTGCTAAACTGTGCTTATTCTAACAATCTAATGCTGTGTACACACGGGGGCGATAGGGGCTATAATCGCTGGAAATATGGTCGCAGGTGACCATATTGCCAGTGATTGGAGTGCGCACCAGCGATAAACCACCGGGTGCGCTCCCGTTTTCTGCCCCATTGTAATCGCTGGTCGCAGGAGCTTGCTCCTGCAACCAGCTAATTACCTCTGCAGCTCCCCCAGCAGAGGTCCTTTTCATCAGCGACCATCTCTGGTCGCTGATGCAAAGGAGACACTGGGCAATATATTGCTCAGGAATATATTGCTAGCAATATATTGCTGGGCAATATATCTCCCCCCGTGTGTACGGGGCTTAAATGTTTCAAGTGAGATTCTACACCATGCAAGGGCTGCTTAAGGAGTGGATTTTACAACTCATGGTGCATTGATGGTGGACAGATATGCAAAGTAGAAATCACAGGGTTGAAGTTTGTTGCACAGTAGTTATAAAAGAAAGGGGATATTCCAATTGTCAAATGTAGGGTGGTGCCTGATATGATAGTGTCACACCAAGCAGCTGATAATAAACACCTTTTGATTGGATTAGCCCCAAGATATAAATACCTCAAGAACATGAATGTGTGGAACAGATCGATCCACCACAGTGTCTGTTCCTTTGATGCCCCTGCACCGTATAGTGATGGATGTTAGGAAAAGCACTCTAAAAATTGCATAAATAGTCAAGAGAGTGGAGAAAAGTTAGCAATCCACCTTATTAGGAAATAGCAATCCGGTCTGTCCAGTTCTTCAACATACCTCCCAATATTATCCTCTCCAGGATTCTCTGTTTCTGGACTTTACTCTTAATGTATGATTGCCTTAACCTGTGCCAAACAGGGTAATTTATAAAAAAAAGGTATTTCCACACAGGTGATGGCAATCATAAATTAAGAGGAAAGCCCAGGAGCAGAGCAATGTGTCCCTCCTGGAGAGGGTCATGTTGGGAGTTATGCTTCAACAATGTAGAGAGATGTACAGGGAGTGCATATCTTCCCCATCAGTGTGTTACTGGAGTGTGCTGTGATCCAGCAATTGGTGAGTCCAAGTAAATAGCCTTTTGGTATTCCAGAATTTCAGGCTGGTTCACACACATGGTGTTGAATAGAGGCATCTTTATCAAACCCTTGGGTGGTAGAGGATGCAGGGTGAGACACAGTTTGAGAAGGGGGTGCAGGGTAAGAAAAGGTGCAGTTTGAAAGGGAGAGGCAGAGTGAGAGGGGAAGGAAGGGTGATAGGGGGTGCATGGTGGTAGAGGACAAAGTGTTAGAGGGGCGATGTAGGGTGGGAGAGGATGCAGTGTGAGGGGGGGACACGCAGGGTGGGAGAGGGTGCATTGAGAGAGGGGAGATTCTGGGTCAGAAGGGGAATGCAGGGTGGGAGAGGATGCAGGATAAGAGGGGGGATGCAGCTTTAGAGGATGGGTTCAGGGTGAGAATGCAGTATGATAGGAGGTACGCATGGTGGGAAAGGGTGCAGTGTGAGAGGGGAGATTGAGGGTGAGAGGGGGGATGTAGGGTGGGAGAGGATGCAGGGTAAGAGGGGTATGCTGCTTTAGATGATGAGTTCAGGGTGAGAGGATGCAGTGTGAGAGGAGGGATGCAAGTTGGGAAAGGGTGCAGTGTGAGAGGGGGACAAAGGTTGAGAGGTAGGATGCAAGGTGGGAGAGGATGCAGTGTGAGGGGGGGATACGCAGGGTGGGAGAGGGTGCAGTGAGAGAGGGGAGATTCTGGGTCAGAAGGGGAATGCAGGGTGGGAGAGGATGCAGGATAAGAGGGGGATGCAGCTTTAGAGGATGGGTTCAGGGTGAGAGTGCAGTATGATAGGAGGTACGCAGGGTGGGAAAGGGTGCAGTGTGAGAGGGGAGATTGAGGGTGAGAGGGGGGATGTAGGGTGGGAGAGGATGCAGGGTAAGAGGGGGATGCTGCTTTAGATGATGAGTTCAGGGTGAGCGTATGCAGTGTGAGAGGAGGGATGCAAGGTGGGAAAGGGTGCAGTGTGAGAGGGGGACAAAGGACAAAGGTTGAGAGGTGGGATGCAGGGTGGGAGAGGATGCAGTGTGAGGGGGGGACACGCAGGGTGGGAGAGGGTGCAGTGAGAGAGTGGAGATTCTGGGTCAGAAGGGGAATGCAGGGTGGGAGAGGATGCAGGATAAGAGGGGGATGCAGCTTTAGAGGATGGGTTCAGGGTGAGAGTACAGTATGATAGGAGGTATGCAGGGTGGGAAAGGGTGCAGTGTGAGAGAGGAGATTGAGGGTGAGAGGGGGGATGTAGGGTGGGAGAGGATGCAGGGTAAGAGGGGGATTCTGCTTTAGATGATGAGTTCAGGGTGAGAGGATGCAGTGTGAGAGGAGGGATGCAAGGTGGGAAAGGGTGCAGTGTGAGAGGGGGACAAAGGTTGAGATGTGGGATGCAGGGTGGGAGAGGATGCAGTGTATGATGGGGGCTCAGGATGGGAGACAACACATGGTGAGATGGGGGAAGCAGGGCGGGAGAGGAAACAGGGAACATACAGGAACTGATCGCACCCCATGTGGGCACCTGGCAGTGGCATGCATGGAAGCCCAGCGCATCCCAGTGCTCGGACCCAGCTGCAGTGGTGTGTGTGACTCTGAGCGTCTTTTCAGTCAGCTCACAGTCAGCCCAGGTGCAGACCCTGAATGCTGGCAGGGAACTGTGGACCGTAGAATCAGGTGTGTGTGCGTAAGTGCGGCACTGTTTGGTATCACCCCCTCCCCTAGTGAAACTGCTGGTGTTAGCCTACTAAGATACAGAAGTAAACTTTTATTTTAAAAAAGTGCCAAGTAGCCTTTAAATTCCCTTTTTTTCTTAAGAATTATGATCGCATACAATAAGGTATTAAGGAAGCAATTCGGTACTCTTTACCTAGAACGGCGCCCATCGCGACCATCGCGACCATCGTATGCACTAAAAAACGGGTGCGATGCGATGCCCGCGATGGCCGCGATTTCCCATAGGGATCAATGTTAAAAGTCAGATTAGACGCGATTTTAGTGTTCAATGCCTCAATGCCCGCGATTTTTCCATAGGAAACAATGTTAAATGGGCCACAGAGCCCAAATAGTCACCCTAAAGTCTGAAATGGCCCCCACAATTGTTAACGCCACCCCACGATCAACGTCAACCCGAAGCGTGGCGAGCGGCGGCGGTACGCGTCCTCCGACCTTTTCATACCCCCACTATCCACGTCGGCGTGGAGTTGAGAATAGAATAGTGTGGCGAGCGCAGCGAGCCACCGAGCCCGAAGCGTGGCGAGCGCACGCGGATACCTTCACAGGTAAACGCGTCCCTTCGCCACGCTTCGGGCTCGGTGGCTCGCTGCGCTCGCCACACTATTCTATTCTCAACTCCACGCCGACGTGGATAGTGGGGGTATGAAAAGGTCAGAGGACGCGTACCGCCGCCCCTCGCGGGCTCGCTGCGCTCGCCACGCTTCGGGTTCACGTTGATCGTGGGGTGGCGTTAAAAATTGTGGGGGCCATTTAAGACTTCAGGGGGACTATTAGGGCTCTGTGGCCCATTTAAAATTGTTTCCTATGTAAAAATCGTGGCCATTGAGGCATTTAACACTAAAATCGCGTCCAATCTGACTTTTAACATTGATCCCTATGGGAAAATCGCGGGCATCGCGGGCATCGTGTCGCACCCGTTTTTTTATGTGCATACGATGACCGCGATGGCCGCGATTTTTTACCCCCGACGCCCGCGATTCCAATCGCGGGCGCTGTTCTAGGTAAAGAGTACCAGCAATTCAATATTCACTAATTGCTGATGATGATGTGCGGCAGCACTTCACTTCGGCTGGGCGGTACAGCGGGTGTCTGCTTCTCTTCTGGCCAGATGGCGGCACCCGATGGGGCTCTGTAAGTTGCTGTGGGCGGTGGGGGCGCCGCAGGTACCCCTCAGACCGCGCAGGCCGCCTGCTGCATATAGCCCCCCTGCCGCATAGCGCCGCAGGGACCCCTCTGACCGTGGCTTGCACTGCAGGGAACCCTCAGACCACATGGACCACCCTGCTGCATATAGCCAGGGGGGAGAGTTCACCTTCACTCACCTCCATCCGGGGGGGGGGACACCTGCTCTGAATTGCCGCCTTCCAGTAGCCGGCGCCCTAGGAAAATGCCTAAAGCTGCCTAGTGGTGGTGCCGGCCCTGAATGTGCACAAACGACGGACCCAACAGCTGTTTTAGCTGGATGCAATAAGTCTTCTTCAGTGGTAATTGCCCTGTCAAACCTCTAGGTCACTTACACACAGACTTGATCAGACAAGATTGTATGAACAAATACATCCTGGACTAAATCCAATTTTAAATACAAGCATGCACACGAATAGCTATGTTCCAGATGGGTATCTTGCCGCTATATATCTAATCGGTGTTTACTGTATGACGCACATTGTTACCAGCAACATTTGCATTGCTACATTTGTTTCAACTTTGCCTCTCAGCGATCCACTTGCACAATGATTAAGTACATGAATTGATTGTCCCTTTGAGACTGCTGTTAGCATGAGACATGAACTCCATCAATTTACAATAACTTTGTTCAAACCCCCGGCTGCTCTGATGAGCTTACCCTGCTTGAATTACCACAACATGGACTGTAAACCAATGAACTATTATGGATGTCTATTTCTTTATTGCACTGTATGGAACTTCATTGGCATGGACTGCACATATAGGGAGTTATTCAACACCCAGATGCCCGCCCCAGGTTATCTGACAGAACAATCAGCTGACCAATAACCCCACCAGCTGAGTAAAAGCTACTGCAGAGGTTGGGGGGGTGGTGGTTTACTGTATTTGTATGCATGTGTGTTTCATTGCAATGTACCCATGAAGAAGACTGGTTGCATGAAGTCAAAACGGCTGTTGGGTCCTGCGTTTGTGCAGTGGCGTAACTATAAATTTTGCTCCCCCCAGCCAAGAAATGAGTGGCGCCCCCCCCCCCGCATGGCTATATATATATATATATATATATGCATGGCATGGCGTAGAGCACCGTAGTAAGGGGACGCACACATGTCTACCGCCAGCCCCTGCAATAATGACGGGCACTCCATCTGTGTGTGTATATATATATATATATATATATATATATATATATACATACATAAAGACTCACTGTGAGGCTTGGGTGGGACACTTCCTCTCTGCTGCCTGCCCTGCTGGCTTTCTGGCTCCTCTCCTCGCTCTGGCCTCTGTCTGCAGTCTCCACTCCAGCGTGTGACGTGATGATGTCACATGCATAGGAGAAGCTGAGGCAGGGACCAGCAGACACTGCTGCTTCCCGTGCCTCTGATACCATCACAGGCCACGCCCCCGCACGCCTACCTGTCCTCCCATTGGACAGCCCGCCCGCACTCCCTCCCATTGGACAATGTTTTCTTTTTTTTTTTAATGACACTGACAGACACAGTGTCATGGCCGCGCCCGTGCCGACTCGCCTGTGATCAGCGAGCGCACGGGCAGCGGCAGGCGGCAGTGGGCGGGCGGCCGTGGCACAAAAAGCAGCCACATACTATGTAGTGTGCCGGACACTCACTTGTCCGGCACCCGGCGCCCCCGCTCCCGCTGCCCGCAGTATCTCTGCCACTGAGTTTAGTGTGACAGACTCTCTGTCTGTCACACTCACTTGTCCAGTGCCCACGCAGCCCCCGCTCCCCCAAGCAGCAGCGGGGGCTGCCTTACGGTAGCTCCGCCACTGCGTTTGTGCACATTGACTATGTTGCATCTGTAAATACCCTTTCTTCTTTTTTTCTATTTAGCCTGAGCGTTGGTCATTTCTTCTCTGCCAAGGTGGGGAGGTAATTGCTTATATACACACATAAAAATATTATAAAAATATTTAATACAGTATAAGCATACAATAATTTCCTGGTTATGTGAACCTGAAGATGCAACATGTCTGTCAGTAGCCATATCCCTTGTGCATTATGACTGGTGCAAATGCGTATTGAAAATAATAGCACTAGCTAGCCACTTCTAATTATTTGATTGCAGATTGATCTGTAAAGCTGATAGCATTTCTTTATTGCTTGTATACTGTATATTTTGTATTTGTTTTTGGGTTTATGTTAGATTACATTTTTGGCTTCTTTTATACATACTGTACATAAGATGTAGGATTCAGACTGCTGCATTATAAAGGTTTTTTTAATGTGTAAATCAATCTTAATAGCAGATGTTTAAGTATATGTGTAGCTTGCAAGCTTGAAGTACATCTATCTCATATATTAGATACATACTGTATGTTCCAAGTCATATGTATTAGATTTTTCTTTACAGTTTATACATAAACATGACAGAATTGATATGTACATCCATATAAAAAGGTTGGTAGTTTGTCAATTAATCAAAAAAGACCAAAAAGGAAATACAGGTTGGGTAACCCATATCCAATTATCTATTATCCAAATTATTCCAAAAACCATACATTCCAGAAAGTGAAAACCAAAAAAATTCTTGCTAAAAACACTACCGGGGAACTCTGTAACAGCAGTACTGGGGGTGTGATATGTAACTGCTTCTAAATATGTGCAAGAAAATGATTGCTTACCATTCAAATTCAGTACCTAAGATAGAACACAAACTTTGTTTCATGTTTTGAAACCTTGTTTTATGCACAAATAAAATATATTTGTGGGTATTTCATGTGTTTCATGTGTTTGTAAAACATAAATGCAAGATACCTCAAGAAACATAATTGAAATATAAAATATATTCTGAAATACAGAATAATCTGTTATCCAAAATTCTTCTGGTCCTGAGCATTTTGCATAAGGGATCCTCAACCTGTAGAAGGATATTAATGTATGAATAAAAAGGCATAATAACTACTCTTGTGTAAATACACCCAAATTGAAATAAACTACTGTATGTAGTAATATCCTCTCCCCCACTTACACTCAGGGGGTGTGGACGAAGTCCTTCCTGTTGACGAAACGCGTTGGACGTGGCTAACTTGGTCCGACGTGGAGACGTCCTTCTGTCCACCGGTGTATCCTGCACTTGCGGTTTTTTCCAGAGAGCGGTGAGCGCTGAGTCCGTGGTCCCCGGTCGTCGGCTGAGCGGCTTTCTTTCCTGCATATTCCATAGACCATCTTGTGCTGAGATCGGATGTTACATATGGCTGGCAAGCATATGATTTTAAACTCCTATGTATGTGAGCATAATAACAAGTAAAAAGTGTTGTTTATATTTGGCTCATTGGTGCGTTTTTCTCTATCTTTTTTGCATATATATATATATATATATATATATATATATATATATATATATATACACTAAACATTGGCACTCACCTTTATTAGTTTTGGGCTGCCCTATGGCTTGTGAAAATTTCCAGGCATACCACTTTGCATTAGTTGCATGCCAGTGGTGCCTCCAGCGGAGCACCACTGGCACACTACCTTTATGGTTAGCAGTACCTTTAGGGGTCCCCCCATCACCCCCCTTCCTGTCGCCTCCCCCCACCCCCTCCACTCCGGCGATCGTACACCGGAGCTCCCCTGCCACCAGCCGCCATTCACTATTTGCATTAGTGACATAGGCGGCAGGCTCAGTGATGGTCGGCGTGGCTCGGGGGGACTCGTGAGAGTTCAGGCACCTGAGTCCTCCCGAGCCGCTGCGAAACATCCCAGAGCCTGCCGCCTGTGTGATGACCGACAGGCGGCAGGGGGAAGCGGCAGCAGGGGAGCTCTGGTGTACTAATGCCGGAGCGGAGGTGAGGGGGGGGGAGCAGAGGTGAGGGGGGTATGGCTTTATACTATCTGTGGTGTGTTTTTCTGGGGTAGGGTTGTCCTGCCCCAGCAAAACCCACCACTCAAGGGGTTAATAAAAAGTGGAGATTTAGTTCTTGAATTGATCAATGCATTTAAGCCTGCAGCCCCCTTCAAGTGACCCCAATAATTTGCTTGGAAAAGGAAGAGGATAACCCCAAATGTTATGTTCTTATAGGCCTTATTTGTAACAATCAGGATCAACAGACAACTACAGTAGAGTCCCATTAAGGTACAATGGAGCATATCCAAACTAACAGAGATAGGGTGCAGTTGATACTTATAAGGGTTTATTTAAAAATAAATCTGCCACAAACATAAGAGCTAAGACTTCCACATTTCTTTTTATTATCTTGTTGTATCAAGGAGAAAGCAAGCAGATCATATAGTACTATTACTCTTAGGTCCAGCAGCATCCTCCCATACACCCAATGGTGCCAACAATATTTTATACCTACTCCCTTTTATTATGCCTAATGTTTGACCCCTCTTAGCACAGAGGTTGATTGGGCGCTAATATACCAAAAAATATATAGATAACTATATATATATATATATATTATTATTTGTAAAAGTAGCTGATCAGCAGCAGTCCTCAATACTTGTACTTGTGCCTGTACAAGAAAACTGTGTTCAATCAGAGACCAAGTTTAATGTCTGGCCCAGAGTTCACACAGTGAGAATACTTAATTCCCAAAGGGAATAGAAGGCTACACTAATAACTGGAAGTTACCTTTTTTCTGTATCCATCCATGGTGAAAAAAGGTAACTTCCAGTTATTAGCGCAGCCTTCTATTCTCTTTGGGAATTAAGTACTATGCCTAATGGACATCCTAGTCCAATCAATGCCCTTTTGAGGTGGACAGTACACCACTGTTAGCACAACATAATTTCTGATATAAAAGGTGTTCTCCTATCTTTGTTTTCAATTAAAAGGATGTATTCTTTACATATTATAGTTGAAAATGGTATTCCAACCAGTAATACCACGTTCTCATTGCAGGTTTTTGTTGCCGGGACACAGAGCATCTCAGCTCTACAGACTCCTTTCATACTGCACCTGGAAAATTCCTGTGTCTACCGTGTTCACACTGCTTCCCCTGGTCTGCCTGCCAACAAGTGTGTAGAATCTAAGAGCAGCTTTGATTGGCTGTTGAAAAAGTATCTTTGATTGGCTGTTTAAAAAGCAGCTTAGAGCAATGCAATGAGCTTGCTTTTTTGCATCTTGAGAGAAAACCCAGATCTAGCCTGTTCACACTGTCATACACCTGTGTATTTCCCAGGGTAAACTCTGCAAAAAACCCATGTGAAATTACCAGGGCATTACACCCGGGAATTTCACTCACACCCATTCACACTGAGACACGACATGGGAAATTACCGCTTGCCCTGGCAAATACCCTGGTTTTTATGGCAGGGAGAATGGAATATAAATGAAGAAATGAATATTTTTTTCATATTGTACTACTGACTTCCTTTTGAATTTACAAGAAGTTACCTTGAAAGAAAACAAATGCTTATAAACTATTATACAGTCTCCATTTATCTTAAGGTCACAAAACTAACACTGATTATTGAGGTAGTGAGAATTAAAAAATAGATTTTCATTTTTTTTTTGCTTAACCATTAATTTTGTTGATAAAATGAAACCCTGTAACAAAAAAACATAAAAAAAAACAGTTAAAAAAATTCTAGCAATATATCTGTAAATCACTCAAAAGGCATTTATGTTCTTTATAAAATAGATTGCTACTTTTTTGATCATTACAAATTCTAAAAAAGATATCATTTTTTTATTTTACTTGTCTTAAAATTCTAATAATCTTTATAGTCTTTATGATGCATTATTAATGTTTCTAATATTTAAGCTTTTGGATGAACTGCAGAAATAATTCATTGAGGACCATTCTAACAATTATATAAACATGCATAAGAAAAGAGGTTATATGAAAAATTTTCTTGTGTAAAATTATAACGGATAGCATTTTGGATACATTAACTTATCAAATTATTATACTTGTATGGTACTAACTGAAAAGAGGAATAAAGATTTGCTGTCCCATTGATAACTCCATACAACAGTCATGAAACTGCATAAATTATTTACAAGTGTACATCATATTTAGGTGAAACACTGTTTTTAGATGGTTTTTAAAACCTTAAAAACATAACATTACACCAAGTTGTTTTCACATTGTTAAAAAGCTCTCAGTGGAGCTACTATAATATTGTGAACAATGTGAAATTCTGACTCTAAAATCAGCTTTATTGGCCAGGTATACTTGCATATACTAGGAATTTGATTTGGATTGCTGTGCAACAGCCATTTAGGTAACAGTTAAACAGTGACAGTACAGATATACAAAACACATACAGGTATACGCTCAATGTGCCCTGGGGATTGTAGATGCAGGGAACATATATTCACTGAGCTGCACAGCACCTAGGCAGCCATCAGCGGCGCCACTGGTCATTGCAACAGCCAGGTAGGTAACAATATAAGCAGAGACAATACAGTTATCACACAGTGAACACCTACCCGCCAAGCTTCACAGTGCTTAGGCAGCCAACAACGGCGCCACTGGTCATTGCAAACAGCCAGGTAGGTAACAGATAAGCAGGGACAGTACAGTTTTAGGTTGTTTTGCAGTGTGCGAGACAGGGGAGACACAATTGATAAAGCCGCCTGAGCGTGGCGAAACGCGTCTTGAAAGGAATTCCACGCTGGTTGAGACCGAGGACCTGGAGAATAACTTGCCAAACAGAGCTCCACAACTGCTCCATACACCGGTCCCCGACAGAGCTCACCGGCTACGGCACAGAGTGACCCATCCATTGGACGATTCATCATCCACCCGTCAATCCAGCGGCTTTCTGCAGGAGCGTGTACATAATTACACAGAGAGGACGCTTCCGCACGCCGCAGTGTTCAGCGGCTCACACTCGGCTCGCCGGCTGGTGTAGCTGCTGTCTACATCCAACACTGTTAGGCGTGTGGCGGAGTGTGCACCAACGCACCCAACTGGGGACCTGCAGAAAGCCTGACACCAGGATCTGGGAGACGCCATACAGCTGTGTCATATACCCCCTAAAGATAACCACCAAGTGCCCCTTTTTCAATTTAACCTCCATGGTCAAGGAGTAAAAAGGAAATATATTTGCCAACCAGCTTTGCACATTCGGGAGGACATACCCCTTTTCCCCCAATTCAGCGCTGGGAATTCCACCCCTGTATTCAGGACGGTAAAAACATCTGTCCAAATTGTGCGCACAATCTGAGTACCCAATCAGGAATATATGTTACTTTTAATCAGTATTGCATTGATGTTTTTGTTTTAAATTGTTTATTGCATGCATGCAAAATATTATGTATGTTATTTATTAATTAAATTGTAAGTTTTGTATGCATAAGGCGCTTACTGGTATCTTTTTCACTTTGTTTTCTTGCTGAGGGCGGCATCCATCTGGCAGCCACTTGCACACAGCACACACACACTTGTCCCTAGCGCTCAAAGCCTGCTGCTTATTATTACAGGGGTACATATGGCTGAGTGGCACAGTAAAAGGTTATTACATAGCCAGATATTTAAATATACATAATATGACAAAAAATAATGGATATACATAGTATTCTTAGGGGGGTATTCAATCTCCCGCAGCCATCTCCCAACGGGGGAGATGGCTGCAGGGCCCTATTCAATGCTTTCTTCCCCGACAGCATTGAACAGGGGATCTCAGCAGAACAAGCCCGACTTCACAAGCAGTCAGGCTTGTTCTGCCGAGAACGGCCAGGAAGTGACGAGCTCCCGGATGCAACTCGCCTCCTCCCGGTGCAGTTTGTGGCCACGCCACCTTCTTGTCCCACTGTAGGTGGGACATTGAATCCCGTCTGCAAGGACAGGGTCATGGCTGTCAGGCCCACTTGACAGCCGTGACCCACGATTGAATACCTAATAAATTAGACATTTTTAAATATTGCATGACTTGGATTCAAAAAGTATTAAGTTAAATGCAGGTTAAATTTGAGTCCGAAAAAGAACTTCCCACATAACCTTCATATATCATAACCTTTCCTGTCCAATTATATCCCCACTGTGCATACCAAACATATATGGTTATTTTCTTTTTTTTTTCACTTTCCCTTCCTCCTGATACCAGGCCAACATTGCTGGGTGTCCATATCAAACACGTATATGCTAAATTTAGTTATGCTAAATCAACCTAGTTGTGCTTATATTAAATTACTACATTGCACCTATGTTCCTTATAAATACCTCCTGGATGTTTTTAGGCAATAAGTGTTTGTCCAACCTTATTTTGAATGTATTTAATGTCGAAGCCGACATGACCTCCCCAGGGTGAGAGTTCCAGAGTTTGACCGCTCTGACCGTAAATAAATTTTTTCTTCCAACCGTACTAAATCTTTTTTCTTCTAATCTATACTCGTGCCCCCGCGTCCTTGATTCCTTTATAGTAGCAAACAGGGTCTGTGATAGTTCCTTGTACTGTCCCTTGATATATGTCCCCTGGTAAATGTTTAGCATGTCTCCCCTCAGCCTTCTCTTTTCTAATATAAATAGTCCCAATTTTAATAATCTCTCCTCATAGGTTAAATTTTCCATTCCCCTTATAAGCTTTGTTGCTCTTCTTTGGATTTTTTTCCAGTTCTGCGATGTCCTTTTTATAGTGTGGGGCCCAGAATTGTACTCCATATTCGAGGGGAGGTCTAACCAATGATTTATAGAGTGGCATAATCACATTTGAGTCCCTAGTTTCCATGCCCCTTTTTATGCATGCCAGAATTTTGATGGCCTTTTTTACTGCTACGTTACATTGGGCGCTACGTCCCAGGTTACTATCTATTAGGACCCCTAGATCCTTTTCGACTACTGACTTACCCAGTACAACACCATTAAGATTATAGCTTTGTGTCTCCCAAGGTGCATGACCTTACATTTGTCCACATTGAACTTCATCTTCCATACTTTAGCCCATTCCTCAAGATTTGCAAGGTCCTTTTGAAGCGTGGTGACATCTTCCATTGATTTAATAACTTTGCTTAGTTTTGTGTCATCAGCAAAGGTGGATGCATTGTTGAGCAATCCCAACCCAATATCTTTGATAAAAATAGTATCTTATCTTATAGATATATATATATAGATACAGCAGGAATTGTGGGATCCGGCCCTCCCCCAGTATGGCGAATTCTGCACTGGGAGCCCGCATCAAACTTGGTATAGTTAAGAGGGGGTGGGTGCCGCACTCCAAATGACTCAAATAATATACTTTCAACACATAGATATATATTTATATATATCCATATGGATGTGACCACATATTAAATATAAACCTTAAACTGACTCCAAGTGCCGCTGGTTTACTTTGTTGCTATCCAATACCTCAAATTGCACCGGAACATTATCACACATTATGAGAGTGCTGGACCGATGCAGAATCTAAAATATATATATATATATATATATATATATATATATATATATATATATATATATTTGCCCTTACAGTATACCCACTTATACTGTATGGTAAGCTCAAAGTAATTTAACTTGAAAAAATATAGAAACACATATTACTGTACATTACAGATCAGCCTACTTTTAAGAACCCAAATAATAAAATGTGTTCTCCAGTTCCTAGATATTATATATATATTTTAAAAATATGTAACTTTGGGGACTATAACAAAGCATTCATGGTGCAGCATTTTTGTATGGCTTCTTGTACAAATTAGGTTGTTTTTTCTTTCTGCACATTATTAATTTAAAATAAAATACATTTTCAGGATTCTATAAATTTCAATAGTTTTGCAATTATTATGCAATGTATTCATGTCATTTCCATCTAGCATATTTAATATGTAGAATGTACCTTTATACAACTGCAGAAAATACAGACTTTGCAGCCCCCAGGCGTGAGATTTTTTAGATAAAAAAGAATCAATGTCATTACATCTCTCTCGAGCATCATAATTATTCGTCTTGCATACAATATTTATTTAAAACTTAGAATTAAACTTCAAGAGCTGGTCATTTGAAAGCTGGCAGTGAGTGAGCGGATCTCATCTTTGTGAAAAAGAGAATATTCCTTTTAAAAGTTAAGGAATAGATCAAAACGGCCTTTCGAGTAACTGACACTTTAGTCATACAGATGCTTTTTATGTGTCAGATTTATTAATAAAGGAAGACCATGGGAACGCACAGAAGAAAATCTTAAGGATGTGACTGTCAGTTTTTTGATATGTCAGGTATAATTTTGTAACTCTGATTTCTGGATAGTAGTATACACATTGCATTGTACTGATGTTTGTGTACCTCTTTGTACTTCTCATTTATGATGACTGAGAAAGGAGATGAGGCGGAGATGTTTTGATACAAGATTGAAACTTGAAACTAACGTCCTTCAATTTGAACAGTATATCTTTTTCATCTTTCTTTTCATGTTACCTTTTTAACTTTTGCCACGGATGTAAGAAAAAAACGTATTTGAAAAGATGCCAGGTGTTGGTTCTTACATAGGTGAAAGCTCACATAAAAGGGGAATAAAAGCTAGTTTTACAATGTCAAAGAAGTATAATTAAAGAACTTATCAAATGTATATCAACAACAATGTTTGCTCTCCTAAGGCTATTGTGAAATAATTTAAGATATCTCGTCTCTTCTTGCAACACTATCCATGTCACATTGTCACATCATATTTTCAGGTGATGATTTGATTATTTTATCAATATTGTCAGCAAGAAATCCTTTATCATGAGCAGCTGCCTCAAGTGTCAGTTATTCTGTATAAGTATAGTAGAGTACCCATTATTCTTTACACGCATACTCTATAGAGATGCATACTAGAGAAATAAATGTAATTGGGCTTATGTTTTAGAAAAGTAAAAAAAATCTGAACTAACAAATAAAGAAATATAGACGTTAGGTCATATAATAAAATATCAAATGAATTCCTGGACTTTGGTATGATAGCATAGGTATTAATCACGAACAATTAAACATGATGTAACAAGGTATGCAATTTATTCATCATTGCTTGGGATTTCTTATAAAGGTGTAAACACATTTCAGATTCATTATTTAATTTAAATGAACCAAAACCAATTAGGCTTTGAATGCTCATTTATCACAGATTTATTAGTTCTTGGCATCTGTCTCTTAAGTTTAATTTTCCAAATATCTTTGCCTGAAACAATCCAAATATCTCAGAAAAAAATCATTATTTATGTTACATTTTTATTGAATTAGGGGGCACAAAACAATAAAAAAGGAGTACAAAGGGAGGTCAACGGGAATAAGGCAGGACACATATATTGGAAGGAAGAAGGGAGGGTATGTACCAAAGTACATTGCTAAGAGTGACATTAAAGAGTTAACAGAACCTTCAGCACCTCCTACACCCAGCCCATACCAGGAAGCTAAGGACAGGCTACATAACATGGGGTTGGGTTCAGACTCCCGCATGGGGGAGGACCATCTACATTGACCACACCATGGAGGGGGTAACAACATGAAGGGGAGGTGGGTCTCAGTCACAGGCTCCACCCTCACAGGAGGTGGTAAAATATCATTTCTGTGCCATGAAACAAAGGGACCAACGCCCATATGTAAAAATTGTGGTTAGCTGGAATGGCAGAGATACTAGACAGTGCATAGCCTTTTTAAGAATGCTTTCTTTTCAATCCCAATAGCACCTGTGTCAAGATCAATTTGCTTTCACATGGGATGGGAGACCGTTAACACTCACCATGGTTCCGCAGGGCTATAAACATAGTCCAACTATATGTCATGGTTTAGTTCCAGAGACCTGGAAATGGTCACCACAAAATTGAATATTCAAACATATCGCTACATTGATGACATCGTGTTGTCAGGACCTAATGCAGAGACTGTTAAACATGATTTACATTTGCTGACAGCACATATGGAGAGCAGAGGGTGGGCCATTAACAAAAACAAAGTACAATACCCCCCCCCCCAGAGTGTTAAGTTCATGGGAATGATATGGACTGGACCAAAGAGGACAATTCCAGAACCAGTCATGGAAGCCATAGCCCAAATGAAGACACCCACTACTGCTAAAGAAGTACAGGAAGTTTTGGGAATTTTAGGGCACTGGAGATCATTTGTACCCAATCTAGGTTTGATTCTAAGGCCTATATACAATGTTACTCGTAAAAAGACTGAATTTGTATGGACTGGTGAGCAGGAGAATGCACTACAAGCAACCAAGCAAGCAATCCAGGCATATAATGCCCGGGCCCCATTCAGGTAGATAAGCCCTTTTACCTGGATGTGATGGCAAGAGAACATGGTATGTCTTGGGGCCTATAGCAGAAGAGCACAAACCATGGGGAGAACAAGATTCCCATGGGATTCTGGGCCAAACAGTTTACTCCTGCTCAGACTCTGTATTCACATTTGAACAAGACACTTTTAGCTGCCTACACTACTTTGCAACATGTGGAAAGTACAACCAAACAACAGCCAGTTACAGTACGCACAGAGTCACCTGTATCAGGATGGGTCACTCAAGAAAGACTGGGAGCTCAGACCTTGATGGCACAGAAACAGACATTACAGAAGTGGAAGGGGTATTTGTCTGAAAGAGGAGGCGTTTCCGGATAAGAACCTTCACAAGTGGCTACTCATATAGCTGGTTTAGTTCAACTATGAAAGCACAGAAGCTGAGCTACCTCCTTTGCAGATTGGAGAAGGACCTGTGAGTGGCAGAACCTTATGCTGAGTTATCAGATAAAGGAAAGACATTGGCATGGTTCACTGATGGATCAGCTATTCTAACAGCAGCAGGAAGAATATGGACAGCAGCTTATTTCCAGCTAATCTCCCAAATTCCTATCGAGATCTCTTCTGACAGTGGTACTCATTTTACAGGACATTAATTGAAGGTTTGGGCAATGGACAGGGGAGTGTACTGGGTGTACCACATTCACTATTATTTGACAGTAGGGTTAAAAGAACACATGAATAGACTCCAGAAAGAGCAATTCTGTAAATGTATACCCAAGCATACTTTGATTGGTGGGATAAGGTGCTCCAGGAGTCAGTATGTTGTCTAAATGAGAGATCATTAGGAGGCAACCTAACCCCATACAAAAGACTCCTCATGCCCCCATAACCCTGGCCTCCACATGCAATGCTCTTCAGAATGTTTAAGAAGGCACATCCAGTGGGAAGCATAATCAGTGTGCCCACTACTGTATACATACAACAAGAAATTGAATACACTATGCCTGGTGGGAAGTAATGGGTGCTCCCTGCAAGTCAGCAAACTGGGAAGCTGAGGGGAGAAATTGTGGCACAAGGATTATGGCAGACCTATTATGATCTATTTTCCTTCCCAAAAGTTATACCCTGATCCACTTGAGTTGCAGCAGATTGATGGGTCTTCAAAGAAATGATAATCAGTCTTATATTTGCCATCTTCATGACTATCAATATCATTGATGATCAGGAAAATGAGAACGACATTGTACACAGATCCAGCAGGTCATTACATGTGTTAGACACTGACTGTGGCAATAATTTTGTGCAAATGCATTATACATTGGCTGAAGGAATTGGGGAGATGGATGCTTGGCTCAAGAGCCTAATATTCAGCGCCCCCTTGATAACTTGTTATCCTTCTCGTGCATGCAAGAAGAACTGTAAATGTATTTAGCCATGAAGAATTAAAATAAAAAAGTAAGAATAAATCGACTCTTAGCTGCCAACAATCTATGCTTTGGAGTCTTGCTTTCTGCCAAACTATGTTTTCTGTCTACTGACATGTGGACTAATAAGGGGGCAACATTTTTACATTCATTATTTTGTTGTTTAACAATTAAAGGTAGGAATTAAATTATTGTGGTAATTTACTAAATTTGAAAAAGCAGTGGCTTCTTGTTGGAAGTCTGACCTGCCAGTCATCCAAGGCAGTCCCATTTGGATGTGTTCCCTCCCTGTGGGATGCCTCTATGCACTGTTGCAGTAGTAGCCCATAAAAACGGGTTCTGGGCATGCACAGTACCGAGCACAATACTGTGAATGCAGTGGACCTGGGACCGCGAATTGACTTCTATGGACTGGTACCAAAGCAGCCATAGAGGCTGGGGGTCAGGGCATGTGCAGTACCAAAGAAGATACTGCACATGCACTGGTCAGATGACCGAGACGGGGGTCAGGACCGGCAACGGGGATCACAGGCAGCGGCAGCAGTGAAGGGGGGCTGGCATTGCAGCAGCTCCCCTTCTCCACAGAGGTATGAGCCACCACTGCTATCCTTTGGCAAAATACCAAAATATGTCATTACAAAAACAGCTGGTTCATAAATAAACCCCTCTGACATTTAGGTACATATTTAGTACTGAGAGTAACATTGGCCACAAGGCTTTGGCTTTTCTATGTAAAATGTTAACTTTCAATAATCATTTTGTTGCTGTTTCCATACTGTTAATAAATACAAAGAAAAGCTGTGTGACTAGGTGATATGAGGAATGTACAGAAAAGGGAGGACAGTTCAGTGTAGGAGTTAATGTAGAGGTAAGTGCTATTGAGAAATGCATAGTACCATTAAAACAACTCATTTTACGGTGTAAATGATGCACATAATGTAGACGCATTCACACACATACACATAGTTTTTCACATTAAAGTAGTCATTTATAGCACAATTAGGTAGCTTTTAGCCAGAAGAGATAATACATAATGAATGTCATAAGCCATGTTTGCCTACTAATTTTCCCATAAACAGTGTGAATGATGCTCTAGTTAATACTAGCTCCATATTTCACAATCAAGTGAAAAAAATATGAAAATGATAAATGATACTGAAATATTTTTTTTCGTATGCATAGTTTCTGGATGTTATAAGGTGACAACAATAAAGCTTGTACAGTGATGTGCTAATCATTAACAGACAAAATACACAAATATAGCCTAGAGTGAGAACATGTTTAGTTTCTCCTCCTGAGAACTCTGTGGGCCCCATGAAAACACTATGAAGGAGTCCTGTCCCAATGCTTTTTAGAGAGAAAGTTCTCTGCTGCAGTAGATAATAGTGTCCTAGTTCATTTTCTGAACCACAGTAGGGCTTTAGTTTACATAGGGAGGTATTCAATGCCGCAGCGAGCGGCCGGCGAGGGGGTTAAACAGCGAGGATTGCTGAAAACCAGCGATCCTCGCTGTTTAACCCCCGCACCGGCCGCTCGCTATATTCAACGTTCTGGGGAAATCCTCACCGTCACAGGACGGCAAGAATTCCCCAAAACAGCGAGACCCGCGGCTGCTGCAGAAAACTCGCATTTTTTAGCCGCCGGTCTCGCTGCTTCTGGAGCCGCATCCGCCAATTCTCCCTCGCTCAAAAAACGGAGCGAGGGGGAATTGGCGGATGCGGAGGCTGTGTTGAATACTGACAGGGTGAGTGGTGACAGCGAGCAGGAAGACCTGCTCGCTGTCACCACTCGCAAACAGCATTGAATACCTGCCATTATGTCCCATTGTACTGCCAGTGCACATTATGCAACAAAATATCCCAAATTCACTTTATGATGTATCTTATTCGGTATGTATTATGTCATACTACATTTCCCATAGTTCATTATGGGGGTCATTCAGGGTGGTTTGCAAAAGCAATCTCCTTCTTTAATGGACTGCAGTGCAGGTGGGGCAGATGTAACATGTGCAGGGAGGGATACATTTGGGGTGTTATTTTGTTTCTGTGCAGAGTAAATACTGGCTGCTTTATTTTACACTTCAATTTAGATTTCAATTCGAACACACCTTACCCAAATCTAACTCTCTCTGCACATGTTACATTTGCCCCACCTGCAGTGCACATGGTTTTGTCCATTAAAGAAGAAATTGGCTTTTGCAAACCTACCTGAATTAGCCCCTATTCTAAGCTATAATGCCTCTACAATGAACAGGTCCAAAGTCAGAACTACATATATTTTAGGCTCCAGGGCAGAAATTTAAAAGGGCCCCTATGTATCTAAGAACGGTTACAAATGTATGTAACACATGTAACTTTGACATAAAAAGTGGACCCCTCTCAGGTCTGGGAACCATAGCAGCTGTATCTATGGCATACCTCCCAACATGACCCCTTTCTGGACATCCTTGCCAGTGGCAGCTGCAGGGGTGGGCCTGCAGCACAGTCCAAAATTCATATAGGGGAATCTCACAAAGAAGATGTGATTTGAGATCAGATAAGGCATGATGCTGACATGTGAGTGATAATTGCATCCTAAAAGCACAAAAATAAAACTTTCTTTTTTAATCAGTCATTAGGACAGTCTCCATAGGTTTTCTAAGATGAACATTAACTATTTTTGTCTAATTCAGACTTGAGCGCAGGGCAAATTTGTTCTCAAAATGCGATCAGAACCTAGTTCAAAAAGTATGTGCAGCACATATTTTTTAAACTGTGCGATGGGATGTGTGCGAGAGCATGCATCATATCACACCCGCAAATCGCACTGTGTATGGGCAGCTTTCGATTTCAGAGGGTTGTGTTGAAACTGAAATCTAAATTGCAGTGTAAATACAAAGCAGCGCTAAGTCAATGTAAAACAGTATCACATTTAATATATAAAGTGCACAAGTAGGTTAAAAATAGACAAATTCATAAAAACAAATGCACCAGCACCTAGAGAAGTAATTGCCTGGGAGTAGGGTCCATTCCTATAAACGTCGCCTGTTTCCGGAGAGATAATAAGTCTCTTCACATGAAAGGATAAAGATGATATTTACCGCTGGAAGTCCCAAATGTGGTTCTTAATCCTTCTTAGGATGGCATTAGAGCAAAGTCCAACAGTTGGTTTTGAGGGTAGCAGCCTCAGGACTCCATTTCAAACAGTCTGTTTGTGGGTGAAGTAATCCGGTGGCGACTGGTCTGGATCCCAAATGGTGGTAGGTAGCAGAGATGGATTGGCAGTAGGTGGCTGGTGCAAGGTGCATGACGCGTTTCGCTGCATGAGAGGGCAGCTTTATCAAAGGATAATTTGTGGTGTTTGCAGAGGGTTTATATACCAGCCACCTACTGCCAATCCATCTCTGCTACCTACCACCATTTGGGGATCCAGACCAGTCGCCACCGGATTACTTCACCCACAAACAGACCGTTTGAAATGGAGTCCTGAGGCTGCTACCCTCAAAACCAACTGTTGGACTTTGCTCTAATGCCATCCTAAGAAGGATTAAGAACCACATTTGGGACTTCCAGCGGTAAATATCATCTTTATCCTTTCATGTGAAGAGACTTATTATCTCTCCGGAAACAGGCGACGTTTATAGGAATGGACCCTACTCCCAGGCAATTACTTCTCTAGGTGCTGGTGCATTTGTTTTTATGAATTTGTCTATTTTTAACCTACTTGTGCACTTTATATATTAAATGTGATACTGTTTTACATTGACTTAGCGCTATTATTTTTTTGTATATTTCTTGTCTTTCCCAGGGGACTCTCAATCCCCCCCCTAGTAGCTGCTCCACATCACAACCCACAACAGCGCCCATTTCGGTTGGCATACAACCACCTGTGTAAATACAAAGCAGGCAGTATTTACCTGCACAGACACAAAATAACTCACCTCTCTCTATATATTGTTACATCTGCCCCACCTGCAGTGCACGTAATTTTGCCCATTTAAGAACAAATTTGTCCTGCAATAAGGTCTGAACTAGGAATTCTGTTCCTAATATTGCATAATGTATTTAAAATATTATATATATATATATATATATATATATATCTTGAGGGGGGCAGTGGCGTAACTAAGTTTTGGGCGCCCCCGCTGTTAGGCCCCAAGCACCCCCAATCCCCGCCGCCCATGCAAACCACAATCCCCTGCAGCCTTACCTATCGCGCTGGTCCCGGCGGCTCCGTTCTTCTTCTGCTGAGGACCACCACAAAATGGCCGCCCCCATACAGCAGACAGTTTCAGAGAACTGTGTGCTATATGGGGGCGGCCATTTTGTGGTGGTCCTCAGCAGAAGAACGGAGCCGCCGGGACCAGCGAGATAGGTAAGTCTGCGGGGGATTTGGGGGGTGTAACTATAGCACCGCAGCCCCCGGCGCCCCCTCATGCACAGCGGCCCCCCCCCCCCGCGGTGGCGGGGGCTGCGGTGCTATAGTTACGCCGCTGGAGGGGGGGTGTTATTGCCCCCCCAGCAGCAGCAGCACAGCACACCTACAGCATGTGCTGTGCTGACAGCAGGCTCAGCATGAGCTCTCATGCTGTCAGTGAGACGCTCATGCTGAGCCTGCTGTCAGCGCAGCACATGCTGTAGGTGTGTGCTGCTGCTGTTGCCCAAGAGGGATGAAGGGAGAAGGGGGGGACAGTGGGGGGTCGGATCAGGGACCTCCCCGGGCCCCTCCAGCAAACCCGGGCCCGAGTAATTAGTACCCCCCTCTCGGCGACTCTGGACAACAGCACTGAATGTAAATTGCTAATAAGTGTACAGTCTATTTAGAATTTTGTTTAAGTAAACTTAGGGTATAATAAAATGTTTGTTACTCTTGTCATCAGTGGGTTAAAATAGTTAAAATAGTTTTCTGCATCTCTCTCAATATTTTGTATTAGGCCCAGTGTAGTAATTATCACATCTCTGTACACAGACCTTTTACTTCATATGCCTTGCAGTGAAGCCCTGGAAAAGAGATTATACATACAGTACTGTATGCTTGAACAGAACAGACTTTGAAGATAAGATTATGTTGAAGCATAGACTGAATACAGTGAGTACAGATGGAGCCCGCCTCTTTCTTGCAGATAGAATCGCCAGCCCCCATCAGCGGCCGGCTCTCGCCAGGGGCACGCGTGCATGAGATGCTCTCGCTCGCCCCGTGACTACGGAGTTTTCTCCACTGCCCGCCGCCTCCCCCACCGCCTTCCCCAGTGCCCCTCGCCGCCCCGCCATCCCCCCTATCCCTGCCCATCTCCCTGAAGTGGAGAAGGGCAGGGACCCACTGCAGTACCGTCCAGAAACTGGGATGTGCGTGCCTGTGAGACACACGCGCGTCCCAGTCAGATGGAGCGATTCTGTGCTGGCGATCACCAGTGCAGGCATGCTAGCGATCCCTGGGCAAGAACTAGAGGCGCTCCATCTGTATATTACATGTGCAAAGAGGCTAGTTGTGTGTGGACACATCTGTATGTAAGGACTTTCAGTTGAGTATCAGCTGAATATATATTCTTACATTGCATTATTTGCATGCTGTGTGTTAACATCATTTGTATGCAGCAATAAACTATTTCCATATTGTAACATACAGGAATACAGTTTGAGTATCCCTTATCCAAAATGCTCGGGACCAGAAGATTTTTGGGTAATGGATTATTCCTTATTTCACAATATTTTTATATTTCATTGAGGTATCTTGCATTTATGTTGTACAAACACATCAAACAGATGAAATCCACACAAATATATATTTATTTGTGCATAAAACAAGGTTTCAAAACATGAAACAAAGTATGTGTGCTATCTCATGCCATGAATTTTAATGCTATGCAATCATTTTCTTGCACATATTTAGTGCCCGTTACATATCATGTCACAGTCATGCCCTTTACATATCATGTCCCCAGTAGTGCCCGTTACATATCATGTCCCCAGTAGTGCCAGTTACAGATCATGTCCTCAGTAGTGCCAGTTACAGGTCATGCCCCCAGTAGTGCTGTTATAGATGTCCCCAGTAGTGCTTTTAGCAAGATTTTTTTTTCACTTTCTGGAATGTATGGTTTTCGGAATTATTTGTATAATGGATATTTGGATAAGGGATACTCAACCTGTACTGCATTTCAGAGAATATTTACTGAGTGACATAGAACAAAAGGGATGATAGATTACAGCTTGGGTGGACAGTATTTTCATGTTTCCAGGGCCAGTGGAGCTTCGTAAGATGCAGACACTGGCCTCGGAATGCTGGTTCCTCCATTTTCAAGAAAGCTGTCTGTTGCTCCAACACCCAAATGATTACACTCTGTCTATCTGGCTGCATTTCATGTGGCATTGTGTAACACCCATGTGTATTGTTAGCGTATCGATAGGTGCGGGTTACTCACCTATTCTGGTTGTTCACAAATATTTCCGCTGGATTTCCCCTTCCCCAGCAGGGGATGCGGTCATTTGGTCTACAGCATTATGGCCGACAATCATTAGGTCAACACCCTTAAGTTGACATGGGAAAAGGTCGACATGGGTCTAGGTTGACATTGGAAAAGGTCGACTTGGTTCTAGGTTGAAAGGTCATTAGTTTGAAAGGTCGTTAGTTAGACAGGTCATTAGTTCGACATTGTCTAGGTTGACCGTCAAAGGGTCGACATGGAGTTTTTCACTGTTTTTTGAGCCAACATGTGCTGACAGATGGTATTTCATGCCCTACCATCCACTAGGGCATGGGTCTTCAAACTGTGGCCCTCCAGATGTTGTGAAACTACAAATCCCGGCATGCCTTGCCACAGTTTTAACACTCCCTTATAGCAAAACTGTGGCAAGACATGCTGGGATTTGTAGTTTCACAACATCTGGAGGGCTGCAGTTTGAAGACCCATGCACTAGGGCCTGGTGGGAGAATAAAATAGTGTGGCGAACATAGCAAGACGCCGTGCCCAATGCAAGGGGATGTGGTGCACTTTAAACTGTGTCCATGTTGACTGTGTAAAAAAACAGTGAAAAACCCCATGTCGACCTTTCGACTGTCGACCTAGACATTGACGAACTAATGACCATTCAAACTAACGACCTGTCAAACTAATGACCTTCGACCTATAACCATGTCGACATTTCCCATGGCTACCTAGACACATGTCGACATTTTCCAATGTTGACCTAATGGTGTCGACCTTATGACTGTTGACCATCATGCTGTAGACCAATTTATCCCAACCCCCCCAGCAGATAGGCCAAAAGACAAAAGACTTAAGGTAAAGTTCATATTCAAGTTGAAAGGGTATTCAGTTAGAAAAGGTAACTGAGACCAAACCAGAGGGCATTGTATATTTCTTACAAGGGTAATAGTTTAATAGTATCACTTTCCTTACCAAGAGGTATGAACGATCGCATTGTTTGACAACATAACAATATTCCGAAATCCAAATTCACCTTCTATTCTTACATACGCATATTAAAATATTTACAGCACCTTAGGGTACTGGAACACAGGGAAACAGCACTTTTAAGAGAACTCAGTATAAATAAAGGGTTACTGTATTTCAATTTGCAGTCTCTCACCAGTACACAGACGTGGCAAAGTTATAAGAAAAAGTTGTAAAAGAAGCAATAATATCAGTCTAAGTGGGTAAGATGATTAAGGTGAATAGAAATAGAAGGGATAATTATAGCCACAAAGGAAGTTAAAATGGACTATTTTCCACATAATAATTAACCAGTGCTACATGCTTTTCTTTTAATTTCCTTCATCCTGTAATCCTCTCCCCCTTCTTTAATGTACTATACATAGTGCAGGTTGTTTTTTTCTGTCTTTGTTCATGCCATTACAGATTTTGTACCTCTAGATAATTCTAAGCAATTCAAGCTATTATAACTGATATTAAGTGTACTCAAAAAGTAGTTATATTTTCCATTTCTTCTTTCATCCTGGCTCTACCACAAATTAATAAAATTATTCAAATCTTATTTTCCTCATGCCATTACCGATGATGTGTGAACTGTTACATATATTAAAGGGAATTATGTTTTCAAAATTAAAAGCTTAATTCTGCAAGATATGTTTTCATTTTTTGGTTAAGATCTGCAATTTTCTTCAAAACAGTAACAAAGAAAACATTGTGTTATAACTGTGCATTGAAATAATGTGAATCTGCGAGCTAGCAAGCATCCAGAAGACAAACAAACCAAGTCAAGGTGTTAAGCTAGTGTATTCTATAAAAGAACATACAGCCAACATTTGCTGTACAATATGTTAACATTTCTTATAGACCTGGTTATTAAGAGCACATTTTCATTTTTATGTAAGACAATTTTAGATTTATTTCTGGTACATAAATCTTATTATCGGTTACAGATAAACTAATTTATTTTATAGTCAATATATATGAACATGAAAAAAATATTCCAGCATGTACTAACAAGTATATACAGTAGGGATACAGTGGTCGGGATGCAGGTAGTCAAAATGCTGACATCAGCATATGGACTATCAGCCAAAAAAATTAATGCCGGAATGTCGACATCAAGGCGGCTGCTGATGCTGGAATCCTGACTGCCGGCAACCCTATTGTAAGTATGAGGGGCTGATTAGCATCGGTAGTTGGGGAAGGTTAGGTGCTAGCAAGGAATTTAGGCTGTGCAGGGTGGGGGTGGGTGGGGTTAGGCTGTGGGGTAGGGACATTTAGGGTTTGGCACTAGAGGGCAGGGTTAGGGTTAGATACAGTGGGAAGGGTTAGGAATACAATTCAGGTGGGAGGGTTAGGGATAGGCTGTAGGGAGGGAGAGATAAGGGGGCATGAGAAAGGTAAATATACTTTACTTATTGGACCGATGACTGTATTCTCTCCATCAAGATGCCCAAGTCTGTAATTCTGTTGGCGTCCCATCTATGGTCATCCGCAGGCCCGGATTTACCACTAGGACTGTGAGGCACGGGCCTAGGGGCGGCATATTCTATGGGCGGCAGCAGGCAGCCAGGCTGCCTGTGAGTTACACTGAGGTGGCAGCACTGGGATCGGATGGAGCAGGCAGCGGTGAGTGACGAGCAACACTGCCCGCTCAGAGTCACACAGGAAGGACTGCAGTCCCGCTGTGGCGGCGTCATCCCAGCACGGCTCCACTCGGCTTACAGCCTGAGCTGATACACTACCCGGTGCCCATCCTCACCTCCTCCCGCCCACGGCTGCACACTTCAGTCTTCCTCTTCCCCACACTCCTCCCTGGCCTGATGTCAGTGGCGGTGCCGGGTCAGAGTCACACAGGAAGGACTGCAGTCCCTCCGCGGCGGTGTCATCCCAGTATGGCTCCACTCAGCTCACTGGCTTTCAGCCTGAGCTGAGACACTACCCAGCACCCATCCTCACCTCCTCCCGAACACAGCTGCATGCTGCATTCTTCCTCTTCAACACACTCCTCCGCGACGGCAATTTCTAACCCCCCACTGCCCTCCCCCTATTGGCCCCACTCCTCTCGGGCCAGCGGGCGCAGTCTCACCCCCTTGCTCACAGCTCTGATGTGGGTGAGAGTCAGTGCCAGGATCATTAACCCCAGTGTTTCTGGAAAGCTGAGGAGATAACATGGCCTCCTCCAGGCAACTGCTCACCTGTACATTAGATGTATAATGTGTGTGTGTGTGTGTATATATATATATATATATATATATATATATATATATATATATATATATATATATATATATATGCAAGTTACAGTCCAGGATGAAGGTGTAACTGTATTTTATTCTGTGATTCCCCAGTGATTATTCTATCATATTTTTACTCAGCTGCTGTGCTATGTGATTTCAATTTTTTTTTTAATTGGCCATTAAATTGCTGACTATACTGAGGTGGGCTGTCTATTATATGTTAACCTTTGGGTTGTAATATTTGTTTTTGTAAAAATATATATGTATGTATAACATAACATAATGAATATACTAAATGGGGGGGGGGGGGGGGGGGCAAAAAAATGTTGTGACTAGGGGCGGCCTGACCTCTAAATTCGCCCCTGGTCATCCGTATGTATCACACACAGTATGTGCATTAATTTAAAGTGCAAAATACCATCTTTATAAACCTTATAACCCTGACTCTTTCTTTCCATCAGTAAAAGATAGAATCTTTGGAGGATATTGCAACTGTGTTTGGGGGATATTGCAACTTTAAAAATAATATCAGTGCTTATTTTTACTTAATATTGCTGATCAATTATCTTCATTCCATAATATACAGAATGTAGCATTTCTTTCATGATGGGAGTGGTGTTTTTCTAGGATGACAACACCATATTCACATACTGTAGCACACATGGGGGCAGATGCATTAAGTCTAAACAAGAGATGAATGCAAGGGTGATAAAGAGAGATAAACATCCAGCCAATCCGCTCCTTGCTGACTTTTTTCAAACACAGACTGTAACATGGCAGTTAGCAGGTGATTGGCTGGATGTTTATCTCTCTTTATCACCCTTGCATTTATCGGTACTTATGTATTATCTGGGCTCCCATGTTAAATGCACCCCATTTTTTCATACCCCTACTATCCAAATATGCATGGAGTTGATTTTATATAGTGTGGCGAGCGCAGCGAGCCACCGTGCCCGAAGCGTGGCGAGCGCAGCGAGCCCCGCGAGGGGACACAGTCTCATAAGAAAAACGGGAGCCCAGATATTACATAAGTACCCATTTATCTCTTGTTAAGGCTTAATAAATCTGCCCCAGGGTCACACAATTGCATGATTTCACTATACAGTATATAAATATCATTGCTTTGCCAATCACTAGAACTGAAAAAAAAAATTATGTGCTTGTTGGACATTCTGAAATAACATTTTATACAGCATTTCTGTTACTATTACCAGACATCATTTGTGTTGCTTTCTTTAGAAAGAATGGTGCAACTATATGTCCCTCTTGCACAATTCTGGATCTCTTGCACAACATTTAGAGCAGTACGGATGGTGTATTGGTTAGCATTACTGCCTCAAAGCACTGAGGTCATGGGTTCGATCCCCACCATGGCCCAACTGTGCGGAGTTTGTATATTCTCCCCGTGCTTGCGTGGGTTTACTCCGGGTACTCCGATTTCCTCCCACAATCCAAAAATATACTGATAGGTTAATTTGCTTCCAACAAAATTATCCTTAGAATGTCTGTGTGTGCGTGTACATGTGGTAGGTAATATAGATTGTAAGCTCCACTGGGGCAGGGACTGATGTGAATGTTCAACTATTCTCTGTAAAGCGCTGCGGAATAAGTGCGCTATATAAGAAACTGCTAATAAATAATAAATATCTAGTCCTACAGTAGGTGTATCCTTTTTTTTTACTGAAAAGTAAAAAAAAATAGTGTGATTTATCAGGAAAAAATACTGATTTGTTATATCATCTGACAGAACAAATCAGAAGATGACCATATTTAGACATAATATAGTTCTGGTCGTATGATGCCATATACAGCGGGTGCCAGATTTAAAACCCATCAAGGTTCCGTTAGATTGCATGTAGTAATCAAATCCATACATGCTGAAAAGTATTTTTTTTAGCATTAATTCTATGATTGCTATCAGGAACTCAGTAGGGGGCCACTATTTACAATATGGTATTTAATGGCTTGTACAGTATGCCCTCATTGTGAGGGACTACTGTATAAAGCAATTGAATATCAAGAGAGGAAAAACAACGCCTGAGATTCAGACAGTATTAAGTCCCTGACTCTGAAGGAAATCAGGTGAATCCTTGATGTAACTAGTGGAATTCATTACTAGTGGTTGTAAAAACTAGAGATGTGCACCGGCCACTTTTTGGGTTTTGGGTTTTGGGTTCTGATTACCTTGAGGTTTTGGGTTCTAATGGGTTTTGCCAAAACACCTCCTAAGTGTTTTGTGTTTGGATTTCTTGGGTTTTGGGTTCTGATTTTTTTGTTAAAAAAGCATAAAAACTGCTAAAATCGCATAATTTTTTATTTTTTTTGCTCCTACGCTATATAAACCTCAATAACATTCATTTCCACTCATTTACAAAAAAAAAAAAAATATTTTCATTAAAAAAAGGGCATCTCCCCTGGTCTGATATGGGACACATGGGGCACCCCTGGAATTATACGGCACACATGTGGGCACCCCAGGACTGATACAGGACAAATGGGGGCACCCCTGGACAAATACAGCACACATGTGGGCATCCCTGGATGGATACAGCACACATGTGGGCACCCCTGGACTGATAGTACTGGTAGCCAGTGGAAACAGCAGATTGGAATTATATACTGCAATAAATACTGGTAGCCAGTGGCAACAGACTGGAATTATAAACTGCGATAAATACTGGTAGCCAGTGGAAACAGCAGACTGGATTTTTATATACTGTGATAAATAATACTGGTAGCCAGCGGCAACAGCAGACTGGAATTATATACTGCGATAAATGCTGGTAGCCAGTGGAAACAGCAGACTGGATTTTTATATACTGTGATAAATAATACTGGTAGCCAGAGGCAACAGCAGACTGGAATTATATACTGCGATAAATACTGGTAGCCAGTGGCAACAGCAGACTAGAATTATATACTGCAATAAATATAATACTGGTAGCCACTGCCAGTGGCAACAGCAAACTGGAATTATATACTGTGATAGGTACTGGTAGCCAGGGGCAACAGCACACTGGAATTATATACTGCAATAGGTACTGGTAGGCACTAGCCAGTGGCAACAGCAGAGAGCAGACTTCAGCAGACACTAGGCAGTGCAGGGCAGGCAGTGGCACTAGCAGCACCAGTGGACTATCACACTGTGACTGACTATACAGGAGCAGACTCAGCAGAGGCAGGCCCCAGCACAAAGGAGAGACAGAACACAGCACCAGTCATCCTTGCAATGGTGATGTCTTGATCACTGAGCAGAGACACAGTACACAGCAGCATGGGCCCCAGCAGAGACTACACACAGCAGCAGCACACCCTTCCTTACCCTTCTCCGAGATTGGAGTGAAGATGGCGGCGCGAGGTTGCGGAATTTAAGGGTTCCGTGATCTTGCGAGAATCCGACGCCGGGCGATGACGTTTTGCCCGTGCGCCCGGATTCGAGTCAGACGGGAAGCGCCGAGCGCTGTTCGTATCCGGGCCCGGATTGATGACGTCCGTGCTGGCTCGGATCTGAGGAATCCGAGCCCGCACATCTCTAGTAAAAACTGATCAATGTAGACTGCAAGAGGTTGTAATAGCGAACCACTGGCCAATATAATGGGTCAACCAGAGGGATTATCCATCCGTTTGTGCACCTTGGGTAGTATGTAAATGATAGGAGTGATTGGGTATTCAACAACTAAACAATCTGCTGTCTTAAGCCCCGTACACACGGGGAGATATATTGCTAGCAATATATTGATGAGCAATATATTGCTCAGTTTCTCCTTTTCATCAGCGACCAGAGATGGTCGCTGATGAAAAAGAAACTGCCGGGGGAGCCCGGCAGTGGTAATCAGCTGGTCGCAGGAGCATGTTCCTGCGACCAGCGATCACTACAGGGGTAAAAACGGGAGCACGCACCCGGCGATATATCGCCGGTACACACTCCCATCATGGGCAATATGGTCGCTTAGCGACCATATTTCCCGCGATATTGTACAAAATCGCCCCCGTTTGTACACACCTTAACTGTTGATCCAGCCTGTTGATAGTAGTATAAATATCATTTTTTATAGAGACTGTAGGGTTAAAATCTAAGCATGTGTAAGTATCACCATCTGCCAGTTGTTTTCAAATTTCAATATTGTATTGTTGCCAGTCATCTACTATGACTGCCCCCACCTTTATCTATGTGGCGGATCAATATGTCACTATTGTTTTTTAATTTGGACAATGCTTGGTGTTGGACAACTGTAGATTATGAAATTTAGGTTTCTACAGAACTTGAGAGTTTTTATCATATTAATTTATTCTAAGGACAGTTTTAATGCTGGAATTCATGGCATTACTAGTTTTTAGATTTTTGAGACAAGTCGTACCTTTCGTGTTCACTTCAGAGTCACCAAAGTGTCTCTTAGGAATATCTTTTTGCCAAAACTATAATGATCTATTACCCAATTGAATGAATTATGGGAGGTGGTCAGGATATACAGTATATGGAAAATGCATCAATTCTTGTGACCTGAATGGTCCTCCTTGAGTTTACATAATCTTGGAGGTAATTATAGGAGCAGATCCTAATTTAATCAACAATAACAGTGGCTTTCTGAGGGCAACATATATATGTTTTTATGAAATGTTTTTGTGTCTTTGTATGTGTACCATTAATTGTCATTTTTAATCTAAAACTCCTCCTTGGTTTAGCGCTACTTTTTCTCTTTTTTTCGTTTCTTATATATATTGCCCAAGCATCCCCTGCCAGTGCCTATTTGGCTACATTGGTAGTCTTTGATGCCCTTCACTATATAAAATATATTTATGTTTATTGTATTTATACACTTACACACATTCTTTAAAATAAAGATCCTTTTGACTGTAGTTCCATAGTTCCATTCACTAGTGAACAATAATCCTGACGTCACTAAATTTATATGTGCATCATTTATGTCTGAAAAAAAGAGGAAAAAAATGTTACAGCATGTTTATGGGTTTTAAACCAGTGGATAACATAGAATCTATTATTTTTCTGTGATGGTCTGAAACACAGAGATGTCTAGGCTGGATAAATCTTAAATATGTTTCAGAGAATAGATTTTCTTGTTTACCACTAAAGGTCACTGCTTATGAAATATTTTCAAAAAAGCGGCAACCTTCTCTATAATTGTGTCAGTGGCATTTGTTTCCACTTACCACTACGATCTGCAAATAGTCTTCATATGTGTCAATGTTCCCAAAGGTGTGCAGTACCATTTTTTATTTAAACCCTTCAATTTAAAAGGAAAATAAGGGCATTGATTTTTTTAAGAACATAATATACATACAATATACATTTATTTTTACAGTACAGCATTTTATTTTAATAAACTAACTGAAAACTTCAAAATAAAATTGATAAAGTCTGATAATGACATGGACATGAAAGTTAGATGTGATTGGTCAATGGTTGTTTGCTTTTTTACATCCAAAGAATGACATCTGCAATTCTTCATAGATCTGCATGATACATACATGCGCGAAGTTCATTGCATTTATACACACCCAAACTGAGTACGAAGTGAAGTGATCTGTAGCCTTCCTAATTAGGCAAAAAATCTTGATTTACTATTTATTAAACAAAATTGATTATTACTTCATCAACAGCATTTACAAGATCATTAAGAAAGGTCTACTCAAGCAGCCTCAGGTTAATTTTTTTAACAAGCACTTTAGTTGCTAATCTGTGTTATTGCCAACATATGTAAACTTCCTAATGCTAATTGCATTCAGCTGTGAATTGAACAATGTCTAATTGTCTTCAAGATTAATTATGCACGTGTTCAGACTACATTTCTGAATATGATTCAAATTCAAATGCACATATTATACTGTATGTAGGTGTTTGCATATACTAATAAATCAGCATCGCATGTGTAAACAGTACTATTTAAAGCAGGTGGACAGGTACTATTGTATTTTGTGTGTGTTCAGAGTGAGAATGGAGAAGTCAAGAGTTTCATAATAATAGTATGCACCAGACAAGCTGGCATGAGTTTTATATTAGGCACAGCTACAAAAATTAAGCATTCAAGGACAGCAATGCCCCCTCGTGTATTGAAAATTGGCTACAGCCCAAATACTATGTATTCAACAACATTCCTATGGTTGGAAGCCAACTATTGATGAAAGGAACCAACAGAGGGCTAGACAGATCAAGTAGAGCACATGTTACAAGTTGCCTGACACATTATGTTATCTAATCTTTCTCTCTCCAATCTACCACAGCACAAATATAGTAACTGAGAAAGAAAAGCATGATTATTGTCTTTTACCAGTATTTTTCCTCCCCTTACCCATGCCAATTTTCTTCAATCCAGGAAATATTTTAAAAAAATGTTTGCCAATAAATTATGCTAAAGACAAGTTGGCCATTTACATACTAAATATATGTATTTACCTTTTTTGTATAAAAAAAAATTAGAATAATGAATGCAGTGCAAAGATCCTAAATGTCAAGTGGCTTGTCAGGGTACCAAAACATACCATACCAGGGTACCAAAGCACTGTGGAAGCATATCTTTACTAGCCAGAAACTGAACCAGATGGCCTCTTGGGCATTTTCTGAAAAATAAGTGGATAGCTGTGATGTACTGTAACTTCTATTATCTACAATACAGCATATAACTACAGGACCAACCATAGCCACAAATACTGTACATTTCCAGCAAGACCATTACAACTATGTTTATCCAGACCATAAGTTATATTGAAAAGATAACAAGATCTGTTTTCATATGAATAGGAGACCTGCTCTCTCTTTATCAACTGAAGAGGAAAATGAATGTTATAGAAGTGAATAATGAGAACATGGAGTGAATATGCAAACTAGCAGGAGAAAACAGGTCACCAAGAGGGGAGTAATTTAACAAATTAACTCAAGGAACCTCCAAGAATACTGGTCATGTGATCCAATTAATAGATAACCCATAGCTTATGGAGGGTAGCCTACATAGAGTGTGTATGTGTGTTTAGGCTTACAAAGAGATGCTAATAAAGGATGTGTCTGCCAAGCCGGTTTTGGAGTTTTGACATATCAGGAATTGGTAGTGGGAGCAGAACGTTTGTGGAGAAAAAAACCCTGCAAATCCCATGAAGGATGTCAGGAAAGTTTGAAGATCCACCCAGAAATCCATGTAGAGCAAAACATATCTACCAACTGTTGTTAATATGACCCTGGGTCTGAGCACCCTCCCAGAAGAAAAGGAGTAAGTTAAAATTAAATATTGACTCTAGGTATTAAAAAATTATAATATCAAGTATTCTCACACAGATGGATGTCTTACCAGCATCTAACCATGTATCCAACTATTCTTAAGAGTCTGGAGGCATCCTATGTTGCCCATGAATATATATAAAGGATGTACCAAGGATATAGTGTTACAGATGGCCTTTGGACCCATAATTAAAGTGGCAACTGGACTCAAAAGGAGAGATGGGTCTAGAAGAGACAGAAGTAGATGTGATTTGTAGAAATGTCTAATTTGAAGAAACTGATAAACAGAAGACCTGGCAAACAGTTATGTTCTTCAAGGTAAGCAAATATAGTAAAATATAGTAAACCCAGTAATAATAGGCAGGATGCGGTATAGGATAGGTTTTATTACAATGAAGCAAGCCACAATGTCAATGAAATGTTAATTACTGGATAAGCACAAGCTGGCCAATCAGAGTTTGGAAACCAAATAATAGAAGTGGTAGCCAAAGGGCAGAGTAGAGATTACTCACTGTCCCCCAAGACACAGGACCCCAAGCATGATTGCCAGTAAATACATCAAACTAGTTGAGTAGTATAATAATATATATTTATTTTTTAAATTAATAATCCCCAAATAACCAGTGCAGGGGTGCTGAAGAACAGTAGTCCAGAGGTCTTCTGCATGGCCATTTAAAGTTGGAATTCAACATCAGGTAGGTTTTGAAATAAATATAGAAAGTGTGGAAGCACATTCATTTTCACGGCCTTGATGCAACGGGATGCGGTCATCTATTAGAATGAACTTAGGTCTACAGTCATTAGGTCGACCCCACTAGGTCGACTGGCAGGAAGGTCGACCTGACTTAAGGTCGACATGGGCCAAGGTCGACATGACTTAAGGTCAAATTTGCATAAAGGTCGACATGAGGAAGGTCGACTGGTCATAAGGTCGACATGGGTTTTTCACTGTTTTTTGAGCCGACATGTGCCGACAGGCGGTATTTCATGCCCTACCATCCACTAGGGCGTTGTGGGAGAATAAAATAGTGTGCCGAGCACAGCGAGGCACCGTGCCCGAAGCATTTCGAGCGAAGCGAGCGATGCCAGGGTCCGATTCTCATTGCCAACTGTGTCCATGTCGACTGTGTCGACATTCGGATCAAAAAACAGTGAAAAACCCATGTCGACCTTATGACCAGTCGACCTTCCTCATGTCGACCTTTATGCAAATTCGACCTTAAGTCATGTCGACCTTGGCCCATGTCGACCTTAAGTCAGGTCGACCTTCCTGCCAGTCGACCTAGTGGGGTCGACCTAATGACTGTAGACCTAAGTTCATTCTGACAGATGTCCCGATTCCGATGCAACAAATTCAGAAGATAATATTTTACTCCAGGAGGAAAGATCAGTTTAAATGAAGAAAGTGAGGAAAAGTGGGAGATCTTTTAATGAAAGTGATACTCAGATACGTGAGTTGAGAGTACTGCCAGTCATGAATAGAAGAAAGGATGATGTGATGGATTTCAGTCTTGTCGGGGTTTATTTTGAAATTAGAAAAAGGAGCCATATAATTAATATTTTTGATGATATGGGTCAGAGACATCAATAGCATAGAAAAATTAGAGCGGTAGCCATGACTGATTCCATTATATATTAAATGGTTTTCATAGGATACCATTGGCTAATATTTATTTATTTATTATTTAAAAATGTATTTATATTTAGTTTTTTATTTATTTAATTATTTATTTATATTAAATCATTAGTACGTTATGGTAATACATGTTATTTATACACATTAATTCATTGACAATTGTTTTTGGACCATGACAAGAAAGAAAATAACCATTTGTTTTTAGAGGTAAAATGTTTGTCTGAATTTAATTAGCAATTGGATTTAGCATGTACTTTAGTACAGTAAATGTAGATTTCAAATGTATGGATAATACTATCCAGGCACTATTACATGTACAGTATATAACACTTAAATAGAAAATAATGTTTTATACAAATTAAAAATAATTAGCATTTTATACTTATACCGTCCTGCTGAATCTCCACGATTTTGTTTTTCCTGGAGTAAATCTACTGCATATACTACTGTGGCAGAGCTGGACGCATCTCCACCCATGGAATTGTATATTTTTCTTTTGTACAAGTCAGAGGTCTGCATTTGTCACAGATTCTGTTTCAACTTCATTCCACAAGTAATCTTTTTTTTAATTGAGAATTAAATTGAACAGTCTTTACAAATATTATAACATGCTACAGTATCACTAGTTTTGAGGTTACAGAATCACTAGTTTTGAGTTCGCATGTATTCATGTAGAATGACAAGCCACCCACTGTTTTTTCCACCAGCCATCTTCATTAGTATTGGGAATTACACTCATTATACTGTAGGTGCAAAAGAGCCATCTGAAAGATCCTACCTGTGTCTACATGCTACAATCAATTATAGAAGTGTACATACATACATGCTCACAATTCTTCTATGACACTCACTTGAGATGGGTTAGTAACTTGCAATTGCCGTGTAGCCACCAGATGCTACCCAGAAACACCTATCTCGCAGAAAATGATGAATTAATTTCTCAGTCAGTTTCCTCTTTCTTATACTGTGCCATTACTACCAATATACTGTATTTGATGATTTCATCATCCCATTCGATGGCCTGTTTTATCTTTTGCATTTGAATTAGTCTCTATCCTTCTCTCACAGTCTTTCCCAGTGGAGTATTTCTTTTACCAATCACCTTGATTTGGTTTCTCCAGATTGTGCTCAGCTCCTGATCTGATTTGATTAACACTCCTTTCTTTTTCTCAGATGATGGGGCAACCTGGCTGGTTTTGCCTTGTAAATGATTTATGCTTCAAAAGATTGGCTGGTCATTCCGCACCTCCAGAAAACTTCAACCCTATTACATATGCTCTAAAATCCATAAAGTCTACATTCTCCTATCGTAAAGGTCCATTTCCTCATCTTAGTCACAAGCATAAACACTTAGTAAGTTTGAAAAGATACTCTTTCTTCTCATATTGGAGCATAATCTCAGCCATAGCTACTGTATGTAAAAAACAGTGAAGGTTGCAATTACAGACGGCATTGTTGCTGAAAGTCTTATACTGACATGATTTTCTCAACTATATTGCTATTTGCCACTTCTACTGAAATGCCCTTGCTAGTTCAAAACAGCTTTTTAATCATTCATATGCTTTTTAGATTTAACAATTAGCATTATTTTTCCTACACAAACTCCGCTAACCACACTCTGGCTAACATCTTGCATCTCACTTCAAGGAAAAAAATTTCAAGATCCGGTATGAAAAAATATCTTCTCACTTGAGCAAAAGATTAATCCGTTTTTGATCTCACAAATGAATATTAACTATCTACCTTCTTTTCTCCTCCAAATCTACCACTCACCGACTTCATCCCTTCACAAAATGGGCTTGAACCTTAGTGTTATGGAGACCCACTGGATGAGGTCACCCTATCATGGTTGGTGGGCCCAAATCTTTGGCCAAAATTACCTAAATTTTGCTATTTATTAGTTTACAGCATTTATTATTCTGATTACCACTATAGAGTGTGCATATGCATTTTCTTATGTCTGTGTGTCCCTTCACAGTCTGACTGTTCTATCCCAAAAGCTCCCAATTTCAATCCACCTCCAGGCTGTTGCCTACACTTGAATTATGTTATTATTCTTTATAATAACTCTTGACTGCTATAATGTTATAAGCTTATCTTATAAGGTGAATACCAATATCCTACTCTCTCTAGTTTTTATACTCATTGCATTTCATGGTACATAATTTATTAAATTTTTCTTAATTTTTTTTTATCTATGGTGACATCTGCCCTACTCAGCAATATGTTTTCTTCCTTTGTGCCATTCAAATGCTGCAGTAAGAGGTTTCTCTCCAATTCCGTCTCACATAAGCCAGATGTATCAACCTTCAAAAAGTGATAAGGTGGAGAGTGATAGACAACCAGCCAATCAGCTGTCATTTGCCAAACCCAACCTGTAACATGGCAGTTATGAGCTGATTGGCTGGCTGTTTAGCACTCTCCATTTTATTACTTTTTGAAGCTTGATACATATGACCCAGCAACAGGTCTGGGCATGCCCACTGTCAAATGTCTCTACTCCAATGGACTCACCAAGCTCTACAGCACTAGTGGACAATGTATGTACAATAGGCCAAGATTACCATGGTTGTCTCCATGATCTATATACTGTATAAGCATATCCCTGCAAGCACAGGTTGGAAGGATGCAGAGTACCATTAGCTGTAGTTCCTGAGCACATTAGAATGGAATGAGAACTTCAGTCCAGGCCAGTGCAATCCATATATTCCAGGTTTCAGACCAGACCCTACATTTTGTGCCCTCCCTACTGCTCTAATCCACACTGAAACCTTCCTGGAATGCAATAAGTACTCCCATGCATATTCTATATGGAATCAGTTAAGCAGCCAATCACCCATTGCCTTAAGAGATCCTGTGTGCCCAAATTCCTTTCAAAATGATTTTGTGGTAAAAGTTACATACATCATTGCCACTATTTGTATATCTGCATGTGAGAAAGATGGGATGTACATTTGTATTTTTAACTGTGTGGAGTATATAATGACAGCTGCTGGACAGGAAATCATAAACAGCAGCAGATAAACAGTGACTACATAGATTGTAGAGTGAAGGGAAGATAAATAAGCCATCTGTTTTAAGATTAGTGTGAATTCTTGTTCTATCAATGTAATTCCAGGCTGATATGGAGAAAAGTTTTACATTCACAGAGAGAAATACTAGATCATTTATTGCTTGATACATTGCATCAAGCAATTAGGGAAACACATAAACTATGCTCTGCCAATAGGTGTTTATTAAACTTTACATTAGCCTTACTGTGTTTTTCCTGTGGTCCTGCTGTTTCCTTTTTTGTATCAGTGTACTACTATTTCATTATCTGTCGCTGCTTTTATGGTACTTTGAATTAGTACTCTAAAGTTATATAGAATTTTGCCATCCATCACCTGTTATACTGTAAATAAAACTACACTGGTTTTTGGACTAATGGTGTCAAGAGAGAAGGGGGGGGGGGAGATTCCAGCGTGCCTAGGGCTGCCACAGGTCATGCATTGGGCTGGCTACCATGATCAAAACTCTCGGCTCCGAACATTCAACTCAGCCAGGACCCAACAGCAGCAAGTAAGGGCAATGGGGGGGGGGGGGGGGGTGTTGTTTATAAAATGGCTGCGGGAGGAGGGCTGCTGTGCCTGACCAGCATCAGCAGCTTCCCTTTTCAGAGTGACTGCATTGTAGCTCCACCCCTTCATAGCTATACACAGGTCTTTCAGTAGGGAGGGTGAATCAAATATGACAAAGGTCTCATAAAATTGCATCATATTGGCTCTGTCCCCTCCCGTTGACCGTCAATTTGCAGCAAAATGCTGTGGAGGCGGGGGTTATGATGAAAAGTGCTTTTCTCTAGTCCTCTATTAATGCTCTCCTGTGGCACTCCGGCATCCTTCTCCCTCAGTCTACAAAGTAAGTTTCTGTGTTTCTGTTGTGTGTTTGTATATGTACTTTGGGGCTGATTCAGGACTGCTTACTAAGCAGCAGTCATTCACTACTTAGTGAGGAGCTTAACGCCGCCCACCGGGCTAAAAAGCCTGCCCCGCAAATCCCCTCAGAAGCATGAGAATGGATGTGTATGCCTATACATCCATTCATATGTGAGCATACAGGGGGAAAATCATTCGATGGTCGCCGACTATTGAATGATTTATCCCCTCTTCACAAATAAAAGTCAGTCTATACTGACTTTTATTTGGCTCAGAAATGTCTGAGAACTGGCCGGGTGCTGACATCATGTGACATCAGCCACCCATCCTGTGCAGGCTTCGTCTTACCTGCATTTTCATGGGGACACCCAGCACTTTTCTGGGTGCACCTACCATTTTTGTGTGCATGCCAAGGAAACACTGGGCACCCCTATGAGCCTTCCCCCTGCTTGCCCTGATGTCTGTGGATGCCTCAGCAAATTTTATACTCACCAAAGGCATGTGCACAGGGGGCTGCACTTGCGCATAATCATGCATGTGCAGTCCCCAAAATATCGGAACAGGGCTGAATTCTGTAGGTATTTTATGTGTGAGTGTGTACATGTTATTCATTGGCAAGGCCACCCTAGCATGCCACATTGCTTCTTGTAATGTGCTTGCAAGATTTTGCAGTTGCATTGCTATTGTGTGAAGTGAAGTGCTCTCAGCTGCCACCCCCCTCCAAATGGTCTGGACACACCTGCATTGTCCATACTGCACCCCTGCAACAGTTTGTCACCTCCCCATTTTGCACCATCACCCTGCCTTCCACCCGCAGCTTAGGCTGCGGTTATAATGTGACAGCAGTTTAAGGCTCATGCATGCACACTAGCTGTAAAAATTGTGATCTGCAATTTTCTGAGATCTGCGTCCAATACTGAATTAGGCCCATTGTGTGTCTTTGTTCTTTGTGTAAGTATCTGTGTGTTTGTATATGTACTGTATGTGTTTTATGTGTGAGTGTGTATATGTTATTTATGGGGTGGCATATAATAGCATCTGAGTTCAGCGGCTGTGCGGGATGCCGGCTGAACTCTGACTTTTTATAAAGGAGCAATTGCATAAATGGCACGGTTTTGCCTTGTAAATGATTTCCCCTTTAAAAAGAGTCCAGATTTGTCTGGCTTCCTGCATGATTGCTGAACTTGGACACTATTACATCACTACCATTAGGCCATTCACCTTGAGTTGCAGTCTTGCAAGGATTCGTTAAACTACAACCCATGGTGGGGCCACCTAGCTCAAGGCAAGGCCACCCCATGTGCCATATTGCTCCATGCAATGTACCTCCAATTGCAATTGCATTGATGTACCTCTTGCCCTTGCAACTGCCTATACAAATCTCTGTTAGGTAACTGGACTTTATAGTGTAGTGTTACTCCTCATGTGTAACTATTTTAGAATACCCCTGCAGATTATCTCTATTGATTACACTGAAATATTAATTGGCTAATTGGGTGATGAGGAATGAAAGCATTGCAAAAAAAAGCATGCCTATGCATTTGATGGGATGTTAAAAACTGAAATATTTTCTCCTGACTATTGGAATAGGGCATGACTCTTAGCTAATTCATAGTTTGTAGCTTGGTCTGTTTGTTTGTTTAAAAAAAGTTTTATTACTAAGCTATTGCTTAGAAATCCATTATTTAATGAACATCAGGTAGGCCTGTGCCGATAGAGGCTTGTGTACATTTCTTCTAAGGACAGCTTTTCAAAGGATAGCATAAATTTAAATGAGAACTGTTATACCAATGTTAAACCGAAGAAAAACTGAAGGCAAACAATCTAACCATACAACGGACCATTGAATATATTTTTAACCAACAAAGGACAATTTGGCATCACCTCTCAACATGCATCTTCTGACTGTGTTACCTGAATCCTCAGCACTAGATCTGATCCATCAGTAACTATCCAAATGTTCTGCAATTGTTGGTATTTATTTTGCTCTTTGTACAAATCTTTCATTGCACATATTACCTGTAATTTTGCTTTTGACAACTTTAAGGAAAGGTAAAGAACTAATAATACTTTTGCCTTCCAATGTTAACTTTAGCCGTTTAATTGACAGCATGGTCGCAAAACTACTCTTTTACATATCATGTCATGGAATTATTTTACAAATCTACTTATCCTACACTACCACTACATCTATCTGTGCACATTTCTGTTTCCATTATTCACTCCCCTCTTCTTAACACTCATGAGCTTTTTACTTACTACTCTACATGTACTTTTACATCCAAAACTTGTCACTACACCAAATATTCACAAACCTCCACTAACATTTATTTATTTTCTGCTTTTATTAGCTGGTGATATATCCACAAATATAGGCCCTAATAACCTACCACACTCACATTCAGCTGAGTCAAAACAATATAGAAATCTAGCCAACCTCGTAAATGTCACATGTATCCCATCACCTTCCAAGTCACTAAAATGTGCCTTACTAAATGCACGCTCTGTTTGCAATAAACTAACATCAGTAGACGACCTCTTCATCTCTGGCAACTTCAATCTGCTGGCTATTACAGAGACTTGGCTCACACAATCAGTCATGGCTTCCCCTGCAGCACTATCACATGGTGGTTTCCACTACACACACACCTCCAGGCCTAGTAACAGTAAAGGTATATTACTGTCTCAGTTGTGCACATACACAGTCCTACCACTGGTTACATCACTCACATTCACATCATTTGAAGTTCACTCTATCAGGGTTTTCACCCCTTTCTCTCTACGTGGTCCAGTCATCTATTGCCCACCTGGGCTTCCCAAACAACAATTTCTGGAATATTTCTCTGCCTGGCTCCCAAACTTCTTATCTTCTGACATTTCAACCATCATCATGGGTGATTTCAGTATCACTATTGACAGCCCACTTTCTCCTCATGCCTCTAAACTCCTCTCTTTAACCTCCTCTCTCGGCCTCTCCCAATGGTCTGACTCCTCTACTCACAAGGAGGGACACAGGCTTGATCTTGTATTCACTAGGCTATGCTCTGTTTCTGAATTCACCAATGCCCCAATCACTCTCGGATCACAACCTTATCACCTTCTCAACCTCCTCCATTTCTCAAAACTCTATAATGCCTAAATCATGCAAGCCTCATCTAACCCATTGAAATACTAATGCTATTGATTTTCAACAACTTTCTACCTTTCTGCAACAACTGTTCTCACCCATTTCTACACTTGTCTGTCCTGAGACAGCTGTAACTTGCCTGAACCAGACTCTACAAACTGCCCTTGATGAAGCTGCTCCAGCTACTCCTCACAATCCACGTAGGTTTAGATGCCAACTGTGGCACTCTAAATTAACAAGACACCTGCAACAACTATCACGTAGAAATAACAGATGCACAGGCAAAATTTTTAAAGCTATGTGTGCAAACACTAGAAGCCTAGGATACAAAATTATTGAGCTAACTGCAATACTGACAAGGGATGACCTAGACATTGTGGCTATTACGGAGTCATGGTGTAATGAGAATCATGACTGGGACATAGCTATACCAGGATACAATTTATTTAGGAAGGACAGAATGGGAAGAATGGGAGGAGGGGTAGCAATGTACGTAAAGAAAAGCATACATGCTACTTTAAAACAAAACATTGAAGAAAAAACTGAGGCCCTTTTGGTGACCATAGAAATGGGGGAGAAGGACACTATTTGCACTGGGCTAATATATAGGCCACCAGGCCAGGGGCAGGATTTGGACAGGAGCCTATTGCTTGATGTCACTAAAATGGCTTTAAAGAGAGAGGTCATAATCATGGGAGACTTTAATCTACCTGATGTGAATTGGGAGGAGTCTTTTGCAAGATCAACTACAAGTGGCAAATTTCTAAATTCCCTACAGGGAGCATCTCTCAAGCAATTGGTGATGGAGCCTACTTGCAAAGACTCAATATTAGATTTAATACTCACAAATGGTGACAGGATATCAGACATTTATGTCGATGAGAACCTAGGATCCAGCGATCATCAAGCAGTATGGTTTAGTATCAAGGCAGGGTCCAACTCCAGTCACACAAAAACTAAGGTGTTGGATTTTAGGAAGGCTGATTTTGCAAAAATATTTAAGGGAGATGTTTAAGCGATTAAATAGCAGATTGGAGGAACTTGAAAGGAGTGCAGGAGAGGTGGAGAAAATTAAAAAGTGCAAAACTAAAGGCAACGGACCTTTGTATCAAAAGAAAAGCACCAGGAAAAGGAAGCCAGTGAGGTTTACAAAAGAGGTATCAACTAGTGTAAAAGCAAAAAAGATGGCCATTAGGACATACAAACAGACTCAAAATAATAATGACAAAGAGGTGTATTTTGCAGATGCAAGGAGGCTAAGAAAGTGATCAGGCGGTGCAAAGGCACAAGCTGAGGAGAAAATGACTCAGTCAGTAGATAAAGGAAGCACATTTTTTTTAAGTATATAAGTGAAAGGAGGAAATCAAATGGAGCAATAATAAGACTTCGGACACACACTGAGAATTTAGTGGAGGGAGGCAAGGCAATTGCAGTTCATCTAAATAATTATTTTTGCTCTGTATTCACTATAGAAGGAGAAGGGAAGGGACCACAGTTAAGTTGCAAGGACATTCATAAAAATAAGGTAGATGGAACTACATTTACTAAGAGAAGAGAAAGTCCTAACAGAACTCTCAAGACTGAAAGTGGATAAATCAATGGGGCCAGATGGAATACATCCAAGGATACTAAAAGAACTAAAAGATGTGCTGGTAGCGCCATTAACAGCTTTATTCAACCAGTCACTAGATACGGGTGCAGTTCCAGAGGACTGGAAAAGAGCAATTGTCTTTCCACTGCACAAAAGTGGAAGCAAAGAAGAAGCAAGTAACTACAGACCAGTGAGCCTTACATCAGTAGTAGGGAAATTAATGGAAACACTATTAAAAGAAAGAATAGTGGAATATCTTAAATTAAACAAGTTATAGGGTCCAAAACAGCATGGTTTTACTGCAGGGAGATCATGCCAAACAAATATTATTTACTTTTTTGACTCCGTGACCAAAATAATAGATAAATGGGGGGCCGTAGATGTGGCATATCTAGACTTTAGTAAGGCATTTGACACTCTCCCACATCACAGACTGCTAAATAAACTTGAAAGTTTGGGATTGGATTATAAAACAATTACATGGTTAAGAACCTGGTTGCAGGATAGGAAACAGACAGTTGTAGTAAATGGAGTGCATTCTATGGAGGGACATGTTACCAGTGGAGTACCCCAGGGATCTGTACTTGGACCAGTGCTCTTTAATATCTTTGTTAGTGACATTGCAAATGGTATTGAAGGGAAAGTATGACTTTTTGCAGATGACACAAAGATATGCAACAGAGTATACACACCAGGAGGGGTAAATTTTCTTCAAAGAAAAATAAGTAATAGAACACGAGGACATGCACTGAAACTGGAGGGAGGTAGGTTCAGGGGAAATGTTAGAATAAATTACTTCACAGAAAGGGTAGTGGATAAGTGGAATAACCTCCCATCAGAGGTGGTAGAGGCTAAGACAGTAGAAAAATGTAAACATGCTTGGGATAGGCATATGAATATCCTTACAAAGAAATAAGGATCAAAAAGGTTTGAGATTACCTGAAGGATAAAAAAGGGGCAGACTAGATGGGCCAAATGGTTCTTATCTGCTATCAAATTCTATGTTTCTATGTTTCTAGATTTGAAAGTCAGTGGCGTAAATCCCAAGATCCAAGTGACTTCATCACATTTAAGACTACCTACCACTCCTATCGTAATGCTCTGGACACTGCTAAACAAACTTATTTTCAATCTCTCTCTTCTTCTCATGCCACTAACCCCAAACGACTTTTTAATACATTTAAATCACTTCTTTACCCCCCATCACCCTCTCCACCTGCTAATTTCAGTGAGCAAGAGCTTGCTTCCTTCTTCCAGGAAAAGATTGCTAAAATCCAAGATGAAATGGCATGCTCTTCTTTAGACAGTGACTTGCTTACTTCCTTTCCTGAGCCCTTTGCCACTTTCTCCTCATTTGACCCCACTAGTGAGGATTAAACATCTACACTCTTCTCATCCTCTTACTCTACTAACTCTACTCTTGATCCTATACCCTTACAAGTCAGTAAAGCTCTGTCTCCTATGGTTATCCCAAACTTAACTAAACTCTGTAACCTCTCTTTACTGATATCTTTTCTTCTCTGTTCAAGCATGCACTTAACACTCTCATTCTAAAAAAACACAATTCTGATCCAAACTGTTTCTCGAACTACCATCCTATCTCTCAGCTCCCATGCCTCTCCAAGCTACTTGAGAGACTTGCATACACTCGCCTTACACACTTTCCTAACTCCTACAACTTATTGGACCCACTTCAGTCAGGCTTTCACTCTCAGCACTCCAAAGAGACAGCAATGACTAAAGTAGTCAATGATCTGGCCACTGCTAAATCTAAAAGCCATTTCTCACTTCTTATTCTTTTAGATATCTCAGCTGCCTTTGACACTGTCGACCACTCTATTCTCATACAAACACTACAATCCCTAGGTAATCAGACCACAGCCCTTTCTTGGTTCTCTTCCTACCTATCTAATCACTCTTTAAGTGTTTGCTTCTGATTCTACATCCTCCTCACTACCTCTGTCCGTTGGAGTATCACAAGGCTCAGTCTTAGGTCCTCTGCTTTTCTCAATCTACACCTCCTCACTTGGGAAACTAATCAGCTATTTTGGATTTCAGTATCATCTGTACACTGATGATACTCAAATCTATCTATCCTCCCTTGAACTGTCATCATCAGTATTGCCCCGTGTCTCTGAATATCTTTCTGCCATTTCATCTTGGATGTCAGCTCGCCACCTCAAACTCAACATTTCCAAAACAGAACTAATTATATTCCCAACAGCCAAGTTACCAAGCTGATATCTCTATCACTATTAAGAACACAACAATTAATCCTACTCCACATGCTCGCAGCCTAGGGGTCATTCTTGATCCGTCCTTCATTCCTCACTTTCAATCTGTCTCTAAATCATGTTACATGCATCTAAAAAACCTATTAAAAATTTGTCCATACCTTACACAAGACACTGCAAAAACTCTAATCCATGCACTCATTATATCACGCATTGACTATTGCAATAGCCTCCTTACCGGTCTTCCTAAGAAAAGACTCTTAACACTACAATCCATTTTGAAGGCAGCTGCGAGACTTATCTTCCTGGCTAGCCGTTGACTCACTATGTCAGTCCCTCCATTGATTGTCTCTATATTACCACATTCACGACTTATATTTCTTTGCTTTTCTCAAAATATATCCCCACCCGACCTCTCCACTCCGCACAAGATCTGCGTCTCTCATCCACTCTCATTACTTACTCCCACTTGCACTTGCAGGATTTTTGTTGGGCAGCACCCACCTTATGGAATGCCCTTCCACACACACACACTAAGACTCTCCTCTAGCCTCCAAACCTTCAAGAGTTCCCTGAAAACTCACCTCTTTAGGCTAGCTTATCATATTCAGGACCCCCACACAACCTCCAGTAGCATTCACAACTAATTGCATCCCATCATGACTGTCTTGTAATCTGATGGGACTGCCATGCTATGGAATTCTATCCTTATGTATCCCTTCTATTATCCCTATAGATTGTAAGATTGCGAGCAGGGCCCTACTACCTCCACGTTGCCTTGTTGCTACCCAGTTTGTTTAATCACTGTTGTTTCCAATTGTAAAGTGCAATATATGCTGCGCTATATAAGAAACTGCAGGCTGTGGTTCTAATGCACTAGGGAACACCAGCCAAAATCTTGCATAGAGCATCAAATTGGTTAGGGCCAGCTCTAGGACTAAAGTAGTCAATGATATAGCCACTGCTAAATCTAAAGGCCATTTCTCACTTCTTATTCTTTTATATTTCTCAGCTGCCTTTGACACTGTCGACCACTCTCTTCACATACAAACACTACAATCCCTAGGTCTTCATAACACAGCCCTTTCTTGGTTCTCTTCCTACCTATCTAATTGCTCTTTCAGTGTTCACTTCTGATTCTACCTCATCCTCACTACCTCTGTCCATTTGAGTACCACAAGGCTCAGTCTTAGGTCCTCTGCTTTTCTCAATCTATATCTCCTCTCTTGGGAAACTAAGCAACTCTTTTGGATTTTAGTATCATCTGTACACTGATGATACTCAAATCTATCTGTCCTCCCTGGAACTGTCACCATTATTATTGCTCTGTGTCTCTGAATGTCTTTCGCCTTCCATTGCCCTCCTGTCATTCTGTCACCCTCCCTTACCTGCCACACCATAGACTGTGGTTCTAGTGCACTAAGGGGCACCAGCCAAAATCTTGCCTAGAGCATCAAATTGGTTTGGGCCAGCTCTAGAGGAAACTATTTACCCAGACCAAGATGGACCCCTTGGGACCCCCACTACCTGACAGCAGCAGCTTCAGCAGCTTTTCTCAACCCAGAACATGCTGCTGTGTGCTGGCCACACCCTGTACCCGATATTTGACTCCTACTAATGCTTTAGTGCTCACCAGCCTGAAGATAATCTTCACCAGCCTGAAGATAAACCAAGTGATTGAATTATAAATATATTCTGTAATATAATTGTAATATTAAATACATTTTATTATTTTGTCTGAGTTTGAGACTTTGGCTAGAGAATCACAGGCATGCATGATATCCTAGTATGTATGGCCAAACAGCTATCACATGTCCACGCGCCCTACAAAATAATATGAAAAAACATTATGTGGTGCACTGCAAAGTCGATATGTGTTTCACTTGGGTGGGGGGGGGTGCACTCCTTATCAAGATGCAGATCCAGTGGGGTTGATCAGTGCATTTTCCCCAACCAGTTCTAAGCATGTCAGCTGAGGAGACCAATGCTGCTGGGCTGCTACAACTGACTGGCAAGAAGGGGAGGGTGAGTTTTTTCACAAGGCTCATTGAGAGATACCCGAACAAATCCCTCTTGGTGTACCTGGGGACTCCTGGGCCATAAACCCAAAGGGTCTTCTGTTGCAAAGTACAGCTCTAATCTTGAGAACTATCATTTGCAATTTTTAAAACATGCAGTATTATTAAAATCAGTGCTTATGATGAGTGGTGTAACACACCCCACCCAATATGAGACACATTTTTGTTCCTCCCCTGTGAAGAAAAAGGGGAAATGTCAGTTGCTTTGGCAGGGACAGCATCTTCTAGTTCGTAAATTATGGCATACTGTATGTCAGACATGCCTGGCAATTTGGTATTCCTGATAGACTAATATTTTGAGATTTGTCAAAATCCCATAAAGCCTCAGGAATGACCTGGCATATCTCCAGACTTGACCCATGGCTTAAACAGCATGTCATGGCCTTGTGTCTCCATCTCTCTTTTCTACCACCAATTTAGTCCATGGTTGTCTTGCTCCTTTGCTACCTGCTGCTAGACTCTCCTACTTAACACATGGTACCTGCACCAAGCAAACATATTACTGATATTTGGTCTGTTTAATGGACCCCTTGGTAAGTACTGCCTCTTTTTGAGATAGAGGCATAGGGGGAAATTTACTAAAGGAAATTTGTAAAAAATAGGTGTATTTGTATCCAGATATACACTTATTTTTGACATTTACTATCCCGAAAATATGGCAATTTGTATTCGTATTGATGTGCTATCAATACGAATACGAATTGCCGTATTTTCGGGATTGTAAATGTCAAAAATAAGTGTATTTCTAAATACAAATACACCTATTTTTTACAAATTTCCTTTAGTAAATTTCCCCCATAATGTTTTCTAGTCAGAGCTTCTGTCAAAGCGATATGGTTGAGTGTCAGGAAGTATTCAGAGTACTGTAAGAATGAGCTGAACTATTTAGGGGTCAAATTAATATAACTTTTTTGTGTCTGGCAAGGGGTCGATTGACTGGTGTTAGAACAGCCAAATAGTGCAGGTGTACTAGGATACACATGTTGCTTCTCATTAGGGAGGAATTCAACTCCAATTGATTGGTTACATGTTCTTTTCTTTTCCTTTTCACCCATGCCAGATATATTGCTTAGTGTCTTGATAATTTATTTTCTTTTTTTTCCTGGTGTTTGACTTTGGTTAGTTTCTTGACTCTTGATCTTGTGTGGATGTTATAGGTGAAGTAATGTTTATTTAAAGTCTTATCACAATGTCACCAGTGTCTAGATTGTAAGGGCCCTCTTCCCTCTTATTGTCAAAGCTCTTCTCTTCACATTTTACTTACAGCTCTCCCAGTACTCAAACACTCAGCAACCATCTTCGTCCGCATACTCACCTCCATCTTTGGTCACCAGCCCCTAGTAGTACATTGATCACTTCTTCATTACTTACATCAAAGCTGTAATGTGTATTAAATTGTGGTGCTCTTTTTACTTGTACTCTATTTTTTTATTTTTATTTATTGTAATGTTAAGTTTTACCTCCCTGTACTTTTCCATTGTATGCCCTTTGTACAGCACTGTAAAACACTTGGGTACTTGTGTACAATCACGGCTCCCACGATGTCCATCGTATAGGAAAAAATCGCATTGCATGCGATCGCATGCGATTTTTAACAGAAATGCATCCAAATGCATTGAAATTAGTATCAAACATGTTCAATGGCCCCCAAATGTCATTGCGATGCGATTTTTAACATAAATGCATCCAAATGCATTGAAATTAGTTTCAAACATGTTCAATGGCCCCCAAATGTCATTTTTGAGGCTGTACCACCCCACTATCAACGCGAACCCGAAGCGTGGCGAGCGCAGCGAGCCCGCGAGGGGAGGTGGTACGCGTCCTACGACCTTTTCATACCCCCACTATCCACGTCGGCGTGGAGTTGAGAATAGAAAGCGTGGCGAGCGCAGCCCGAAGCGTGGCGAGCGGACACGGATACCTTTACAGGTATACGCGTCCCCTCGTGGGCTTCCCAGGTGTCCGCATCCGCTCGCCACGCTTCGGGCTCGGTGGCTCGCTGCGCTCGCCACACTTTCTTTTCTGAACTCCATGCCGACGTGGATAGTGGGGATGTGAAAAGGTCGTAGGACGCGTACCGCCGCCCCTCGTGGGCTCGCTGCGCTCGCCACGCTTCGGGTTTGCGTTGATAGTGGGGGTGGTACAGCCTCAAAAATGACATTTGGGGGCTATTGAACATGTTTGATACTAATTTCAATGCATTTGGATGCATTTCTGTTAAAAATCGCATGCGATCGCATGCGATTTTTCAAAAAATGCTAAAAAAACCCTGCAAAAATCGCATGCCATCGCATGCCACTACATTTGGCATGCGATGGCATGCGATGGGATCCATGAAAGTACACAAGTACCAACACTTGCACTTGCCTTATAAATAAAATATAATAATAATAATTTTTATAAGTCACAAATTATAGAGGTCCTGCTTCGGATTTGTACCAATGGTTTACGTACAAATCTGATTATGGAGAAACTGCACATGATGTGTCCTGCATGATCGCTAGGAGTCCCTATTAACTAAAGCCTGATCAAAACTGCAGTGTTTGGAGGTGATGGACAGGACCCTCCTGCAAAATGGGGGTGTGTCATCCCATTGTATAGGTGTGCCGATCTAATGGTCTATTTTATTGGATGCAGATTTCCTTGACATGACAGAGAGGTCATAATATCTAGTCTGTGTAAGCTTTTAGTCTAGTGTACTGTCTGAGGTCTGTAACCATCATGACCAGTGTTTATAATTGTCATGATGGTGATCTAATGTTGCTCCTTCAGATGCATTTTCTTTGTATGTTATTGCACAGCCATTTCCAATATTGCAATAAGTCCCAGTGATGTCAGATAATTGAGTAAGCAGTTATCTAGGTAAGGGGTTAGGAGAGCCTACCCCCACATTTAGTAAGTAAGTTTAATGTATATAGCGCACTTTCTCCAACAGGACTCAAGGCACTTTACAGACATTATAACAATGCACATAATACAGAGGATGTAGGTAGTACAGTCACAGACAATTAACAGACAAAAGAACCCTTGAGCACACAGTAAGCATAATGCAGGAGTGGTGCAGCATTTTGGATAATAATTTCCATGGGTTGTGTACTCCACCCTAATAAGTACCAGGTGCGGCAGCCATTTTAGGCACTCTGCGTAGGACTATCCTGGGTGGAGTAACATAGTAATTAAGGCTGAAAAAAGACGTTAGTCCATCAAGTTCAACCTATCTAAATTGTAACTACTTACTTGAATAAGTCATATCTATAGGATTCCCTTAAGCCCCTTTCACATTGCAGTTTAACACGGCATATTGCCGATTTTTAACTGCTTTGAAATGGTACTACTGTAGCTGCAATATGAAAGCTCCACAAACGGTACAGACGGTAAAGATGGAGCGGGTCCCATCTCTGGCCGGCGGGACGGGAACCCTCTCCGTCTCCGCTTCAGGGAGACGGACAGGGTTAGGGAGGGTGCGGCAAGGTAGCGGGGACCCGGGGCGTAGATTAACCCTAAAAGAAATGACCCAAAAAGGGGTTTATTTCAATTAGACATATAAAGCACCCCCCCACACACACACACACACCCACACCCCCTGCCCATCCCCAGGTTACCAATGGAAGATTTGCTTGCATTCGGATGATCTTTTGTTGGTTTCAAGGAGCTGATTAAATTGGGGTTAGAGGCTGTTGTGTGATGAAAGGAACATGACAAAGCAAAACTCAAACTCATCTGACTCATTTAAGCACTAGGCCATGCTACAGATCAGAGGCGTAGCAAGGGCGGTGCCACCGGAGCACACGCTCCAGGCGCCGGAAGACAGCAAGGCGCCGGAGCTGTGCCGGCACCCCTAGCTTGCACGCTTCCCCGCCCACTCCTTCGCCCGCTCTCCCGCTCCGCTGTGTCCGGGAGAAGTGTTACTATGTAAATTCATATCTCCCGCTGGACCGCGTTAGCCAATAGGCGCTTGCGGTCCAGCAACCAATCAACTGGTGGCTGCTGAACCGCGAGCGCCTATTGGCTAGCGCGGTCCAGCGGGACATATTAATTTTACATAGTAACACTTCTCCCGGACAGAGCGGGCAGGGAGCTGGGAGCGGGCAGGCCCGGCGACAGGGGAGGGGGCGCACGCATGCTGCATCTGTCAGCCCCATGACGGCTCGGGCATTGGGGGGGCTGAGTAAGGTGTACTCCCTCCTACACACTACTGCTCCCACCCTCCCTCCCTCCTACACACTACTGCTCCCACCCTCCTGCACACTACTGCTCCCACCCTCGCTCCCTCCTGCACACTACTGCTCCCTCCCTCCTGCACACTACTGCTCCCACCCTCCTACACACTACTGGTTCCTCCCTCCTGCATACTACTGCTCCCACCCTCCCTCCCTCCTGCACACTACTGCTCCCTCCTTCCCTGCTGCACACTACTACTGGCGGTGCATTGAAAATAGCAGCCGGTAGCGGGCTGCTGCACAGTTCTGTCCCCCTTGGCAACGAGCAAATTCAGTCCCCCTTGGCATCGAGCATGAAGCCCCTTGGCATCGAGCATGAAGCCCCTGGCATTGAACATGTAGGTAAGTGGCACTTATTTGTCAAATGTGTAATGGGCATTGCGGAGTGTTATATAGTATGTCATGGGCATTGAGGAGCGTTATATAGTATGTCATGGGCATTGCGGAGTGTTATATAGTATGTCATGGGCATTGCGGAGCGTTATATAGTATGTCATGGGCATTGCGGAGTGTTATATAGTATGTAATGAGCATTATGGTGTGTTTTATAGTATGCAATGGGCATTGAGGAGCGTTATATAGTATGTCATGGGCATTGCGGAGTGTTATATAGTATGTCATGGGCATTGCGGAGCGTTATATAGTATGTCATGGGCATTGCAGAGTGTTATATAGTATGTAATGGGCATTATGGTGTGTTATATAGTATGCAATGGGCATTGCGGAGTGTTATATAGTATGTCATGGGCATTGCAGTGTGTTATATAGTATGTCATGGGCATTGCGGAGCGTTATATAGTATGTCATGGGCATTGCGGAGTGTTATATAGTATGTCATGGGCATTGAGGAGCGTTATATAGTATTTCATGGGCATTGCGGAGTGTTATATAGTATGTCATGGGCATTGCGGAGTGTTATATAGTATGTCATGGGCATTGCAGAGTGTTATATAGTATGTAATGGGCATTGCGGAGTGTTATATAGTATGTCATGGGCATTGCGGAGTGTTATATAGTATGTCATGGGCATTGCTTGAGTGTTATATAGTATGTCATGGGCATTGCTTGAGTGTTATATAGTATGTCATGGGCATTGCGGAGTGTTATATAGTATGTCATGGGCATTGCGGAGTGTTATATAGTATGTCATGGGCATTGCGGAGTGTTCTATAGTTTATCATGGGCATTGCGGAGTGTTATATAGTATGTTATAGGGCATTGCGGAGTGTTATATAGTATGTCATGGGCATTGCGGTGTTATATAGTATGTCATGGGCATCATGTGTGGGCGTATGTTTAATTGGAAATACAAAGTTCACTAAAATGTGCAATGGGCATTACGGTTTGTGTGGTATAATGTTGGCCGTGCCCACTTTTCACTGCGCAGGAGCCTCACCTACTACAAATTGGGGGGGGGGGGAGGGGGGGCACGAAACATGCCCTTGCTCCGGGCGCCGTGGCACCTAGCTACACCACTGCTACAGATTTGTTTCTTATTCATTCAAATTTTAAATTATGGATAAAATCTCTTTGATTTTACTGTATAACTTTTATTTTTTTCGTTTACTTACTTGACTCCTTACTTGACATGTTTCCATAATAAGATAAATCTTTTCACATTTATTTGATTATTATCATTTATAAGATCGTACTCATATAATGGGTACATTTTCAAAATTTTACTTTAAACTAAATAACTAATTCAACTAATATAAATAAGCAATTTTAACATTAGTTCTAGATGTGATATTTATTTTCTTAATTTCTAAAATAAGATGCTGGTAGTCACTCTGGTTTTTCTATGTTTCCCTTTTACATTTGTATTTATGCAATGCCATCTTCACCGCTTTTAAAAATCCTGTTATTGGGAAATACTAGCTCCTGAAGTGTGTGTGTGTATTGCTCAGAAGGAGGTAGACATGGATAATTACTCCTACTTGTACCAATTACCATTTATCTATATTTGAGAAAAAAAAACACTTTTCAAACGAAGGTAAACACAGGTAATTACCCATACTGTTACCAATTATAAACTACAAATTGGATATATTAGAAAAGAAATACAGTATTTCAAAAGGAGGTAAACATGGATAATTACCCAGGCTGGTAGCAATCACAAATTACAAGCAATTACAGCTTTAAACAGCTACAGGTTTAATACATATTACATGATTCTCACAGAATCCAAACTTACATAAACATTATTTGTTACCAGATCAGATTTTATGATATGTACAAATGTTTATTTTCAGGACTATAATAAGTAATAAAAATAGTGGTATCAAATATTTAATCTGTTCATCAAAAAAAAGGTATATTTAGTCCTAATTCTTCTACACTTGATGTTCTTGCAAATGGATTCATTTTTAAAGCAATATGCACATTTTTTAAATCTAACCTAGCAAGTATTAGAATTCTACTGCCCCAGCGAAAGGAGGAAACATGGCAGATGTATGTTTGGGACAGAAGAAAATATATTCAGAAGAATCACACAAATAGACCTTTGGTATGATTAACTCAACCATTCTTGATTAGTTGTTATTGCTATGAATAATTAAAAAAATTTGGATGACATTTGACTGCACTTTTCTGTGACTATTTAAATCCTACAGGTGATGCCATCTTGCACCTGCCAAATATACATGTATGGTCTTTCGTTTGCTAGGTCACACCTCAACATTATGGGATATTTTGGGGGGCATAACCTCATGTTAAGCTCCAAGTTAACATTATGCTGGGGATGAGACTAGCACTCTAACAGCCAAAGAGTGCTTTGCTCATCTTTGTACTTATTTGCAACTGAACCACATCACAGTGGTCACTTACCAATATATACAGATAGAGCGGGTCTCGCTCTTGCAGGGTATTCCGGAAGATTCGCTGTCCGCCATCCTCCGCGCGCATCGCCTTAGAACGGGGATCCCCCCGGGTCTCTGCCGCCTCGCCGACGATCTCCCCAGGTCCCCGCCGCCTCGCCGCACTCCCCCCCCCTAACCCTGTCCGTCTCCCTGAAGCAGAGACGGACAGGGTTCCCGTCCCCCCACCGACGGGAAGCTGAGACGCACGCTGCATCTCAGTCAGATGGGGCACCTCTCCGCCAGATTCTGGTGCTGGCGCATCACCAGCAAAAATGAGAGGTGCTCCATCTGTACAATGGCCCTTATTCCGCTTCACACGCAAAGACAATTCCTTCTCAAATGGACAAAACCATGTGTGCAGTGTAATAAAGCAGTCAGTTTTTTCCCTGCACAGAAAAAATATAACCCACTCAAAACTTTCTGCACATGTTACATCTGCCCCCCCCCCCCTGCAGTGCACATGGTTTTGTCCATATGAGAAGGAATTTGTATTTGTGAGTGAACCAGAATAAGGCTCAATATATGACATTGAGGAGCTATACACTATGCCTTTTATTTAATTTTATGGAAGTCATATGTGCATAGTTTGTGATATTTTAGTTATGAGGATGATCCATCCTGTATTTTAAATAATTAACAATAAATACACAATTTTGACAATATACTGTTGTATATTGTATTGACCCAGTGCTGTTCATCACTTTCTTTACTTTTCTCTACCTGAGGGACTTAACACAATATTCCTGAACAGAAGCTTCTGACAGTGCCTGGTAAAAAGACATATTGTTCTGGGTACTTATATGTTAGTTGGGCGCCCACTATAGTAAGTACGCTCATACCACCACTATTCATGTCGGCATGGAGTTGATTTTATATATAGTCTGGCGAGTGCAGCGAGCCACTGAGCCCGAAGCGTGGCGAGCGTAGCATGCCCCGCGAGGGGACGCGTCGAACTAAGCAAATAGCTTAGTGGGCGCCCAACTAAAATATAAGTACCTTGTTCTGTATATATTACATGACTACTGTTCATTTTTAACTATGCTGGAAAATCTAGATTTTTTTTGGCCTCTGATGTTAAAAAGCTTGCACACAACGAGAAAAAAATCCTTGTTTTAGTGAATGGGATGGAAAGATTTTTATGCCAAAACTGGATAACAGAGCTTTTTCCATCATTTTATAAAGGTATCAAATTAAGTGATAATGATATATGGCAATGTATGTATACTGCCATCACTTTCTTTCCATAAATTAGTAAAATACACTGCATTATGTATATAGGTGGATAGATTTTTGGCATCATTATAACAAGTCCTATAAAAATATTACTAGCCGAGTAGATACAATTTTTAATATAAATATACTATGTATATTTTCAAATATTCTCAAAGACTACACATATAATCTATAAATTCTTAGATAAACACAATACAAGCACATTTAATATACTGTATTTTTTGGACCCTGTCCATAAATGAAAATAATTCAGATACAGTACAGTAAATGTGACAGATTAAGTTATCTTGAAGTCTTCACACAAGTGTTTTTGTTTTTGGCATGAGCGTGTCTATGGAATGTTAGCCTGATCCAGATATTTATTTGTCTTTTCTACAGGGTTCCTATTTCAGAACAAATTTGCTGCGCTATATAAGAAACTGTTAATAAATAAATAAGAATAAGATAGAAAGCTTTGCTGCCCATAAATATGTACAAATCACCATATGATTTACATCACAAGAGACTTGTCAATATACAGACATATTGGTTTTGGCACATTTTCTGCTGGGACAATATTTGCTTTGAAGTGCTATATTTTCTTTTTTTCACCAAGAGCCTGAAGGCTTGCAGACAACATATGTTCACTTCATGTCTTAACAAAATTGCTTCTGGTATAGCAAAAGATTTATCCACCAGGCTATTTTGTTTAACAGGAAAAAAAGGGAAGAGGAAAAACAGATGTCACACATTATGGTCTGAATTTGATTGCTTTAATTGCAATATTTATACTAATTGACAAATCCCTAGAAATTATCAGAAGCATGTACTATATTACTGCAACAGAATCTGTAAAAGTAAAACAATCAGTTATACTAAATTGCATACTGGGAGATTAAGAATAGTTGAAGCAGTTAATGTATTCCCCAATTCAATGGTCTGATAATTTTATTGTTTTCATTACAATGAGATTTGAATGGAATTGCAAACTGTTGACATCACTTTGAGCGTAATGCTAATACATACTGTATATTTATCAACAGTTTCTTATATAGCACAGCAAATTCAGTTGCTCTTTGCATTTGGGCACACAGAAAAAACAAAACTGGGTAATAACAAACAGTACCAGAAGCAGAAAGGCCCTGCGCAAATTTACAATCTATATGGAAAAAGGCATTGATACATAAGGATAGTTGATATATATCCCATAGTTGCTACTATATCCTATAGTTGTCTACTGAATTGCAATATGTTCTAGATGGGCTGCTTAATATTACATCACAGCAATGATGAACCAGGGTCAGAAGGAAGAAAAAGTTAAGTAAGAGAAGATATGTGGAGGATATGTATGGAATGTATAGAGCCATATACAGTCACTAGATACAGGTGCAGTTCCAGAGGACTGGAAAAGAGAAAATGTAGTTCCACTGCACAAAAGCAGAAGCAAAGAAGAAGCAAGTAACTATAGACCAGTGAGCCTTACATCAGTAGTAGGGAAATTAATAGAAACACTATTAAAAGAAAGAATAGTGGAATATCTTAAATTAAACAATGTACAGGATCCAAAACAGCATGGTTTACTACAGGGAGATCATGCCAAACAAATCTTATTGACTTTTTTTGAAGCTGTGACCAAAATAATAGTGAGGGGGGGGGGGGGGGGGGCTGTAGATGTGGCATATCTAGACTTTAGTAAGGCATTTGACACTGTCCCACAATGCAGACTGCTAAATAAACTTGAAAGTGTGGGATTGGATTATAAAACAATTAAATGGATAAGCACCTGGTTGCTGGATAGGAAACAGACAGTTGTAGTAAATGGAGTGCATTCTATGGAGGGACATGTTGCCAGTGGAGTACCCCAGGGATCTGTACTTGGACCAGTGCTCTTTAATATCTTTGTTAGTGACATTGCAAATGGTATTGAAGGGAAAGTATGCCTTTTTTCAGATGACACATAGATATGCAACAGAGTAGACACACCAGGAGGGGTAAATCAAATGACTGATGATCTAGGTAAACTTGAGAATTGGTCAAGAGCATGGCAACTACAGTTTAATGCTAAAACATGCAAAATTATGTACTTGGAACTCAAAAACCCAAAGGCCCAATATAGTATCAAGGGTACTATAATGGAAACTACTGAGGAGGAAAGGGATCTAGGACTATTTCAAGTGACTTAAAGGCAGGAAAGCAATGTAGAAAAGCAATGAGGAAGGCTAGCCAGATGCTTGGTTGCATAGTGAGAGGAATCAGTAGCAGAAAAAAAGAAGTAATAATGCCACTTTATAGGTCATTGGTACGGCCTCATCTGGAATACTGTGTCCAGTTCTTGAGTTCATATCTTCAGCAGGATATAAATACATTAGAGAGTGTACAAAGAACAACTAAAATGGTGCATGGTCTACATCACAATACTTACCTGGAAAGACTAAAAAGATCTTACATATATAGTTTGGAGCAGAGAAGGGAAAGGGATGACATGATAGAAATATTCAAATATATCAAGGGTTTTAACATAGTACAGGAGGGAAATTTTCTTCAAAGGAAAAGAAGTAATAGAACACGAGGACATGCACTGAAACTGGAGGGAGGTATGTTCAGTGGAAATGTTAGAAAAAATTACTTCACAGAAAGGGTAGTGGATAAGTGGAATAGCCTCCCTCTGAGGTGGTAGAGGCTAAGACAGTAGAACAATTTAAACATGCTTGGTATAGGCATATGTATATCCTTACAAAGAAATAAGGATCAAAAAATGGTTGAGATTACCTGAAGGATAAAAAAGGGACAGACTAAATGGGCCAAATGGTTATTATATGCCGTCAAATTCTATGCTTCTATGTTTCTATATTATTTTCAGAACAGTAATTAGGATATATTGTTGATGACCATAATGGCATGCTAAAGTTTCTTACAAGCACAAAAAAACAAAAAAATTGTCAAATAATTATTATGCATGAGCAATTTGGATTCTGATTAATCTAATAAAATAACCTCAAGTTTAAATACATATTAGAATTTGGCCTCAAATTTTAGATTTGAAAACAAGGTAAAATATAATTTTCCTATGATTGGATCTTCGATTTTTAATCTTGCCACATTTGCCTGATGTCAGCTCAGACAGCTGACTTTGTGGGAATTGTACTTCTTTACATATACAAGTGCTACAATGCACAGCAATTTGTATTTACAGTATTTAATGCCACATAAACATTACAAGTTTGTTCGGGTCATTTTTTTTAACTGTAAGTTTAATTGACTTCCAAAACCAACAAAAAAAACCACCCTAGATTTAAAAAGGTGGAGAAACACGTTATTTGATCCATTTATATGTTTTTACAATACTTTGAGAAGTTCCCTGCACCCTGTGGAAGCATGCCTGAGGTGGCTGTGTTATAGAGGAACAGCATCAGCAGCCAGGGACACACGTGGAAGACTGCAGACAGTTGAAAATATTGGGTAATTTAAAGCCACAAAGTAACAAACCTGGCCTGAGTATCTGTTAATGCAGAAGGCCATCACTGCATATGGTTTTACATGGTTATTTAAGGACCTGTGCTCCCACTACAAAACTTCATCATGATTTATGGTAAAAATGGCATTGTAACCACTGTGCACTTAACCACAGATATGTGGACAAGTGGTACTGGTCAAACAAAATATTACATGATTGTGACAAACCACTGGGTGGGTGTATTGCCTTCAGCAGTAGAAGCAGTATTTAACACACAATGTTAACTCATTCACAGACAGACTACTTTCAATATTGCTGGCTTCACTTGAGCTTGTTTCACATTGCAAAAACCTGCTTTCAACCCGTTTTTCTAAACGTGTCTTAAAACGGGTCAAAAGCCAGTTAGGCCTTCAGCATCCTCTCCGGCGTCTCCAGCGGTCCCAGGAGTGCTTTGCGCGAGTGCGCGCGCGCGCCGGTGACGTCTGGGAACTTGCGCAAAGCACTCCTGGGACCGCTGGAGAAGCCGGAGACGGTGCTGGTGGCCTGTCGTGGACGCCGGAGGACTCCATGGACGCCGAGGGACCATCGGGGACCCACCAGGGGCAGGTAAGTATAGCTAAAAAAAAATATTCCAAAAACCGGAATATTCCCTTATCCGGAATGCTCGTGGTCCCGAGCATTTCGGATAAGGGATACTCAACCTGTATTATATTTGTATCAGGTTGTTTTGAGATTATAGCAGGGCTGACAAAAAAAGATGGCTCCACGCCTGTGCAGAAAGTTGCAAAGACTGTGACGCTGCACCAAAGTCTTTTCCATAATAAACTTGCATATTCACAGTGAGGCTCACAGTAAGCAACAGTTTACAGAGTCCCATTGTGGAAACATCAGAGTGCCCAGCTGGAAAGATAACCCAGATGCAGAGCATGAGAGCCCTAACCAGGATATGGATGCAAAGTGGAAAGCTGGTGTGTGGCCTGTGCTGGAACATATGTGTATGTGGTGGAGGTTAGTATGTCCTCAACATCCCTTAGCAAGAACATGGGAACTCCTACATTGCATATTATGACATACAGTAAATTCAATTCATAATTGAATCCCCAAACCTTGAAAATAGATTATGAAAGCATAAAACTGGGTGAATTTGAACCATCCCGTGTTTTGCGCACACATTACACACTCTGTGTTACCTGGCACTAGGTAAAACAAGATGGACATTAATTACTGGTCATGTGGAATTTTTTATTTTTTTTGGCAGTAAACTTGCCCTTTATTAGAGGGGAAGTTTTTGTTTAGCACTGTAAAGTATTGTTTTTATTTCAGGTAACCTTCCTTAAACACTATGGTGGTTATTCTAGTTCATTCTTTCTGACAAAATCCTTCTTAGATGGACAAAACCATGTGCACTGCGGGTGGGGCAGATGTAACTTGTGCAGAGAGAATTAGATTTGGGTGGGGTTTTTCTTCAAAGTGAGATCTATATTGCAGTGTAAAATCATGCAGTCAGTATTTTCCCTGCACAGAAACAAAAAAACTCACCCAAATCTAATTCTCTCTGCACATGTTACATCTGCCCCCCTGCAGTGCACATGGTTTTGTCCATCTAAGAAGGATTTTGTCAGAAAGAATGAACTAGAATAAACCCCTATATGACCTTGAGAACTGGCTTTATTTAATGTTGCAGTTAGGGTGGCCAAACCTGGGATCAGGATAGGCAGGATACCGGTAATTGGACCAAAAATTTACTGGATTTCAATCCAGGAATGTCCAATCCCGATGTTTTGGGGATTAGACTGCAAATGCACAGTCTAATGCTGGGCAGCGTCTGAGCACCCACTCAGATGCTACCCATCTTTTTCTGACCCAGGCTTGTGGCCTGCGTAGTGTTGCTAGGTCATAGGTCACGCTGCACAGGCCGCACTGCTGTATTGCTGCTGCCGAAACCCCCTTGCCGCCCGCTCCCAGGGCCAATTCAGCAGCTCCGCCACCTGGCACCACCTCAGCAGCTCTACCGCAACACTGTCTCCACCTGCTCCCCCGCACCCCCCAAGAAAGTTTATGTGGGGGATGGGGGAGATTTTTCTTTTATGTATGCCAATCCAAAGATTGAAAATTTTTCAATCATGATTCCTGGGATTGAAAAAATGCACTGGGATTGGCATACCTAGATGCAGTACTACATACTAATATTATACTCATTATTAGTGTCAGCAGCCAAGGCACTAGCACTTGGTTGTTGCTCCTGCTCTTCTTTTGCCAGACAATGATCCATTTTGGCTCAGTGCTTATATGTATTAATGCACCTAATGAACTTTGCACCTAATGAACTTTACTGAATACAGAAGTTGTCTAAAAATAAAAACATCAACCTATTATTTCCTGAAATTTCACAAATGACTTCAAACACAAAGTCAAAGTGCTTACATTTATTAATGCTGTGGCACAGCACCTAGTGAGCCTTATGGAACACACAAGTTGTAGAGAAAAAATAAAAATGTTTAACCAGGACATGGATGCAAATGGAAAGCTGGAGCCAAATGTAATAGGGTGAGAGTTTCAGAAAGTGAGAGATTTTGGGAGACTTTTACCTTTTTTTAAAAAAAGCGGCAATCATTTACACTGCAGTGTAATTGCCGCTTTAAAAAGAGGGAAAACTCTCCCAAAATCTCTCACTTTCTGAAGCTCTCATCCTATTTTATTTGGCCCCTGGTGTGCGGTTTATGCTGGAACATATGTGTATGTGGAGGAAGTTAGTATGTCCTGCACATTCCTTATCAAAAACCTGGGAATGCCTACATTGTACTGTAGTATGACATAAATGAAATTCATAATTTAACCCCCAAACCTTAAAAATAGATTTCTGTATAATTTGAAAATATAAGGGACCTGATGCATCTAATAGAGGATGCAGATGCAGTGGACCTGATTCAGAATTGAATGCAGGTCATGTTTAATCTCAAAATTTGCAAAACCATGTGCACTGCAGGTGAGACAGATGTAAGATGTGCAGAGATTTATATTTCGGTAAGGGTTGTAACTCAAACAGATATCTATATTGCAGTGTAAGAATAGAGCAGCCGGTATTTGCTCTTCACAGAAAGAAAATAACTCACCCACATCTAACTCTCTCTGCACATGTTACATTTGCACCTCCTGCAGTGTACATTGTTTTGCCCATTTTGAGAACAATTTTGTCCTGCAATCCAGTCTGAATTAAGCCCATTGACAATCATTTGCCTGTCATAGTTACGGTACATGAGTTCAGCGATGGAATTGGCCAACAAATCTGCCTTGGTATTTGTGCACATGCACACGCCGTGCATGCATGCGCTGCCACTCCCGGCTTGCAGGAGAAAGAGGAATAGCGGCGTGTGATGCCCCCCTCTCTCCTGGAGCTCAGCGGTACACAGAGAGAGCCGCCGGACCCGCTGCAAGTCCAGTGGCTCTCACTGTGTGCCATTTGGGAGGTGGAGCCTCCACTTACAAGAAGAAATCAGCTCACCTGGCAATTGGGCCCTTTGGCATTTGCCAGAAGTGCCAGATGGCCAGTCTGTCCCTGCATGAGTTGTACAATGGTGTTGTAAGCTTTATTTGCTTTGCTTGTATTTGCTTAAATCTAATGAGACAGTTTGTTAAGCTGCATGCTGGTCATTTTGTTTGCACAAGTCCTGATGCAAGCCATGGCTAGGATCTGTCCTGTTAGGCAAAATTTAGTTAAAGGTATTACAATAAAAGAGATTTAGCAATTGTATGTAATAGGTCACTTCTAGAAGTGATGTCACAAAATGGGGTGGTTGCAGTCTCCTAATGCTCGTAGTAGGCTCCTAACATAACCATCAGATGTACGTGTTTTGCATCCCATCCATCAATAAAGCTTAAATCTCCTGCTTGTTGAGCTTCAACATATAATATTGTAATGACAATCTTCACAATGATAGTTGTATCAAATAATTCTTAAATACTGTGTGCAATTGCATGTTTTGTTTTGTAGACAATTATTATCTCGCAAGCTGAATATTCAATTACTGTACACTGGTTTAAACTTCACAGAGATAGCAATACTTTTAGATTCTTTTATGATATTAATCAGACCCATGCTGTTAGTGTCATAAGTCCCACAAGCTGTACCAGACCCTTGCTGTCATTCTACTCTTCTTGCTTATAATAATCTATTTAAGTTTATTTCAATAATTGCAATCACAGCTTATCAAACTAGGTCAGACCCAGGTCATCAAGTCAGAATATTTTACTTTGAATTAGGAAAAAGAGCATTTTCTTTTCCTTGATTTAGTGACCAAATCAGTGACCCTTCGGAGATGCTGTACAAATATGCCCAATGTCCTTTCCTAACTACACATTTCATAGCAGCATAACCTTTCTGAGCACAAATTGTACCATTCAGTTAATTAGTACTTTAATGAATACTGTAGCTTGAATTCTGCATGCTATGCAAGAACAATTATGATGTATATTTTAATAATATCCTTTAATGTTTTAACTATAAAGAATTGTGTTAAACAATACACCATGAAATATGTGTAGTAAAAGAAGAGGGAGAGTTAAAAGGATAGCTTTCAATTTTTTTGTTTAATAGCACAATTGTGTTTGAGAGAGACACTGGCAAGAAGCAGATTTACCAAAGACTTTCATCTTAAATGAATAAGGATCAGTAAATTGTGTAGTAATAAGCTGTTTTGCAAAGGTGAAAAGTTCTTCTGACTTGGGGGGATTAATCAAACCTTCCAAATAAGAGATTGCCCCTAGCAATCATTCAGATTGTTCCTGCCATTTAGTAAATGGTAGATGGAAGTTGGTTGGTTGCTATGGACAACTCCTCTACTTGTCTTCTTTAGAATATTTGAGTTCATCTACTACATTTTGTCCCTAAATGAGAGAGGGCATGAAATAAGGTATGCATGTCAGACATTTAGACACTGAATGTAAATCACCTAACACAGGGTTAGTCAGCTACCTAGTCCTGTTAGTTCATTGGTAAGGAATTTAGTGAGTAGATCTACAAGTGTTTTCTGTGTTAGTTTAGTCTGGCTGGAATATACATACTAGTCAATCTTTGTTTTTTTAGCATCTGCAGGATAAGTACCTGCTATTTGGTTCCAGAGGTTGAATTCCTACAAGGCAACCTAGGAGCCCACCCAGGGACCAGAAAGTCCTAAAGGCTCCTTTAAATATATGGGGCCCCTTTAGGACCAGCTCTTTGTGTCCAGCTCACAGACCCCACTGCAAATTTCACCTCACAGTGACCTTCAAAGGTCCTAAAAAGTCTTATGAGGGAAAAATATAGGGTTAGGGTATGAGGATTAGTTTAGAGGTTTGGATTAGGATATTAGATATATTCTGATTGTTTAAGGATATTAGGCATAGGTAAAGATATGATAGATAGGATATTAGGGTTGGGGTTATGGTTAGGGTGAGGTTTGGATTTAGGGTTGATTTAGGTCAGGATTCGGGTAGGGATACTATGTGTCCTTGATTTACTGATCTAAATATCTTTAGATTCGAGCCTAGAGTACACAGTTTTCAAACGCTGTGTAAGGTAGAATTGCAGTCTCCATTGCATACTACTGGAAAAGAAAAATGTCTGCAGAATGCCCCATATTATAAACTTTAACTAGTTTATATAAATTTTCACTTTTTCTGTCTGTGTTGCTTCCTCTTTCCTGTGTTCCTTCATTTTTCTTTTTTTCTTATTTTCTTTATTTTCTTATTTTCTTTTCCCTTTTTCCTTCTTTCTATCATGCACCAACCCAAAGAGTTTGTTTTATGCTCTTTAATTTCTCACTATATGGTTGTATTATTTGCTGTCCCTCTAACATAACTTTATTTGCTGTGTTATTCTCTGGTTCCCTATTAGAAAATGTCTCATACAGTACTTTCTGGGTTGCTGGTTTGCATTCATTCTGCCTACAGTATGGTACTGCCACTGATGATTATGACCATTGGTCATTGGTTTATGCCAATGGGGGAGAGTGAGAGCAGACTAGCAGCCAGCCAGCAGTGACAGCAGGGGAAGGGAGCTGGTATCCTCCTGGACTGGCCAGTAGATGCTGGTGTTGGATTGTCTGGTCCCAGTGGGGCTGTAGATTGCAGCAGCATTTGCAGTGGGGACTCTGTGATTCAAGTCATGTCGTAGAAGAAATCCAATAAATTGCAATCTGAACACAGCCAACACAATAACGACCATAAGTAGGTCTGGTTTGGTTTGGACCCTGAGTGCCATTTTGGACCATCTCCTGCTAATCCATCTGATCACCTTGATAACAACTATTCCTGTTTTGGAAGCCACAGACCATCATTGGGACTACTCTTCGCAACACTGGTTAAGGTTTAAGATTGGTCCTGTCTTATCAACATCCTTCAGGACCGATCCCTCCAGCAATATCCCGGACAATCTATCTTTGGACTGTATTCCATCGGGACTCATTTCCACGGATCAGTGTAGGTTATATTCTTTGGTCCCCCTCACCACTTGGTCCCACCAACACTTGCCCCACTGCCCTAATTATCATGTGGATATGCTTTTATTGATATAATATTTATTTTTAATTGTGTAATAAACTGTTATTCTTAATTATTAAGTGTCCTTCACTGTCAGCGCTGCTCAAACAACCTTTTTTCTTTGCACATTTAAGGGTTTGACCTTCCCCTTATTCAAGCAGCCGCTTTTGAGAAAACAGCTTGGGTAATAGCGCTCAATTCTTCAACCTAGGTTGAGCTTTTTGTATGAAAAATGCTGTGTCTTTAAAAAAATCATTATGTGTTTGAATACGTCCTCCTTTATAGTGAGTATGGTATGCATTCATTTGGACCATTCATGGATCACCTCCGGGTAATCAGCATCTTTTCCTTTTTCACTTGGTGGTTTGTGGATAACTTCACGCATCCTTTTCACTGTCAAAGAAACGGCTATATGTTTTACCATGTCCGATACCAGAGTGAGTACAGTACGCACCTGAAACAAGCAAATCGCAATTTTCCGCTGGTATAATATTGAGTTTATTTCATCATGCGGTGACCCCATAAAAAGAACGATTAAAGAAACCTTTACACACACATTTACCCTTATTTTATAGGGCATTCGAAACAAATTCTTGGATCCCCCTCTTTAATTATCACTACATTATATTGTGTCATTTACACACATTATTTCACTTGTTTCCACATTGCGAATCACTATGAGGAAATATTCTGACCCATCCCTTGTCAACATCTGGGACCTATCAACACAGACAATTCCAGCGCCAAACATTTCTGCATTTGTTTCGAAAACCAGTGCTAGTGACTGCCAATCATAAAACATTTGGACAATCAGAAGCATGTCATAATGTCAGTTAAGTTACTTAATTAAAATATTTTTTCAAATGTATCAATTTTTTTATCGTAGCGCTAAAATACTGATACTCTGGGGAGCCGTGATTCAATAAAATTTGGGTACCGCTGCTTTATTCTACACAGTAGAGACCCCAAATGACCCTCTGTGTTACCACTAAATGTGTATAAACCTCTGCAAACATTGGCTATATTTTTGTACTGTGTATGTTACAATACATGTACTACACCTGTATTTACCTTATTTGTTCCTGTTTACATCTTGATATCTGCTGGTGTACCTACTGCCATTATTGCAATAATCCTGTGTTACAAGCATCAAGGTTATTGAGCCCTGATATCGGAATATAAATTTCATGGACATTTTAATTTTGCAAGCATTGCTTTGTTTTTCTATGAATGGAACAGATTTTAGTTCTTTTTATCAAATAAAATATGTAACAATCGCAACGAAAAACTTGCAGTATAACACATGATATGCATAACTATTAACTTACTGTACTGTAGATACTGTACCTTGTTAAGCAGTGTGCATGTTCAGCAGTTTGAGATGCACCACGGGAACATTTCCATTTGTCTTAAGTGCAAAAACTTGGTACTGTACAGGAAAAGGCATCTATTGAATTTAAACAGCAGCACCTGCATTGTTAGGAATATGCTAGTTATGAGAATCAATAAACATACTGCTTATAAAAGTTACAGTTTGTCTTAAATGCTTACAATAATTAAAATATGCAATCTGTTTAAATATACATACATTTTGATATATAATTTAACTATTTGCTTTTATATTTGTTAGAAATTACAATAAACTAATAGATGTGTAATTTCTAAGGAAGTACAGTATACTAAATATCCCTGCTGTTCTAAATACTTTGTTTTGCATATATAGTAAGCATAACAATCTTGAGGGACATACTCAGTATTTCAGAAATAGCATTTATTTTTAGAACATGCTTTCATTATGTACAAATGGATAATTTTGTAGATATTCCACAGATTTTATTTTCATTAATCATCTCAAAAGGTATAGATAATTTATCTTAGAAGCCGTCAAAAAATATCCCAAAGGGTAAATTACTCTAGAGGTCTCGGTGCCCTTATACTGTATAAAATTGACCTGTTATCTGTTTGCCATTTTTGTGTACTAGACATTGCTTATTTAACAAGAAAGCAAATTATTGTGACTCTAAGAAGGTCCTTTGATACTAGTTTTGACATTCTACCTGAAAAATGACCCTTATTATGGAGCCTATGACAGGTTCTCAGTGTTCTGATTTATAGATACCGAACTGAAATGACTAGTATTAGAGCTCCCCCTACATTGGATAAAGAAATATACTAGAGTTTTCTTCTATTTTTGCAAAAATGAAAAGCCCTTAACAGAAATTAATTTCATATATAAATGTAATGTAGCATTGCAAAATACAATGTACCACAATTGCTTTGTTTTTAATTATTATTATCATCAATAATAATAATAATAATAATAATAATATCTTATTAAAATTTGATATTGTAAAAAAATCAGTTGTAAAATGCTAAACTCATTTAAAATAATATAGAATACTGTATGTTAATTTATTGTTTTTTTCTGTTTTGATTGTTTCAAATGGCAGAATACATAGTTATAGGTCTGCTATAATGGTGTACTTTTAGCGTGAATTGTTACACTGTATAGTTATAACAGGTTGCCATGAAATGTTGCTCATCACTCAGTGCAATTTACTAAAAAGCAGTTTTTAAATATTAAATGGAGATTGTATTGTGATGAGAGATAGTAAAAAGTTACTAGACTTGTTACGGTTTTCAGAAAATGAAGCATAACCCTTTTTGAGGAGGTAGACAAAGGGCAGGTGACATGACTCTGGAACTTGAGGTCTGCTGTTACCCATGTCAGTACATTGAGTTATACCCATAAAAATCAGGACCTATTAGCATTATACTGGTTGGAATCCTTTCCAAACATTTCCTATTGTGTGTAGTGAAAGTCAGGTTGGTTTTCATAATTAAGCAAATATCTTTATTATAGGGATGTAGTATTTACTTTAAAGCAACAAAAAAATCAAGTATCATGTGTTTATATAATACATTATAATAAATGGTATGAATCAAATCTAAAAAAAAGTCTCCTATAAATGTTAAATGTATTGTATAATATATATACTGTATATATGTGGATTATTTATTTATATATTGATTCAATAGCCAATGCACCTAGAGAGCAGGCATGGAAAGCGGGAAGTAGATGTTGGTTGCACCTGCGCACTGAGGGTTGGTGGTTGGAGCTAGCTGCTGTACTCCCAGGTGACCGACCCGTGTGTGATGAAAGAATAAAAGATTTGGCCCCGTTTCTAATGGAGAGGGTCTGCACATGCGCATGTGTGAAAATGTGCATGTGCAGACCCCCTGTGCAAACACCTTTTGCATGAATAACACTCGCGGAAGCATTCACTTTGTTAAGGGAAGGAAGGGGGCGGGCAGGGGGCTGAGGAGGGGGAACTCCCAGAATTTTATAGGCGCCACCATAAAAATTATTGGTGTTCGTCTGAGAATTGATAGCATTTTGAGGCCTGCATGGGGTTGGTGCCGGTGTTTACCTGTTCACGAGGGTGGAAAGATACGCAGCCTAGTGAACAGGTCTGATTCAAGGCCCATTCAAGGCCCATGATTCATGGTGTTTTGCACTATGCTCCTATAATCAGGGCCGCCATCTGGGGTGTACTGTGGGAACAGCTGTCCCGGGCCCGGCCTCTCTGACATAGAGGGAAGGGCAGCTCATTCTGCCCAGTCTCCCTCCTGCACCTACCCTGACAGTCTCCCAGCACCCGCTGTGTGTTACCTATCCTCCGTCTCGTCTGAATGCTGCTGTAGCCTCCCTTCCATCCTCTCTCCTCCAGCACATCACAGGAGGAGAGAGGAGTACTGTATAGGAGGAACCAGCAGTGGCGCCAGCAGTGATACCATCAAACAGAGCCGCACTTAACTACACCCACACGCCCGCATCTACAGTACAGTCCACAGACTACACAAGTCCCCACCGGTATTCAGCATCTGCGCCAGGCACCCACCACTCCCCCTGCTTCAAGTAAGTAATGCACTCAGGCTGCGCTGCAGCACAACTACAGTGCAGCATCCCCCTCAAGCTTTGATCAGCTCCCCCTATACAGCGTTGAAGGGTTCCATCCCATAAGTGTCTGAGCAAGGGAGAAGTCAAGCTATCCTGAAAAAAGGTCCACACAGAGACTTCGAAGTACGTCTGTACCACCACTGTGTTTAAGATTTGGGGTGTCACCTCAGCATTTGGATTGCTTTTTTAGGATACATTATTGATTTTTAGTATATACTGTATTTTTTGGGTGTAGGGGGGCTGTCTATTTTGGCAATCCTGGGCCCTGCAATTTCTAGTGGCAGCCCTGCCTATTATGTGGTGAATTGTTCTGGAAATGATGCAGAGTGAAGGTTAGTGAGATAACAATATTTCCTAAACACAATCAAGGTTAATGCACAAATCCATACAATATGCAATAAATTGATACAATCATGGATGAATGGATGGATGGATGGATGGATAATGCTGGCATAGGCCGATTGCCCTCTGGGTGTACAATGGTGGATGGATACAAAGTCTCAGCATGCATGCACAATTATTTGTTAGAGTCATGGGCAGTGCCAGATTAAGGTCTAAATTTGCCTGGAGCTGACAATTATCAAGGGCCTATTATGTGCAATAATAGGGGTTGTGGCCAGCACCTAATAATGTGGTGTTCTGGTTGGGTGGTCTGCTCATGGGTGTTTCTCTATTTGTGTAAATACTTTCAACTAATTATATATGCCTGGAAAAGGCAGGGGGTTGGCATAGGAAAAATGCAAAAGGTTTAGTACAGGGTCCATGTATCACCAGCACTGAGAGCATCAGATAATATACAGTATATGCACACTCCCTCAAGCCAAACTGGTAGCATAAAGCACTGTTAGTTAGTTAATTTTATGTTCACTAATAGGACACTTACTAGTAACATGTCAGGCACTAATGATGGTGCAGGCTGTCTTATATGGTGGGATACTATGTTCCACCTGTATCACCAATATGTTAGTTTGATCATACACAGGTAGTCATATTGAAAGTGACCACTATTGTAATGTACACCATGTAACGCTTTTGTTCATACCAATGAAGATTTGTTTGTGTTCACGTTGTTTTATGTATCACTAGGTTGCCATGACTACCCTCTGACGCTGCCGCAGGAGGGTGACGCGGCCGGGGACGCGGCGCGTCACTTCCGGTTGGAGGTGATGACGACTTCCGGGGACCGAGTGACGGTGGGTCCCGGCGGCGCAGTCGACGCGGCAGAACGGGGATGATGGGCAGCTGGCAGGCTATATATTGTTTGTTCACATTTTGCACTGTTATCTTAATGATGGGGTCTTGAACCCCGAAACTTAGATGTTGCACTTTTCATACTAAAGCACTTTATTTGAAGTCTTCAGAGTGCCGCCTCGTTTGTATGATATCTATCTATATATCTATATCTATATATATATCTATATATCTATATATATATATATATATAGATATATATATATATATATATACACAATCCAAACTCCGGCACTCCCCAGTATTGCGGCTTTTTTTTCTTACCCCGGTGCCTTCCTTGGGCAAGTCCTTCCCTATGTAGATAGTTGTTTGGCAAATAAGGCGTCACTCGGGGGTTTAGTGATGAAAATCAGAACGGCATTTTATTCGCCGTTCTGATTTTCATCACTAAACCCCAGAGTGACGCCTTATTTGCCAAACAACTATATATATATATATAGATAGAGAGAGAGAGAGAGAGAGAGACACTGACTCCAATTGTAAGTAAATCAAGCTAAGTCAGGAACGTCATGCAACGTTTCGATTTTATTGTTTCAAAATCGTCATCAGGCACAATATGAACAACTCGCAGCTTACCATATATCCCCACTTCACCGTGCACGCTACAGCACATTTCCCGCGGTAGCTGCACTATGTCATCCAGCAAGCGCCAATGTCACGACCGCAACCATAGTAACTGGTATCAACAAGCAACACCAGCACCATGGCAACGGACTATGAGCAATGACGTCACAGCTGTCAAACAGAGCGACCACACTTTGGGAAACAGCGCAGAAAATAGTGATTAAAACAGCTGAAGATAGAGGACCGGCAAGAGCGCCGCATCAGCAATTAAGACATGACAATATTCACATAGAATACATTACAACAAATAGAAAAGATACAAAGTCACATATTAATACAGTCAAACAAAATAACGGAAGCAGAGAATACCTAGAGATCAAGAAAAAATATTAGATGAATCACAGATATTAAAGGGAACAAGCTGAGATATGTTACAGCACGGCCAAAAACAGTATATTACAAAAACGCATGGAGACCTAAATGATCATTAAGACCATGGGGCACCATAGTCCGTAAGCGGTGAATCCAACGGGAATCACACTGGAGGAGAGCCAATGACCTGTTGCCCCCACGGAGTTTGTGTGGGACATGGTCAATTATAATATACCTTAAATTGGCCATACTATGACCAGCCAGCGCAAAATGTCTTGCTACTGGCTGGTCACCAGTGCCAGAGGATAAGGCAGCACGGATTGCAGCCCTATGTCCAGCCATCCGGTCCCTCAGGGTTCTGTCAGATTTTCCCACATAATGGAGCCCACACGGGCAGGAAATAAGATAAACGATGAAGCGGGTGGTACAGGTAACACGATGTCTGATGGACAGTGGTGAAAGTGTGGCGGTACGGGGTGGTACGGCGTACCGCTATAACATATTCCGCCGGTACCCCGTACCGCCATAAAATCCCGGCACGCATGTCACTGCGCATGCGCAGGTTTGCGCAGTGACATCAAGCCGAGGCACGGCGGCAGCACGAGCGGCTCAGAGTCTCATCACACTCCTGCCGACGTGCTGGAGACAGAGCCGCAGGGGGAAGCAAGGGGAAGGCTGCCTGTCACTGTAACTTCCGGCAGCCTGTGCCTCAATAGCGGCGCTGGGAGCAGGAGACTTCTATAGCAGTGGCGGCCAGGTACAGTGAGAGGAGCAGGGGGAGGGGGGGGCTGGTGTCTGGACACTGGCGGCAGCAGATGATCAGCGGCAGTGTGGCAGCCAACACCCATGATAAGGGCAGCAGCGGCCGGGACCACGTGAAGGTAGCCAAATGCCATATCAGGTGAGCAGCAGTGGCAGCCAGCAGAGGCCGGCCCCTGTGAGCCACCCAATGTTAGTAAGAACAGATCTACTTTCTCTTGTACCTCCTCTTACTTCACCCTCTGCCACCTCTTCCCCTTTCACCAAGACAATGTGACCTCACCCCCTGTCAGCATGCCCCTCACCCCTCTTGCCTCATCCCACCACCTCGCCCCTTCTCGCCTCATCCCACCACCTCACCCCTTACCTCAGCCCATCATCTCTCCCTTTCTCACCGCAGCCCGCCACCTCACCCCTTCTCGCCGCATCCCGCCACCTCGCCCCTTCTCGCCGCATCCCGCCACCTCGCCCCTTCTCGCCTCAGCCCGCCACCTCGCCCCTTCTCGCCTCAGCCCGCCACCTCGCCCCTTCTCGCCTCAGCCTGCCACCTCGCCCCTTCTCGCCTCAGCCCGCCACCTCGCCCCTTCTCGCCTCAGCCCGAACCTTCTAACCGCAGCCCGCCACTTTGCCACTTCTCACCGCAGTGGTGCAAGTATTGTGGTATGACGTTATGGCATGGGTAATATGCAGGGGTGTAAGCATGAAACATTGAAACCCCTGGCATTGAGCATGAAACCCATAGCAATGAGCATGTAGGTAAGCGGTACTTATGTGGCATATTATGTAGTGAGCATTACAGCGTGTGTAATGTATGTAATGGGTATTACGGTGTGTGGTATTATATGTAATGGACATTACAGTGCGTGGCATAATGGTGTTTGGTATATAACGTGTAATGGGTATTACGGTGTGTGGTATTATTTGTAATAGGTATTACGGTGTGTGGCATGTGTAATGGGCATTACTATGTGTGGCATAATGTGTAATGGGCATTATGGCATGGGTAATATGTATTGGGTGTGTGACGTGTAACCGGCAGTCCTGTGTACATTTTTGCCATGCGCCTTCGGCGTGCAATATCCCTATTTATGGTTTGTCTGGCTCCTACACTTTGATCCTGACCCCTACATTTTGTGTTCAGGATGCAATGCACAAGCCCAAACAGAAATGTCATTGTGCTCTAAAGTTTTGTAATGTAGCTACTCCCCCTTGTGTCATATGACAACGCCCCTTAACTTCGCCCTGACCACGACCATTTTTCGCTGCGTGCCTTTGGCACGCAGCACAGTACCACTAAGACTTTTTTTCTACTTGCACCACTGCTGATGGAGTATCTTTTACCCGAAAAAGGGTGACAGAAACTGTCACCAACAGTCAAATTTCTGCAAGTGGTGCAACTTAAACACCTAAAACACCCATTGCGTTGGCCTAAAAATCCAGTGTTCACAGGAACATTAGAGAGAGGGGTGATGTCAGTCCGGACCACCCAGTCTCTAATGTTCCTGCCCCTGGTGTAATAGGGCATCAGAGAAACATTTTTCAACCCTAAGGTATCATCAGTATTAACAAGAGGCCAGTGATGCTTAGAGATCCTCTGTATCCCAGCACTGGCAGTACTATAATGGTTAACCCATGGCATTCTCTTGGTGGCTGGCACCTCTCTGTTTTTGGGCATCAACAGGGAGGACCTAGGTAAGGATAAGGCTCTATGTTTAGCACTCATAAGTAAATCCAAATCATAGCCACAAACCAAAAAGTTTTGAATCATGGCATCAATCTGCAAACCAGCCTCTACGGAATCACTACAGATCCTATAAGCTCTAATAAACAGAGAATAAGGCAATCCAAATTTAAGTGGTTTGGGGTGATAGCTAGCTGCATGAAGTATGGTATTACGGTCAGTATCTTTCTTATACAGTGAAGTGCTGATACAACCGGCATCTAATTGGAACCGCTACATCCAAAAAATTAACCACATTGGGATTGATAGAAAAAGTCAGCTTGAGAGGTGATGTCGACTCGTTGTGTTGACCAATCGGGGGAAATTTACCAATATGAAAAACCTAGTTTTTCGTATTGGTATTTTCCCTACGACTGCATACGACTGTTTAAGTCGTATGCAAAGTCGTGTTCCGGAGGATCAGTTACAAAGCAGTCAGATACGACTGCTTTGTAACCCTCCGATGGTGTAATGATTCGTATTAGCGGCCGTATATACGGCCGCTAATACGAATTATTTCTAGCAGTCTGCACGGATCAGTCAGATCCGTGCAGGCTGCAAGGTGTAAAAAAAAATAGAAAAAATAAATAAATAAAAAAAAAAACGGCGTGGGGTCCCCCCCACAGCCGAAACCAGCACCAGGCTGAAGGAGCCGGGGCCGGTAATTAAAAATCAGGGAACCCGACAAATAGGGGTTCCCCGATTTTTAACAACCAGCCCCAGGCTCCAGGTCCGGGGCTGGTTCCCAAAATACGGGGGACAAAATGAGTAGGGGTCCCCCGTATTTTAAGAACCAGCCCCAGGCACAACCAGCCAGCAGGGTAATGTCACAGCCGGGGGACACTTATAACATAAGGTCCCGCGGCCAAAACATTCTCCCTACCGACCAGTCAGCCTGGCCAGGGGCCCTGGGGGAGTGGGGACCCCCCCAATGAAGGGGTCCCCCCCCTCCAGGACTTACCTGACCAGGCTGAAGCCTGGTGCTGTCCTCGATGCCCCTGGGCGGTGGGCATCGAGCTGATAAATGGTGTAAAAAAAAGATGAACCTATTGTTTTTTACTGTGGCACTACAAGTGCCAGCAAGCCTCCCCAGCAAGCTGGGACTTGGAGAACCACAAGTCCCAGCCTGCTGGGCATTAAAGGGCCCGCTGGCACTTGTAGTTCTACAGTTAAAAAAATAGTGCACAAAACACACTGATACACTTTTAAAATAAAACTTTATTACACACAAAGCCCACACATACTAATACTTACCTATCTTCTCTCCGTAGGTAGCCCTGATGTCCTGTGTCGGCGTCTTCTGGTCCTGTGTCGTCTTCTTCCTCCATGTCGACCGTCGCTGTCGCCGTCCGGATCCGACGAAATCCATTTGGGAAGCTGTGGAAGGAAACCATACTCACCTGTCCCAGCGCGACGTAGTCCAGGTAAGGGTCTTTGCAAAAAAACAAACCGACACCCCGAAACCAGACCGGACTGACGGAGACGCACGGTGTTTACATCGTGCGGCTCCGCCTCCCGAATGCCGCTATTGGCCGCCTTGCGGCCTAGCGGCCAATCAGGAGCCACTAGGCCGCAAGGCGGCCAATAGCGGCTGACTACTCCAGGGTAGCACACCCTAACACTTTATTAACATTTATGTTTTTCCCTATCACATTGTATGTATTATTTTAATCACACCTTCACCTCCCTACATAGCACTTATGTGCTTCTTATTTAACACTTACTAACTTTCATTTGTGTGCTGCCCTGGAGTAGTCAGCCTGTGTCGGCATGTTGGGGGCCCACACCCCAGACCCATACCCAGTGTTAGGGACCCCCAGTGACAGAGATGCCTTGACGTACGGCCTGGGGGCTTAACCCTATATCTGCAGATATATGCAACCAAGATCTTTGTATTATCTGATTATTATATGTATATTTCTCATTCAGTGTGCAATAGGGATACAAACTGTTTTTTTTCCTAACCAGATTTACCCCTCCCTGTTGGCACCTGAATGACAGACCTCTGATTGAGCAGCTTACCAATAAAAGTGTTGTGCAGTTGAGAGGCATAGATGGGTCAGCATTAGGAGGGATTGCTGACACCTGAGTGCCATTGGAGAAGCCAGGGGTATCTCCAGGTAAGCTGGCTCTCAGATGTTGTAAGCCATTATCATGTGGCCTTACACTGGGCTATTAGGCCCATAAATTTGTTATTGTGCATGGGATGGGTTTGGGAGTGTGATTCCCCCTTTGTTGGTATGGCTGGTCTGCTCCAGGGTAGCACACCCTAACACTTTATTAACATTTATGTTTTTCCCTATCACATTGTATGTATTATTTTAATCACACCTTCACCTCCCTACATAGCACTTATGTGCTTCTTATTTAACACTTACTAACTTTCATTTGTGTGCTGCCCTGGAGTAGTCAGCCTGTGTCGGCATGTTGGGGGCCCACACCCCAGACCCATACCCAGTGTTAGGGACCCCCAGTGACAGAGATGCCTTGACGTACGGCCTGGGGGCTTAACCCTATATCTGCAGATATATGCAACCAAGATCTCTGTATTATCTGATTATTATATGTATATTTCTCATTCAGTGTGCAATAGGGATACAAACTGTTTTTTTTCCTAACCAGATTTACCCCTCCCTGTTGGCACCTGAATGACAGACCTCTGATTGAGCAGATTACCAATAAAAGTGTTGTGCAGTTGAGAGGCATAGATGGGTCAGCATTAGGAGGGATTGCTGACACCTGAGTGCCATTGGAGAAGCCAGGGGTATCTCCAGGTAAGCTGGCTCTCAGATGTTGTAAGCCATTATCATGTGGCCTTACACTGGGCTATTAGGCCCATAAATTTGTTATTGTGCATGGGATGGGTTTGGGAGTGTGATTCCCCCTTTGTTGGTATGGCTGGTCTGCTCCAGGGTAGCACACCCTAACACTTTATTAACATTTATGTTTTTCCCTATCACATTGTATGTATTATTTTAATCACACCTTCACCTCCCTACATAGCACTTATGTGCTTCTTATTTAACACTTACTAACTTTCATTTGTGTGCTGCCCTGGAGTAGTCAGCCTGTGTCGGCATGTTGGGGGCCCACACCCCAGACCCATACCCAGTGTTAGGGACCCCCAGTGACAGAGATGCCTTGACGTACGGCCTGGGGGCTTAACCCTATATCTGCAGATATATGCAACCAAGATCTCTGTATTATCTGATTATTATATGTATATTTCTCATTCAGTGTGCAATAGGGATACAAACTGTTTTTTTTTCCTAACCAGATTTACCCCTCCCTGTTGGCACCTGAATGACAGACCTCTGATTGAGCAGCTTACCAATAAAAGTGTTGTGCAGTTGAGAGGCATAGATGGGTCAGCATTAGGAGGGATTGCTGACACCTGAGTGCCATTGGAGAAGCCAGGGGTATCTCCAGGTAAGCTGGCTCTCAGATGTTGTAAGCCATTATCATGTGGCCTTACACTGGGCTATTAGGCCCATAAATTTGTTATTGTGCATGGGATGGGTTTGGGAGTGTGATTCCCCCTTTGTTGGTATGGCTGGTCTGCTCCAGGGTAGCACACCCTAACACTTTATTAACATTTATGTTTTTCCCTATCACATTGTATGTATTATTTTAATCACACCTTCACCTCCCTACATAGCACTTATGTGCTTCTTATTTAACACTTACTAACTTTCATTTGTGTGCTGCCCTGGAGTAGTCAGCCTGTGTCGGCATGTTGGGGGCCCACACCCCAGACCCATACCCAGTGTTAGGGACCCCCAGTGACAGAGATGCCTTGACGTACGGCCTGGGGGCTTAACCCTATATCTGCAGATATATGCAACCAAGATCTCTGTATTATCTGATTATTATATGTATATTTCTCATTCAGTGTGCAATAGGGATACAAACTGTTTTTTTTCCTAACCAGATTTACCCCTCCCTGTTGGCACCTGAATGACAGACCTCTGATTGAGCAGCTTACCAATAAAAGTGTTGTGCAGTTGAGAGGCATAGATGGGTCAGCATTAGGAGGGATTGCTGACACCTGAGTGCCATTGGAGAAGCCAGGGGTATCTCCAGGTAAGCTGGCTCTCAGATGTTGTAAGCCATTATCATGTGGCCTTACACTGGGCTATTAGGCCCATAAATTTGTTATTGTGCATGGGATGGGTTTGGGAGTGTGATTCCCCCTTTGTTGGTATGGCTGGTCTGCTCCAGGGTAGCACACCCTAACACTTTATTAACATTTATGTTTTTCCCTATCACATTGTATGTATTATTTTAATCACACCTTCACCTCCCTACATAGCACTTATGTGCTTCTTATTTAACACTTACTAACTTTCATTTGTGTGCTGCCCTGGAGTAGTCAGCCTGTGTCGGCATGTTGGGGGCCCACACCCCAGACCCATACCCAGTGTTAGGGACCCCCAGTGACAGAGATGCCTTGACGTACGGCCTGGGGGCTTAACCCTATATCTGCAGATATATGCAACCAAGATCTCTGTATTATCTGATTATTATATGTATATTTCTCATTCAGTGTGCAATAGGGATACAAACTGTTTTTTTTCCTAACCAGATTTACCCCTCCCTGTTGGCACCTGAATGACAGACCTCTGATTGAGCAGCTTACCAATAAAAGTGTTGTGCAGTTGAGAGGCATAGATGGGTCAGCATTAGGAGGGATTGCTGACACCTGAGTGCCATTGGAGAAGCCAGGGGTATCTCCAGGTAAGCTGGCTCTCAGATGTTGTAAGCCATTATCATGTGGCCTTACACTGGGCTATTAGGCCCATAAATTTGTTATTGTGCATGGGATGGGTTTGGGAGTGTGATTCCCCCTTTGTTGGTATGGCTGGTCTGCTCCAGGGTAGCACACCCTAACACTTTATTAACATTTATGTTTTTCCCTATCACATTGTATGTATTATTTTAATCACACCTTCACCTCCCTACATAGCACTTATGTGCTTCTTATTTAACACTTACTAACTTTCATTTGTGTGCTGCCCTGGAGTAGTCAGCCTGTGTCGGCATGTTGGGGGCCCACACCCCAGACCCATACCCAGTGTTAGGGACCCCCAGTGACAGAGATGCCTTGACGTACGGCCTGGGGGCTTAACCCTATATCTGCAGATTTATGCAACCAAGATCTCTGTATTATCTGATTATTATATGTATATTTCTCATTCAGTGTGCAATAGGGATACAAACTGTTTTTTTTCCTATATATATATATACATATATATTTAAATAAAATGTGTTTTTTTCCCCTAGGGATAACTAGTAATTGATGTTTTTCCCACACCCACAAAAAAGTTTTTGTGGACCTTAAAACCTTCAGCATAAAATTGAAAGGAGTGAACTTAATTGTTTTGTGTCTCAGATTTTCTATATGACACACAAAGGGAATCAAGCCACAAATATGCTAAGCAGATTACGCAATAAATTTAACGGTCTGCAAAGGGATGCCTGATCATGGTAATACAACTTTTTTTTATAGACTGAAGTTTGATGATGTTGGTGTAAAGTTACCTTTTATTGCAATATAATAAAAAGCTAACACTGATCACATCTACAGTATTATGTGAATTCAACTGTTTTGTATGCCAGGAGCCACTAGATGTCGCCCGATAGAGCAATTCAAGTGTTGCTCCGTTTATCTGTGCACAGTTACTAGTGCTGACATTACTGTTATGCTTTTCTTTCATTTTGATGGACTGGTATCTAGTATGACATTAATTGTAAGGTTTAATATAATACAATAATTGTAACTTTTCTACAGAATGGAAGTACCTTATAGTCCATGAATTATATACTAATTTTTTTTTTGCAATTGCTACTAACCTCAGAAGCACAGCACTTAGAATATAGCTAAAGAGAATCCCACATCTTATATCAACATTATATCCAAGACTGTCATTCTGTGGTTTTGAGGAAGAGTGCAAAGTATCATTACTGTATGTACATCAGTCATTATATTATATCGATGTCAGTGAACTCGTTGGATTATTTTACCACTGAACATATACACGAATGTGAGCTCCATCGGAAAAAAAAAGGTCTAATTTAGAGAGAAAAAAATTACTCAATCTAATTTTTTTCACAACTTGTCCTTTATTAATGGGATCTCATACTGTATTTGAAAACATAGAGTGACTGGAAAGTATTTTACTCTGGGAGTTCATACTGTACTGACCCTTCAATTCAGCAACTTACTTAATTATGTTAAGGTCCATACACACTGGGCGACTATGCCCAACGTGTATGGACATCGATGATGCCAATCATTGCTGCGAGGAAAGCCGCTCAGTGCATACACACTGAGCAGCTTTCCCCTTGCCCGGTGCTGACGGAGGGGGGAGGATGGCATTGCATAGTGGAGTGCTATACAAAGCCGTCCTAAAAGCCTCTCATCTGCTGGTATGACCAGCAGATGAACGGCTTTCCCATTGATGATGCAGGAGCACGCAGCAGCGCTCACCGCTCATCGCTGGGGCATACACACTGGGTGGCTTTGAGCTGTATAACTGCTCAAACTGGGTGTTTTGAGCGACTTTCAGCTCAAAGTCGCCCAGTGTGTATGGGTCTTTACAGTTCTTATGTCACTCATTTTATTTTAGGTCCGCATCACTGGCATCATCTTTACAAGGCTCGAGCACTAATATATATATATATATGAGTTGCAAATGAAAGAAATCTGTCTGGCATTCCCTCTGTTAGGTTGGGGTCTGTAGAAACACAGTTGCAAGGCACCAGAGAGCCAAAAGTAGAAAAGTAGGGATCTGTACACATGTGATTTTTTTTCTCAGCTCAAGATGATTATTTAAAAAGATTAAGCTAGGTTAGTTACTGAAGATATGGACAAAAATATGCATATTTCTATGTATAGAGGCGGCCACTGCCTGCTCCTCTAATCTGCTTTGCAAAAACAGTTGCACCATTGGTTTTACATCTTTCGTGCCATCAGATTAGAGCAACCCTATGGTTGCTCAGAATGTCTGTTTGAACATGGCAACTGAAATCACTGCAACTGCGGAAAATGTTGCAGTGGCTGATCGTAACATGCACGCAACATGCCTACATCTAAATATCTCCTTTGTTACCACCCAAAAATGCCCATTTTAATACCACTTCTGTATTCAAATCCTCACTGCATCCCCTGCCTGTAATTATTGGGACATATGAGCTACGCCACTCTGATGCATGCATAGTATAGAAAATATTTGACAACTGCACAAGCATCCTCATAGCATCCAGTTCTATATCAGGACTTTAGTCTTCAGTCAATGCTCCAGTTAATGGGTAGAAGAAGTGAGAATAGTGACAGGTGATGAATGGGCAAACAAAACAAGACTCTTCAAAGAACCAATACTGAACGGTATATTCAAAATCCTTAGAAGGAGTGCAGTCTTCACAAAGTCAGTTAAAACTGAGGTTTGTGAGGTTATTACACATTACACACATTATCCACATTGTGTTGAAAAGATAATGACTACAGTAAATTCACAAATGTACTAATCTCTTGCCGAGATATAGGCTCGGATAATTTCATATTCCAGCAAGGACCTGAAATCAAACTGAGAACTACCACTATCAGCTTGCTTCCTAGTATGGATTCAATAAGCATGCTTTGCATGTGTGGCTATCAGGCTCTCTGGTACAGTGAATTGAATATGGCATTCTGGAGCTTGGTACAGTATATGTGAAATGTCAACAGCTCCAATAGAAAATAAATGGGGCTGCTTTTGTAACTAAAATTGGAAGAACTTCAGCAGAGATCTCCAATATATACTGCGGAGCCTACTCCTTACATCTTGAAGATGCTTAAATGTAATGGGCATCTACTGGAAGCACTTCAATGAAAATCCACTACAACAAAATGTATTTATTTATTTGCTACCATAATAAACACACATGTAAAGAAACATATTTGGAAAGATGTCAACATTTATGATAATTAATTTAATATATATGTGAGATTTTTACATTCGTTTCACTCTTTTTGATTAACATGCTTTTCGTATCTTATTACACCAGTTGATTGTGTCTTGCTTTGTTCTGTATTCAAAGTTCTGGAAACACATATACTTTAGAAAACCTGTATTTTCCCCCAAAGTAAAGTTAAAACACAATTGTAGTATTAGTGAACAGTAAGACATGCCAGGAAAATATTATTTAAGAATGCATTAACAGAAAATACTCTCTTCAGATAAACTCTGTATTTAACCACATGAGCTTCAAGCAGGCAACATCAATAAAATATTAATAAGAGTAATATATCAGTCAAATTCATGGTCTTATTATTTTGCAATGTTAAAGTGTGAATTAAATGAATGTTGCATATGGTTTCTACATTTTATAACTCAATCTTTGGTCTCATAGTCTAAAAACAAATGACATAATAATATTTCAATAGTAATTTTTCAAGCATAAATAAGTAATATGGCCTTGCTCAAAATTTAAATACAGATGTTATATTCTGAACCAAGACATTTAAACATATTAATTAATCAGATTTGTATCATAAATTATGCATTTTAAAATTAAATTTCTACAATATTTTATCATTTGTTCTCCATTTGAAACATTCTTGAGTAGCAGGTATGGCTATGTATATTTTAATACTATGGTTTAATGACAAAATTATGTCTTTAATAACACTTTTTACCCTTAACAAAACAAAGTGTGTCATTTAAACTTTCTAGGTGTTACTTTACAGGTTTTCATTTTATTTTAATAGCAAAATTAGTCTCTTGTGCTATTATTTAATTACGAACATTTTTCATGGAAATTATTGGTACATGTTTCTTTAAATGCATTTTACATACTCAAGATCTTTTATGTATCTGTTTGATTACATTACATTTCACCTATATATCATTACATCAAACACACTTGTTACTGTATAGCTCAAAATCAATTCAACATTATTTAAAAATAATTAATAACAGAGTAAATAAACAAGGTTTGAATTTTACAAATATTTCTAATTTTATCTAATTTTATAATAACAAAAATATTCATATTAATTTGTAGAAAACGACCTTCAAATAAACATGTTACACTTCATTTACAGTACAGTACAATGGTTTTATTTTTATTTAAAGATGCAGAAACCTGTAATGATACTTACTACCTAAATTTGATTAACTTTTTGATCTTTCTTACTGGATCTTTAGAGCTATTTTTTCCTTTAAAATAAGCAACAACATATTTATTTTTGTTAGATAGCACCTCTCCAACAGTGATGTTTCTAATGCCCCATACACATGGGACTAAGGAGCCTTCATGCTGATCGATGTAGTGTAGTACAGATCGCTCAGCATACATCGCTCAGCACACAGCAATGCAACAGTGACGTGTTCTGACTGATCTGTTATGGCCTGTGTTCTCTGGTTATACTGCAGGCTTGAATGATCTAACCTGCAATAGCGATGTGCGGGACTATGCATCGCCATTGCTATGGGGCATACACACTGAACGATTTGTGCTTCATTTCTAAGCGATATCCCTGTGTGTATGCCCCATAATATTCTTTCTAGATATGTTTGTGTAACAGAGGGTTTCATTTTATTTAACCACTTGAGTGGTATGCCCGGAAAATTCCCGGGCTCAGCTGCGCTGCCGCAGCGGGCTGAACCGGAAATTTTCCGGGGCTTACCACTAAGAAGAAGTTGTGCACCAGTGTTGCCTGCAGCTGGACACCACTGGCGCTTCACCTGGCAGGGCACCCCCCCAGTGGCAGCTCCCCACTACCCACTCCTCCCACCACAGCCCCTCACCTCTCCGGCTATCGTATGCCGCCCGGAGGTCCCGTGTCCCAGCCGCCATTAGCTGTAGTAGTAAGCCGGCGACTGGCGGTAGGCTCGGGATGTTTGCCGCGGCTCAGAGGGACTCGGGAGTTTGGGCACCCGAGTCATTCCGAGCTGCCCCGATCATCCCTGAACCCGCCACATGTTAAAAATGGCTGGGGCGGGGGAAGGGCAAGGAAGCTCCTGCTTGAAATCCCGGAGCAAAGATTAGGGGGAGGGGGAGCAACGGGGAGGGTGGTCCACGGCTCTGTGGTGAGTTCTGCTGGGGCAGGACAAACCTGCCCTGGTAGGTTTGTCCTGCCCCAGCAAAACTCATTACCCAAGGGGTTAAATCAAATTAAATGTTGCTAGCATGCAGTGCTTAAAGGAAGGTGCCCACTTTTTTTTTTTATTAATTGTGGCAAGTTCCAAAAAAACTGTGATAAGTTGCTGCAAGACCAATGTACTGTGGTTGATTTGCAAATGATGCAGCTCAAATATGTACTGCATATGTTTATTATTTTAAAATCAGTAATTGTAGCATGTAGTCTGGACAAAGCTGAAATAAACATCAGTGGGGAGTTGTGTCCAGGGGTGTAACTCCCAGTCAGTGTCGGACAGGGGCATGAAGGGCCCACCAAGGAAATGCACTCACAGGGGCCCACCAAGGGACGTGTTCTTTTTGAAGGGGTGTGGCCACCTGACCAAAGAGGTGTGGCTATACACTGCAATTTTGGGCCAATTTCATCCGATTTCGGCACTTTGGACCGATAATAGGCAAAATCGGTCCAAAATTGCAGGTGTGTGACATCTGATCCATAAATCCCCCACCCTGATAATAAAGCGCATAGGTCCCACAGATAATACAGAAAATAGCCACCCCCCCAGATATTACAGCACATAGGTCCTCCACACACAGATAATAGTACAGCACATAGGTCCCCCCACATATAATAGAGCACATAGGTCCTCCCCACCCAGATAATAGTACAGCACATAGGTCCCCCCACATATAATACAGCACATAGGTCCCCCCACTGAAATAGTACAGCACATAGGCCCCCCATATAGTACATTATAGGTCCCCCACTCAGATAATAGTACAGCACATAGACCCCAATAAAATACATTACATAGGTTCACCCACTCAGATAGTACAGCACATAGGCCCCCCATATCATACATTACATAGGCCCCCCCACTCAAATAGTACAGCACATAGGCCCCCCATATAGTACATTACATAGGTCCCCCACTCAGATAATAGTATAGCACATAGGCCCCCAATAAAATATATTACGAAGGTCCCCCCACTCAAATAGTACAGCACATAGGCCCCCCATATAGTACATTACATAGGTCCTCCCTACCCAGATAATATGGCACATAGGTCCTCCCACCCCCCCCCCCCACACACACACACACAATACAGCACATACCCCTAAAAAAAAGAATATAAAAAGTTAATGCAGCACATGGTTAGGTTAGTTACCTACCAGTTTGCAGAGGGGGTCCAAAATGCAGCTCCCTCTCCACCAGCTGGGAGGAGACCTCCCGGGACATCTACCCCTGCAGCCCCGCAGTTGTCATCCTGCACCGGCGGAGGCGGTGACCGTGTGGGCGGGGATCTGTGGTTGGGGCCCCGGCGGCGGCTGCTCCCGTCCTGTACAGAGTCTGATGTGCTGCACCGGCAGGCCAACTGTGCAGCATCATGGTGCCTCTGATGTCATGACGCAGCGTGACAGGGTCCCAGGCAAGGCTACTCTGCCCCTGCTTGCAGCTGCCGTGTCAGCCAATAGCTATTGCTATTGTGACGGCGGAAGGGATAAAGAGCGATAGACCCACCCCTAAACAAGTGGGCAGGGTCCAAAATCACCGGGGACCATCGGGGGATTCCCTGGTTCCCCGCCATGCCAGTCCGTGCCTGCTCCCAGTGGCAATGGAGACTCCTGTCTCTGGGTTTCAAACTGTAAAAGTGCACCTCCATTTCTGCAGTACTGTAAGATGGGACCCACCAGTGAATACTGATTCATGCTTCAGATGGCTGAATCTTGTCTCTGACCTGACCCACCAGCCATTGTCACAAATTGGCCATTGTCACAAGTGGAGGGGGGAACCAAATTTTAACTGGCCTCCGGGCAGCTGGGATGAACTTATATCTCTGGATGTGTCACTTATTGTAACCTATCAGAAGATGATAATGTGATTACCATCACATTTGAATTCTTACTTACAGTATGTCACAGGCTTGTCTGTTTGTGTTTCCGGTAGTGACCTGGGTGAGCCAGTGGAGGGCGCAGGGAACCGGAAGCTAGGTGGTTTCAGGTATTTAGAACTCATGCACTAGGATGCAGTGGTGATATCCTGTCAGAGACACACAGAATTAGCGAGACCCAAGGCAGAGGCACAAAGTCTAAGCTGTCAGTGGTTTTCACCAGTGACCCCCCACAGGGGGATATGGACTTCGCTGCGACTGATGGCAAGGTTGCGGCCCTCTGCCCTGGTTATTCTGTGACAGGCAAGAGTGATTCTCAGAAGGATGCAGAGTGATGATGATAATGGGATGCTTTAATCATCGATGTTAGATCGATGGTACTGAATGATGTATAGCAACACTGGGGACACTGGGAAATACAGGGGAATGACAAGCATGGAGGCAAAGATGGAGCAGGACTGGGTACCAATGATGTGGCCTGGGAGCTTGTTGATGGTATTCAATGGTGGGGCCTGGCAGCCGGTTGATGGTATTCTATATGGGAACCGACAGGTATCTGGAGACTGTGCTGATAACCCTGGACTGTACTCAGAGAGCTGGATCACACTAGAGTTAGAATAGTGGGGCCAAATGTAATAGGGTGAGAGTTTCAGAAAGTGAGAGATTTTGGGAGAGTTTTCCCATGTTTTTTTAAAGCAGCAATCAACTGCATGGCAAAATCAACCTGGTTTTGCAGTGTATTTGATTGCTGCTTTAAAAAAAGGGGGAAAACTCTCCCAAAATCTCTCACTTTCTGAAACTCTCACCCTATTACATTTGGCCCGTGGAGTTTTCTGGCAGCAGTGAAATAACCAGGTAAGCGAGCAGGTAACAGCAGGAAACAGGTAACCGGATCTCTGGAGTAAACCTGGAGCTGTGACCTGTTGCTGGAGAACTTTCAAGAGAACTGACAAGTTTGTTCAAGGCAAGGAGGAATCTGGGAGGCTGGCTTATATTTCCCCCAAGGGGCTGCTGATTGGCTGCAGCTTGCAGCAGCACACACATAACCAGAAAGTATGCATTACATTTACCTGGATCACTTGACTCGTTGCAGCAGCAGCACACACAGAACCAGGAAATACACCTTGAGATTTCTGCCAACACCCAATGCCTATTGTCATTATTGAATGGTTAATTGTCATAAAGTAAAACTTTTCTACATCTTACTACAGTATGTCCGGCTGTGTGACAACCATTGTGTTCTCCACTACATGCTCCCTTCTTGCTCAATGATGCTCCTCTTTCCTTGGGTTAATGATATTCCCCCTTCCCATTTAAGTGATATTCCCCCATCCCCCATCGTGTCAGCCTTGGCCCCTTTCCCCAGTATCAGCCATGTTCTTCTTCCATATGTGTGAGCCTTGGCCCTGTATCCCCTTTGTGAGACTTGACCCATCCCCCCTCTATCAGCCATGTCCCCCTTCCCCAGTGTCAGCCCTGTCCCCATTCCCCATGTATGAGCCCTGAAAGCCCCTCCCCATGTAAGTGCTATCTTTGTTGGGTCACATGCCATTTATGTTGGAAGACTAGTGCCCACTGCTGTGCTTGCTGCTCTCCTTGGCTCCCTTCTCCACGTGTAGAGACAGAATGCATCACCCTCCTCCGTGCATAACATTCTTCTACCCTGTCAGATCCTTAGTGCAGACTGCGGATAACCTCAGAGTTTAGGTCACTGGGGGAGTGCCGTGCTGCTGCTGCTGCTGATCAGCGCTCCTCTGTCTCTGTTTGCAATGCAATGAAGCAGGCAGCGGCACCTGGCACAGAGGAGGAAGGAGGAGAGGGGGCTCTCTCCTTCTCAGCTCTCAGAGCTCACACTCCATCAAAGCCACCCTCCATACACTCCTGTTCCTGCTGCCCACTGCACTGCCTGTGTAAATGGTAGTGGGCAGCAGGCTCTGAATCACCAATGAAGGTGGGACGTGGCCCACGTGGGAGACTCTGGCCAGGGGGCTAAATGTGTACAGCGGGCTGTGGATGAACCCTGGGCAAGGCTGTGCAGTGAAGGGGGTGCTGGCGGCCATGCGGGCTATGAGGACAGACAATTGTCCCCATAGCACCCCCCTGATGGTGGACCTGAAGCCACTATAATTAGAGGTGTCAAGGGTTAATGCTGCCCTATATGGGACTGCAGCTGTTGTAATTCCACAAGGGTAAATGCTCAGCACCCGTGTGGCATAGTCTTTTAACAAAGCATTATTTGTTATTTTTATAGCGCATAAAGTTACATGTATTGCTTATCTGTGTTACTCTGGTGCTGCCTGTGACCCTAGTAAGGTAACATGGTGTGTTGCCTCTCTGAATATGGTTAGGGATTAAATACCTGAAATCCAAACTTATATCGAATCCATAGCTCTTAATATGGAACACTGAAGTCTTGCTTCATTTTGAAATCTGAGCAAAGCAGGAAAACCCAAGTGCATGTATTCTCTAGTATCCCAGATGTTCCAATAGGCCCAGTTTTTAGAATATCGAGCCTGCTCATCTGTATTTGCCATATTTCTGACTTTATTAATATGCAGTCCTATTAGCAAACAAATATGTTAGACAAGACAATATTTTACTCTGTTATCTGTTTGTATTGTACATTGTAACATAAATTTTTAAAGCAATACATGTAATCACTGTACATACAGTATAATCTTTGTTCTTATATAAAGAATGTACTACCCATTCTATTATTACAGCTCAAAGTGTAAAACTGATAATGAAAATCATATTAATTCGGAAATTTAGATTTATCACTTACACTTGTACTTTCATTTTTAGATTCATTCTGCCATAAAAATAATTGATTTGCGAAAACGATGAAATCCAAGTGCACATAACATTTTCAGCTCTATGCACTAAATACAACTATTTTCAGAGTAGTTTTATTTTAATTGCAAGGCATTGGGCAATAACAAGGAACAACTGACCAATTAAAACTTGTTGAAATATAAGTCCATATAAATAATTTTTGTCTACTGGTTAAGGGTAATAAATTAAAGCTGAGTACACACTTGAGTGACAGAATGCCTGTTAGCCCAGATTGCATGTACAAACTGGGTCACTGTTAATAAAGGATGGAACAATCAGGAAGTCGGTTTGAGGGGGTTATTCTGGTTCCCTTGCAAAGGCAAATTCCTTCTTAAATGGATAAAACCATGTGCACTGCAGGTGAGGCAGATGTAACGTGCAGAGAGAATTAGATTTGGGTGAGGTTTTTTGTTTCTTTTTAGGGAAAATACTGAATATTTTACACTGCAATATAGATCTCACTTTGAAGTAAAATCTAATTATCTCTGCATAAGTTACATCTGCCTCCAGGATGCAGTCAATTTACCTACAATCAAAATCCCGACGGTCAAAATATCAGCAACCATTGACCGATGGTCAAAATACAGACAAGGTCAAAATACTGACATTTAAAATACAGACACGGTCAAAATACCAACATTTAACTTGCTCATACTTTACCATCCCAGTGGACATGGAGGGGGGATACAATAGTGCATGGCGAGCATAGCGAGCCATGCGAGGGGACATGGACTGTCCATGTCCCACCAACATGTGCTGATAGGTGGAATTTCATGCCCTACCATCTACTAGGGCGTGGAGGTAGAATAAAATAGCTAGCCATGCGAGGGGACACGGTACACTCATACAGGTTTTATGTCGACCTATGTCAACATACAGACCAACAAAATATGAATAACTTGTGTATACTTTTTGACCTGTGTGTGTATATATATATATATATATATATATATGTGAAGAAGGAGGAAATGGCGCAATAACGTCAGTATAAAAAAGATTTTACTTGGCATAATAAATAGATCACATACATGGTAAAAAACAGCAAACAGCTTGCCCAATGAATAACGATCCTTCAGAGATAGCCTGGAGTCAGCAGAAACCGGGACTCAGTTTCCCACCGTCGGCGTCTCTAATCTCGGACTAGGAGAGACCAGGAAGGTCTGTGCACGATGATGCCGTGAAGTAAACCACGCCTCTACGCGTTTCGTCACTCGTCTGACTTCGTCAGGAGGTGTGGTTATCCTTGGTCCTAGTGTGTCTTATATCCACCTCTCAATCAGCTGGTATTGATTGAGATTGGAGTCACCTGGATAGCAATCATTCATCTAACCTTTATATCAAGTGGCGTGCCTGATCTCAACAGACACCTAGGTTGTAAGTTGCTGTACCAGCAGGAAGTAATGTGGCTTCCACATTACTTCCTGCTGGTACAGCAACTTACAACCTAGGTGTCTGTTGAGATCAGGCACGCCACTTGATATAAAGGTTAGATGAATGATTGCTATCCAGGTGACTCCAATCTCAATCAATACCAGCTGATTGAGAGGTGGATATAAGACACACTAGGACCAAGGATAACCACACCTCCTGACGAAGTCCGACGAGTGACGAAACGCGTAGAGGCGTGGTTTACTTCACGGCATCATCGTGCACAGACCTTCCTGGTCTCTCCTAGTCCGAGATTAGAGACGCCGACGGTGGGAAACTGAGTCCCGGTTTCTGCTGACTCCAGGCTATCTCTGAAGGATCGTTATTCATTGGGCAAGCTGTTTGCTGTTTTTTACCATGTATGTGATCTATTTATTATGCCAAGTAAAATCTTTTTTATACTGACGTTATTGCGCCATTTCCTCCTTCTTCACATATCCAATTGGGACATCTGAGAGCCGTGGTCTTGCTCCCTGAGGAAAAAGGCTGCAGGCATACAAATTAAAAAGGAGAAAGCACTATTCCACCCTTTGGTGACTGTGCGCGGTTGGAGCTCCAAATACTCCATATATATATATATATATATATATATATATATATGTCGGTATTTTGACCTTGTCCGTATTTTGACCTTATCTGTATTTTGACCGTCGGCCAATGGTTGTCGGTATTATGACCGTCGGGATTTTGACCATCGGTATTTCATACCGAATCCCTGCCCCCTTTCAGTGCACATGGTTTTGTCCAGTTGAGAAGGAATTTGCCTTTGCGAGTGAACCAGAATAAAGGACTATTCAGCGTGTGAGAGTGCATATTGAACATACACACTGAGCAAAGTAGGCGATATGTCATTACGAAACGGCACATTGTCCCAAAATTGATCCATGTTGTACCCATCTTAACATATTAGAATTTAAAAATGTATACAGAATTTGGCTGATATTTCTCAAATGTTGGGCTTTCTTCAAGTAATTTATATTGTGAAACTCAAAGTAGAAGAACGAATAAAAAAGCTGCAGGCAGAATACGATAATAAAATAATAATTAAAAAACATATTCACATTAGCAAGCCTTTAAAACATAATGCTGCAGAGAGGAATCTGACAAGGTATTGCAATATCCCACTTTCTAGTGTGAATTATTAGTAATAGCTCTATTCATGTAAAGCATTCAATGGCCTTTGCAAAAATCCTAACTAATTTCAAAGTATTCAATCTAAAAAAATTGTATTATTATTTTCAAATTATGTTGCATTAATCGGTCACTCAATTGTGATAATTTTTCTAGATTGTGTCTAAGTACAAATAAATTCAGTTCTAAGAGGGAAATGTATACCGTACAGACAATTATTTTTACATTGGAGAATTATTTAATTCTGCAAATATTTTTTTAATGGTATATAGATTTCAAGGGTGACATTTAATAGGATGCGAGTTTTAGTAACATTTCAAAATCGCACTGTATCACACTTTTTGAAATCACATTTTTCTCTAAAACCGATTATTCAATGGGATGCGCTAATGTGGCCAAAAAGTGCGGTGAAGTGTGAAGAGATACGATGTGGTGCGAATTTATGACAAAGCAATGTGCGATTCCGGCGCAGGTCATGTGCGATTTTCTGACCAACTGGAATGGGAATTACAACACTGCCTCCGCATGCTAAATAACCCCCTAACCTATTGGCCCACCTAAGTCCCCTACAATAGAATAGAATCAACTTTATTGGCCATGTATGCTTGGGCACACTAGGATTTTTTGTGGATTACAGTGCACCATCAAACAGGGGTAAGGGGGGGGGAAGACATTACATACATTACATTAAGACATTGCATGCATTCCTTTTCTAGCTATGACTATGGTGGATAGGTCGCCAAGTAGGGTCACCTTGTTTGGCTGCTGATATTGGGATTACATTCCCTTTGATTGGATTGTTCAGGTGATGGACAGCTAATGGAAAGAAGCTTCTTGCGGATCTGGACGTTTTGGCGGGAATATACCTGAACCATCTTCCGGATGGTAGGATGTTAAACAGGTTGTGTATGGGATGCAGCTTGTCCTTCGTGATCTTCTCAGCGCGTTTCCTTACCCTGGATGAGAACAGACCCCTTATCAGGTGGAGGTTGGTCCCCATGATCCTTTCCACAGTCTTCACTACCCTCTGCAGTTTTTGTTTGTCATTCTCGCTTGCTCCACAATGGCAGAGTAGAATACGCACAGCAGCTCCTGTGGGATGTTGAATTTCCTGAGTTGCCTCAGGAAGAACAGGTGCTGTTGGGCCTTTTTGATATTTGTGGTTATGTTTAATCCCCTTCTTAAATCGCTGGACATGGTTGTTCCTAGGATTTTAAGGATTAAACCCGCATCACCACTGTGTTGGCTATTGTTAGTGGGACCAGTGCATTTTGTTTTTTCCTGTAGTCGACCACCATCTCAACTGTTTTGGTGGGGTTTAGATCAAGGTTGTTGCTGCTGCACTACTGTGTCAGCTTCTCCACTACACGCCTGTATGCAGTCTCGTCACCATCCTTGATTAGGCCGATGATAGTGGTGTCATTTGCGAATTTGATGATTTTCACTGACTGCTCAGCTGAGGTGCAGTCATACGTGTATCACACCCCCTATATAAAAAGGGCACACCTTGACCTTTGAAAGGTAGTAAGGTGAGGAGAATGGACAGGAGAGGAGCAGTGTCAGGGAGTGCAGGTGGCAGAGGCAGCAGTGGGCCAGTTATAGCCAGCAGCAGCACCAGAGGAACCAGGGGGAGAGCCAGCCAAGGCACACTAAGAGCCAGCAGTGTGAGAGGGAGAGGGAGCACTTTGCCAGCCGGCATGGCCACAACAAGGCCTGGACCAGGGCAGATAACAGAGGAGCAGGCACAGCAGGAGGAGGTGGAGGACCCTCTTGCCTCCCAATCTCATCCCCTCACACAGGAGGACCTGTTCAGCACACTGGGCCTTATTTTGGTTCATTCTTTCTGACAAAATCCTTCTTAGATGGGCAAAAACCATGTGCACTGCAGGTGGGGCAGATGTAACATGTGCAGAGAGAATTAGATTTGGGTGGGGTTTTACTTCAAAGTGAGATCTATATTGCAGTGTAAAAATAAAGCAGTCAGTATTTTCCCTGCACAGAAACAAAATTACTCACCCAAATCTAATTCTCTCTGCACATGTTACATCTGCCCCCCCTGCAGTGCACATGGTTTTGTCCATCTAAGAAGGATTTTGTCAGAAAGAATGAACCAAAATAAGGCCCACAGTCCGAGGAGGAGCTGCAGGAGGGCCACATCTCTGTTTCTACCCCAGCACCTTATTCATGTAAGCTTGTTTTTTATTTATTCACTTTATGCACTTTAAATAAACTCCACAATTTTCATTTTAATTGGAGTTTTCTTTCTTATAAAAAAAACGCACATGTTGGGATTACACATTGGTACTCATGGGAGACAACCGCAGAGGGTCTAATTTGCATTGTCCGGGTAGCAGCCTGGTAACCATGAGACCATTGCTAGAGAGCTACTAACTATGTATACTCACTTAGGAATACCGAAAGTGGTCTTAATGGACCAAAGTGCACCTTTTGTTTTCTAAACTCATGAAGGTTTATGCCGGTTGCTAAAAGAAGATAGGATTACCACCTCAGTGTACCACCCGCAAACAGATGGCCTGGTAGAAAGGTTTAATAAAACCCTTAAGCAAATGATAAAGAGGGCGGTGTCACAAGAATAAGGAGATTGGGATCTGCTCCTACCTTATTTGATGTTTACAGTCAGAGATGTACCCCAATCCTCTACAGGGTTTAGTCCCTTGGTGCTCATCTATGAAAAACAGCCCAGATGTATCCTGGATCTCTTGAAAGACGGGTGGGAAGAACAACCATGCTAGGACCCTAACATTTATCAGTTTGTAGCCCAGTTATATGGCCGTCTAAGGCAGATAGTGCCACTCCTTAATGAAAACATAGAAAGGCCCAACAATGTCATAAACAAAGGTATGATGTTACCTCAGTCAACCGATCTTTTATCCACAAGACAAAGTTCTGGCACCCACCACAGAAAGTAATATGTTTGCACAATGGCAGGGCCTTTTTGAGATTATAGAGGTGGAAGGACCAGCCAATTGCAGGGTTCGACAGGAAGGTAGAAGGAGGGAGGTACAAATGTACCATGTAAACCCGTTAAAACCCTGGAAGGAAACTACCAGTCAGCCCTGTTTGGTAGCTAAAAAGGTTCCAGAATGCCAGGTACCCATTGAAGTCATGCTTACTCCTGGACAGAAATGGGAAGTGGTGAACTGTGTGTTTTCTGCCATTTCGGGAAAGACACAGATCATCAAACATGATGTTGTGATTCCACCCGGGGTGGTCATTATCGCATACCTGAAGCAAAGCAGGCAGTGGTAAAGCAGGAGGTGGAAAAGATGTTACGCCTAGTGGTTATGGAGGAATCCACCAGTGAGTGGAATAATCCAATTGTGTTAGTACCTAAGCCTTCAGGTTCTTTAAGGTTCTTCAATGACTTCAGTAAACTAAATAAAGTGTCCCGGTTTGATTGTTATGCTATGCCCTGGGTTGATGAGTTGGTAGAAACTTTTACATAAGGCCAGTTAGTAAATTAGGAATCACCATTCAACTGAATGGTTCTTCCTACTTGGATTATTTTGATGGCATATGCAATCGGAATTCTGATTAGGAATATGAATACTGTACGCCTCTCAAAATAATACCAATAGGTATATTTTGGGCATAGTAAATGCCCAAAATACTTGTAGGCAGTCGTATTTCCATACGAATGCCTACAAATATGCCTATTTCAGGCATATTCCCCTTAGTAGGTTCCCCCCTTGTCTAGTTTTTTTTAGCCATATGGCGTTAGATGCTATGGGTAGAAATTCCTGAGCTTTATTACTTTTAACTGAATTTTGCATCTTAATTCACTAGTAGTGCACAACAATGTGTGATGCAAGTTATTCATATTGGACCATGCCCTTTGTTTTTTTGTTAAGGGATTTATCCTTAACATAATAATGTAGTAAGATGATTTATGGATAGCTACAGATGGGGCAGGTCCCATCTTGGCAGGGGATGGCGATGGCGACGCCAGCCGCCATCCCCCGCCAGCACCATATCGATTGCGAGCAGGGGAAGCGCGTGCACGAGAGGCGAGCGTGTCCCCTTCTGACGGCGCTTCCACCTGCTCCCCCGGGTCCCTGCCGGCTTGTCGGCGGTAACCCGGGGTCCCCGCCACCTGCCCGCACCCCCCCTAACCCCCCCTAACCCTGTCCGTCTACCTGAGGCGGAGACAGACAGAGTTCGCGTCTGTCTGATGGCTGGTGAGGCTGCTGGCGGATCGCCAGCGGGGACGTTCTGGTGATTCGCCAGCCAGGAAGAGGCCTGCTCCATCTGTATATGTGGAAACATATGAATGTGTATGTGATTTTTATATATATATAATAATAGTAAATTAAGTTGCTGACTAAATCAGCATAAGTTTGGACAAAAAGGAAATAGATGTGAAATGTAGGATATAAATGTTTTGTTTAGAGATATGCAGGTTTGGTTTTACCCAGATTTATTCGTTCCACAAGAAGGATCTTATTGGCTACCCAAAATATGTGATAGCTGATAGCCAATTGGAAAAATTAGAACTTGCACTAATTTTGTCGATAAGAACCGAGTAAATCTAAACTGCACATTTCTACTTTGGTTAAAGTGTATATGAGTTTAATTAAAACGGTTTAAAAACAAAAGTGTTCAATTTATGTATTGTAATCTTGAAGGAAAATTAGCACCAAATATTCATCTCTTTTGGACATTACTGTAAATGGTTATCGTCTCTCCAGGTTGATTTAAATGTGTCAATTATGCACAACAATTTCACTGAGATCCTTAATAAGATTTTCAAGAAAAGTGATGAGAAACTGTATTGTATAAAGCTGAATATAAAAGCTTATATATGCTTTTTTTTTAAATACATGTTAATGCATACATTGCATTAATGTAGTATGCCTCAAATTGGAAGTCTGAACTGCTACACAGAGCAAGCCTTAGGTATAGGCAGAGCCAGATTAAGGTCTAAATGGGCCTGGAGCTGAAAATGATCAAGGGCTTATTATGCGCAATAAAAGGGGTTGTGGCCAGCACCTAATAATGTGGGTGGCGTGACCAGTGTTCTGTTTGGGTGGTCTGCTCATGGGTGTGTCTCTATTTATGTAAATACTTTCAACTAATTGTATATGCCTGGAAAAGGCAGGGGGCTGGCATTAGAAAAATGGAGGGAGATATATTGGCGGGTGCACTCCAAAGGTGCACCCGCAGGACGTCGATGTCCTAAGATACTTACGGGGTGAGGCGGCACTCCAGTCATAAAAAAATACTGAAAACCGAAACTTGGTTGACAATATGTCAGCACCTTTTATGTGGTAACCTAAGTTTACCACACCATATACCCCTTATACAAATCATGCAACACAATAGTAACCCCTTACACTGTACTTGCTTCTTACACATTATGCCACATGGAATGAGACAAAATTCACACCGATCGAGCAAAAATTCACACTATGGCAAACAGATTGAGTCAAACTTCACGTTATGCCACACAGATTAAGGCAAAATTCACATTTTGCCACATGGATTGAGCCAAAATACACACTATACCAGGCATGTCCAAACAGTGGCCCTCCAGCTGTTGTGAAACTACACGTCCCAGCATGTCTTGACATAGTTTTAGCATTACCTGATTGCAAAACTGTGGCAATGCATGATGGGACTTGTAGTTTCACAGCTGGAGGGCCATAGTTTGGACATGCCTGCACTATACCAAACAGATTGCGCAATAATGCACAATATGCTTCATAAATAGGGGCATTGCGCACCAAAGGTGCACATTAAAAATTTACACCATAATGCCCATTACATGTTAAGCCTCACACCATAATCTCCATTCTGTATTAGGCCAAACACCATAATGCCTATTAAAAATGATGCTACATAAGTGCTGCTTACCTACATGTTCATTGCCAGGGGTTCCATGTTCTTTGCCAGGGGTTCCATGCTCATTGCCAGGGGTTCCATGCTCGTTGCCATGTGGGATTACATGCTCATTAACAGCCGGGCAGAGAGCAGGGGGCTGCCCGGCTGTATTCAGAGCACTGCATGTCCCGGCTATTTGAAATAATACCCCTTTCATACCAGAAAATGCAGGGAATATGGTCCCAGGATCATGCAGGGACATTCTTGGACTGGCCCCTTTTACACCAGCCTAGTCCCTGCATTTTCTGGTGTGAGGGGGAGAGAAAACCACCCGCCCCCTTTAAACAACCAGCTATATCTTCGGAACCAACTGATCCATTTACATGTAGCCTTCGAATGATTTTGGTCCCGTGAACCTGGGCTGTTTGGTTCCAGAGAAATCTGTCCTCAAACAACATGAACAGCCATGAAATTACATTTCAGAAATGAAAAAAAAAAAATAGCTTTACCTGCAATATCTCTAGAACCAATGAACCCATATGGACCTGGTATCAGATTGAAGGCCCAGCGATTTGGGTTCAACTGAGATCAACCTCGAGTTTCTGTGATGCTGTAGGGGGGATCTGGCAGCCGTTGGAACAGGGTGGAGGTCGGAATTAGCGGGTCCCATGTTATCCCATGGGGAAAACGTTCCAGGTTTGCTTGGCCGTATCTCCGGTTCCTGGGGGGCTAGCGATGCGGGCTGATCTCGTTAGAAAGCCCTGAACCTCAGCTACAAAATGGGCCTATTTGGAGAGTGGGCCTGGAGCTAGAGCTCCATCAGGCCCATTGTTAATCCGCTCTGGGTATAGGCAATATAGGCAAATGCCTAGGGCATTTGGAATGCTTAAGGGCATTCATTGCCAGCTTAGAAATGTTCAGCTGAACAGTTGACAGCAACCGCAGTTGCCCCGCTGGCACAATCGAATCTTACGATGCCCATCACCATTACATTGTGAAAGCAGCAGCTTGTCCCTCCCTTTCTCTGGGAATACCAGTCTCCAAGAATGCTGGTGCAGGAAGTGACAAAATGGCATTACCATAGTGGCCTCAAATTAGAGAGAGCGAAACAGACACAATTGGCAAGCACCAATCATAAGTTTAAAATGCTTTATTAAATAAAAGTGAGGAGTGGGTTGGGGGGGGATCAATAGGAAAAGAGAGAGAGGATGAGAGAGTGGGTGAGAAAGAGGAGAGAGAGATGGAGAGAGTGAGGGCGGAGGGATAAAGACAGAGAGGGAGAGAAATAAACAGAGAGGGGAGAGAGGGGCATAGCATTACGTCATTACAGTTGAGCACAGCGGTCAGTCACAGGGCTCTGATGGGGGCAGGCACATCACGCCATCAAGCCCTGCCCTATAAATACCCACAAATCACATCATAGATGGGTGCAGGCCAGGCTGGGGAAATCTTTGGTGGGTAAAAATTTGCCATGGGCCCCACTAATCCTCTGCGGCTGTAGCTTGAAGGGGTCAGGAGGAGGGAGCTATGCCAGTGGGAGTGAGAAACTGTGAGCTTCAAAGGCATACTTTAGTGGGTGCAGGGGAAGCTGCAGGCCCTGAAAAAGCTCAAGCCCAATAGCAGCTGCACCTCCTGTGACCTTGGTAGTTACACAACTGGCCTGTACACATTTGTACAGTACCTCCCAGATTCAACTTGGTGACTAATTTAGAAATTAAAGGCAATTTATTGTGGTTTACCTAATGTAATCTATATATAAACTTAACCACCCTCTACTGTGCTGAGGCATTCCAAGGATTAGTTGGAATTTAGGAGACTCTACCACATAAATAATTAGAAAATTATGTATGTTCATATGCAATGGAATGTAAAATTTCATCAACTGGTCAGTTGTAATATCGTTATAAGGTACTCTTTACCTAGCACGGCGCCCATCGCGGTCATTGCGGGCATTGAATGCACTAAAAAATCGGGTGCGACGCGACCGACGCGATGCCCGCGATTTCCCATAGGGACCAATGTTAAATTTCTCAATTGACCCGATTTTACTGTTCAATGCCTCAATTGACACGATTTTTCCATAGGAATCAATGTTAAATGGCCCACAGAGGCCAAATAGCCACCCTGAAGTGTGAAATGGCCCCCACAATTGTTAACGCCACCCCACGATCAACGTGAACCCGAAGCGTGGCGAGCGCAGCGAGCCCGCGAGGGGCGGCGGTACGCGTCCTACGACTTTTTCATACCCCCACTATCCACGTCAGCGTGGAGTTGAGAATAGAATAGTGTGGCGAGCGCAGCGAGCCACCGAGCCCGAAGCGTGGCGAGCGCACGAGGATACCTGTGAAGCCCGCGAAGGGACGCGTTTACCTGTGAAGGTATCCGCGTCCGCTCGCCACGCTTCGGGCTCGGTGGCTCGCTGCGCTCGCCACACTATTCTATTCTCAACTCCGCGCCGACGTGGAAATTGGGGGTATGAAAAGGTCGTAGGACGCGTACCGCCGCCCCTCGCGGGCTCGCTGCGCTCACCACGCTTCGGGTTGACGTTGATCGTGGGGTGGTGTTAACAATTGTGGGGGGCCATTTCACACTTCAGGGTGCCTATTTGGCCTCTGTGGGCCATTTAACATTGTTTCCTATGGAAAAACCGTGTCAATTGAGGCATTGAACAGTAAAATCGGGTCAATTGAGAAATTTAACATTGTTCCCTATGGGAAATCGCGGGCATCGCGTCGGTCGCGTCGCACCCGATTTTTAGTGCATTCAATGGCCGCGATGCCCGCGATTTTTTTACCTACGATGCCCACGATCAAAATCGTGGGCGCCGTGCTAGGTAAAGAGTACCCGTTATAATTATAATTTACAGTAGATGGCACGTTCTCCTTTTTAATGTACATCTACTCTAAAATAAAGTCACAAAGGAGTCCTGTAAAACTTTCACAGTGTCAAGAACAAAGCACTCCTAAATGCTAAATTATATTAATACAAATGTTGCATATTGCTTAAATGAGGTGCTAAACATATCCACAAGCATTTACTTTCATAGGAGGTTGTGTGTTCCATCATAAAACACTTTCACAATGATAAAGTAACACAAGTGACATCATAATTCTTTAACTAGAAAGCTATAGATTACAGGTTATTTTACATGTAATAATGTCACGTGTGTATATTACAGTCACATGCACACACATACTGTTTGAACACACACCTTCAGATGTCAGCTATATTAAATTCAATAACTGTTTACTCATTCTGGGTATCTAAATAGGCATCTTTACCGTTTGCATAGTAGATTGGAAATTAGCATTTTTGTTCATTTTCCCATGTATGCACAGTGCCTGGAAGAGTAATACTCCATGCATATCAGATCAGCCAGCCTACATTTTTTGTGTAATATATTATTTGGCAATCTAAAATTTGTAATTTGCATGAAATTGCTTAATTAAAATACAGTCACTCAGGGTATTAATTTTTCTGTCTGGCAGTTCAATGTACTAAAGGCGGACTACTGAAAATGTGAAATCCTGTCAAATATAATAGTAAAATATTAACAAAAGAAATAATCTCCTGGCAACACAGTGAAAGTGTTAGAATGGCTTTCTTGTGATTCCAAGTTTAAATCAGAGGGTGTCACCAAAGGCGAAGAAGAACACATAAGAACAGCAGCAGCAAACTACCCCAGACAATAGAATATATGTTGATAAATAAGAAATCTTTATACACTAAACAGCAGATCATCACTATTTACACTGCTTGGGGTATTTGATAACAGTAAGCGTACCTACAAAATTGATCAAATCAATTATTTTCAAAGGAAACTTCTAGCTATACAAACAGTGTAATGACTAGCTTATTTTCCTGCTGCGAAAGTAATTTGTTTTTCATTCATTTATTGTATGTTCTCAGTTAAAGGTAAAGGTAAATGACATCTAATAAAATTTACTTTTAGTAGACTTTTACTGTGTCTGTTGAACTCCCTGAGTATACTGTATGTGCAGACTCCATACATTCTGTAATAAATACTGTAACAACATAAAATATATATTGCATTACTAAAGGTGACTTTTCTATTGATACTGTGGGGCATATTTAATAAAATATGGATATGGGAGCTACCCACAAATATTAAGTATGAAATATTCACAGATTTTTGTTGTCATTTTTTTTTTTTTTTAACTGCAATTTTAGGCCCCATGGATCCACTGGAATGTGAAGCTTAGCAGATAATTGCCCCAGTAACTAAAGCAATCTTCAAATGATGTTAGCCCATAGTAGCTTATTGGTATTTCATTATATATGTATTTCATTATATATGTAAATTGTACTACATGTATAGCATGAAAAAAAGACAAACTTTCAACAAAACTTTAAGAGAATAAACAAAAATACAATAAAGCAACATTGTAACACATAACCTTTATCAGGCCAATCTTTGCTATTTCCATTAAGAATACATTTAAGAGGACAAAACCTTTAGAAAATTAAGGGACCTTTAACAAAGTAAATGGTCACCTATAGATCTGTAACTCCCCAGCCCACCAATTTCCAGAAGTGAATATCACATTTAAAAACATTAGATAATAAATAAAATCCATAACATTGTTTTGCATATTTTTGTAGAGGTTATAAGTAAATAGAGTCAGACAGGGTCACGGGTGAGTTGGGGTAGTACTGTAGATTGAGGTAGAGAAAGCTTGCATCGGTCCTGAATAAAGTATATGTAATTGGAATTTCTGTAGAAAATCTAATATGAGGTTCTATAATATAAAGGTTGATAAATATATAATCAGTTTTTTAACAGACAATAAATTTAAATTTACTGTTAAAACTAAGATTAACTTATTTCTGTAATTTGTTTGTGATTATTATTTTACATTTAACTAGCTTATAAATATTACAAATACTAATTTATTTATTATTTATTGACAGTTTCTTATATAGCGCACACATATTCTGCAGTGCTTTACAGAGAAAATTTGAACAATCTGTGTGATGTAGCTGTCTGTGTGGCTGCAAACACTGAGATTTTCCCTCACACTGCAGGCAAACTAGTTACTTTCTTTGTATCTGCAAAAGCTGCAGCTGGCATGCTGGTATATCTGGCAGTTTATAAACTATCTTTTCACTGTTCTGACTCAATAACCAAACTGGTTACATGTGTATTATTATGACGTCCAGTACGCCAGTTTCTTAGTGGGCTATTCTGCGTAGTGAAATCGCATCACATCGGATGGCACTTTTTCGTGGCATGCGATGAATGCAATGCGATCTCTCTAGTTAATTTACTCACTGCACCTTGTCCGCATATCGCATTGCACCGCATCGCATTACACTTAAAAACGCATGCGATTTTCTGTGTGTTGCAATTTACCACAAAACCGCCTGTGTATATGTATATGTGATGCAACTAAACACACAGTGTATATGTATATGTGATGCAATTGTATTTTTCACAACCCCACTATCCACATTATCCCGAAGCGTGGCGAGCACAGCGAGCCCCTTGAGGGGATGCGTTACGCGTCCTCCCGACCTTTTCATACTCCCACTATCCACGTCGTCGTGGAGTTGATATTATATAGTGTGGCAAGTGCAGCAAGCCACTGAGCCCGAAGCGTGTTGAGCACAGCTAGCCCCGCGAGGGGACGCGGATTACTTTACATGTATTCTGCGTCCCCTCGCTGCGCTCGCCACACTATATAAAATCAACTCCACGACGACGTGGATAGTGGGGGTATGAAAAGGTCAGGAGGACGCGGAACGCATTCCCCTTGCAGGGCTCGTTGTGCTCGCAATGCTTCGGGATGGTGTGGATAGTTGGGGTGTTTTGTGAACACATTCACACCTGCAATATCATACATCTGATACAGTAATGACGACATGTGTTAACGAATAACTGTAATTTACTTAATAAATAATAATGAAATAGTATAATACATAAATTCATCACATTAATTAGAATAAATAATGACAATAATAGCAATGAATCAAGTTACAAAATAACCACATTAATGAATAAAAATCATGAACAAGAAAAGAACATAAAACAGTCAATCTGCCTTTGGAAGGAGCGCAAGTGCTTGAAGGATGCGCTCAAATGGATTCCCTGCACCCAAAGTATTATGCCACCTGAACTTCTGCAAGTATGATTGTAAATGGTGACGTGCTGTGCCTCTTTGGCGCTTATTGCGCCATTTGCATGAGCCCCAAAGTCGCTCTATATTTTGTGTATGAACACCTGTGTCCGGGTCCACATGGTTAACTCTGGCATGATGATATCCAGCCTGTTCCAACTGGTCTGTACTGTAGGCCCGCCAGCATTCGGAATAAATAGTTGTGCCTGGCTCGATGTTATCATTTATAGCCACCATCAACGTGGTGGCATCCTGTTTGGCACCACAGTAACAAACAACTGATCACTTTCACGACAAATCCCTCCAAAAATCCATTGCTGAGGCAAAGCACGGCTGACATTGCTCTTTAACTTGAGAAATAAACTCTCATTGACCTCCACAATCTGCCCAGGATCACCGATACGCCGCTGGGGCTGCGCCATAAGGTCCATGGTGCAGGCCTCCCGCATCTATCGATCATTCAGGACCACAGTTTTATTTGATAATTGCAGCTGTCGCTCACAATAATCAATTGATGTGAGCTCCTTTGCCCAGGAATATATAAATCGAATCAAGGTGAGGAACGATAAGCGGCACCCTGGAAACCAATGGCTCAGGCTCACCTTCTGATGGCATGCTTTGATATGGCACCGCCACATGCACTCTTTAACTGACAACTGCATAGGGTGCCTGTTTGTACAATTCTGCGGCAGCAGATGATGGCGCTGAATCTTAGGCAAGCTGAACATATTTATCACAGGTACAGCCATTTCCAACAATTCTCCTGCAGGTTTGAGTGATGCTGCCATTCCTATCAGTAATTCACCTCAGACTGATTCTGACAGGGAGCGGGAATACTACCTCTGACTGACTACGCAATTTACATTATCTACCCTAATTCTGAAACCACAGTTACGCTAAATGCCTAACACACACCAATATAGAAGTACCATATTAACTACTGAAATCGCATCGCATTGCACGCATCACATGGCACTATAACGTGACATGCGATGCAATGCGATTTCACTACGGCAGCGTACGTATTCTAATTGGGTGCCCTGATAATACACAAGTACCCCAAGCTGTAAATGTAAGGCCTTTAAGACAGTTCATCTGTGTATGTCTGTAGTGAACCAGTACTTACACCAGGAGACTTTGTCAGACAGTGTCAACTCAACTGAAAAGGCATGTGTGAAGAATCCAGATGAGGGTTTATAGAATATGGATTTTCTTGTCATAATGCACAAAAACAGTAGGTGAAAAGCTAATAATTTGCCAAAGCTCAACAGGAATCAACTGAAGGTTAAAATGGCAGACACACAATGAGCTAGAGATGGGAAGAAAGGCAGGACCAATGACATCAGAGGCCCTACAGGAACCAGGAAGGACAATTTTCCCAAGATGCAAAGCTTTGCAATAGTAACAGAACAGCTTATGAAAACACATATGTCGTGGGACATGACAGGTCGACATGGAAAAAGTTGTCATTTTTTTTACTAAATTTGCAGCCAACATGTGCCGACCATCCACTAGGGCATGGAGGGAGCTCGAAGTCTGAAGCATTGCCAGCGCAGCGGTACACTTAGACCAGGGGTGTCAAACTCAAATTCATTGGGGGCCGCATCAGCAGTTTGGTCACCCTCAAAGGGCCGGTTGTATCTGTAGGACTATGTGTCCACTCTTTATTATCATAAATTATTGTCACTGCATTCAATTATTACTGTTTTTTGTAATAATGTAAGTAATAACTAGCTCTGAAAGCAGAAACATAGTCAGAATAATGACAATTAGATATTCAAATGTACAATTTTTTGAAAAATGATTTTGGGAGGAGTTACCTGGATAATACTTGAGAAAGTTCTCAGGAAAGATATTCCTTCCTGATAGGGGAGATTGGGGACCTGAAAATGACTTATTGGGCTAATATGAGCTGCTTGGATTTTGAGAAAGATGGAAATGGTCACATAGCTATCCTAACACGTCTTAAGTGGCTCAGTCGACCTGAACACTGTTTTGGCCTTGAAGTCAAGTTAGGAGGAGAGCAAGGCCTGGTGTGCAAATGTCACCCTCAGTGACAGATCCCCATGTACAGCGGCCAGCCGAGCTTGACACTACTAAACTATTCCAGTCAGCCTCCTCGCACACCCGGTTACCACAGGGAATCCAGCAGTAGTAGCGACCAATCACATACTTCCGTTGCTCCCATCCACTACTACCAGCGCGGATCGCCAGCTGCGTGATGTCCCAGTCCCAGCATTTCCCAGCACCAACCCCGCAGCTCCGGCTACATGAGCCGATTGAAGGGAGAGTGACGTCACACAAGTTCCACAACTCTATCTGGATGCATGCCCTGATTGGCTGCTACTCCATTCAGTAGTAGTGCAAGCCGTCAGACGTGCGGCATGATGTAGGAGTCACAGAGCTTCTGGTAGCTCTCATGCATCTCATGGGACACACTGCCCCTGCGTGCTATCTCCTAAGCAGACTGCAGGCCAGGATCTCAAAAAAAGAAGCGAGAATAAAAGGTGAAGGCTGGCGGCGGTTGTGCGGGACACATGACGAGGTCTGGCGGGCCGGATTTGGCCCGCGGGCCTTGTGTTTGACACCCATGACTTAGACAGTGTCCATGTTGACCTATGTCAACATAGACACCATAAAAACATTAAAAACTCATGTCGATCTTTTCCATGTCAACCTTTTTCCATGTCGACCTTTTAACCATGCAGACCTTTTTACCTGTCGACCATATGACTATCTATCATGAGTCAGTCTATGTTTTATACCATAACCAGATGATTTTGGTACCTACTTCCCTTTGAATATCTAGCTATTAATAAAACCAAAGCACAGCCTCAGTGGGAAATACAGCATAGGTGTGATGCACCAAACAAAAAATGTTGTAAAAAAACAGTTTTTGGGGGTTTTACTGCATTTTCATATGCAGCAAAGCCCCACTGCTGAGGCTTCGCCATGTGGGGTTTCGCCAGTTCTAGATGGTGTAACCCCATAGCAGCCTATGGGCTTCCCTTCGCATCCCCCGCAACCCCGCATGACCCCTTCCGATCCGCACTGCCCCTCCCCTCACTTCTGTTCGGGCAGCCTCCTGCTGTGCTGCCCGGACCAGTTACCTCCTCCTCCCTGCATCTCTTCCGGGTGCAGGGAGGAGGAGCTCTGGCCAAGCAGCAGCCGGGTAAGTGTTCAGCAAGGGAGGGGGGACCCGCTGAACAAAGCAAAGGACAACTCTTAATTCAAGAGCTGTCCTTTGCGTTAATAATTGCATATGTTAGTGTATATGTGATTATTAACAATGTCAATGTCGGCAATGTGTGGTGGAGGATGTTAGTGCATCTCGCCCTATATCTTCAAATGACATTTATGTCCCAGCAATGATATTCATTATATCTCACTGCTCATTGTTTCTCTAAATATTACCTTCATTCGAAGTTGCATTTTAATTTGTAACATGGGTTGTATTTTACCCAAACAAGCTCCTAAAGATATGGCCCTCAGTCTAAATATTTTTGGTGGAATTTCTCACATTTGGAGGATATCTTTAATGTTTTTTTGACTGTCCTATGATCAGAGGCGGGCTGGGCCGGGGGGCAGGGTGCCATTTGCCCCCCAGGCCAGTATAATTTATGTGTTGCAGGGCCGCCCACCTGACTACCAGAGGTACATGTCATAATGTTCCTTCCTGCCTCCTGCTGCTCGACATGCCATAGCCGATGCTCAGCTATGTAGTAACACGGGGCTAACAGATAATGGCCACCCCCATAGCTGGCTACAAAAAGATGGATGCCTTTGACCAGTGGAGAGCCAGGTTTTCTTTCCCAGCAATCCAAGAGGCCAAAGAGTGAAAAGGGGGCGGAGCTCATCGGGTTTGCTGCTAAATGTTAGGAAACCTTAGGAAGCCCCCAGAGTCCAGATTGCAGGAGAGAGAGGGCAGACTACTACTCCACTCCTTTAGAAACCAATGGGGCTGGCTGGGTTTACACAATAAAAATAAATGATCTACAGTATCTATATATATATAGATACAGAAGTACCAACACACTTGCCATTCCTAGGAATGGGGTGCAAACAGCACCCACATCCCAGGGTGGGGTGCGGTGGCCTGTCACCACACACTCTAGCAAATACAAACACCGGAGGCCCAGCACTCACTACAACAAACTGACTCACCTTAACATTCAAATAATCAATAAATAAATAATGGGGTTTTACTAAGTTACTAAGTTACTTGGCAGTTGAGCATTAACCCAGAAAAAAAACACATGTTCATTTTAGCTATGATGTGTAAGCAGGTGCCAGGTTCCCAAGAAACACAGTTGTTAGTGTAGGACTTGCAGTGAAATGGGGTCCCTTGGCGATGGGCTGCAAGCTTAAATGCATTGATCAATTCATGAACTAAAACCCCATTATTTATTTATTGATTATTTGAATGCTAAGGTGAGTCAGTTTGTTGTAGTGAGTGCTGGGCCCCCGGTGTTTATATATATATATATATATATATATATATATATATATATATATATATATATATATATATATATGTATATTATTTTTTGTGTTTGTATACAAGTTATATATGTTGGTAACTTTTTTTTTTTTTTTCACTTTAACTACGGTTTCCAATTAAGAAAAATTAGTTTTTAAGATTTTTTTTGCAGACATAGGGCCAGAAGCACTAAGCTTCCAAAGTGATACAATAGAGAGTGCTAAACAGCCAGCCAATCATCTCCTAAAAATGACAAAAAGAAGCAGCGCTGATATCTGACAATTAAATCAATTAAATATTATTTAATAACAATAATACACAATAAAATACATATATATTAAAAACAAGAAATAAATTGATGATGGACCTAATTTTTATAGTCACCAATTTTAGGATAGTTCAACCTGCACTGATCCTGGTAGGTAGGTGTAATGGAGTCCTTATTAGCCACTTTATGGTATCGATCGAGTCCATTTAAACATCATCAAGTAGTAACTGACAACAAAGAGATCAAGGAGACCATCACAATGAATCCAAATGGCAACAACCAGTTTTGGATTGTTAAGATACCAGCATCAGCATCTCATATGATGTTAGGATTCTGGTACTAGTGTTGTGGCCACTGGCTGGGTTTCCAGCACGGGCATTTGAACCATTGCCGAATTGCTGGCGTGGTGATTGCATTCCCTGCTAACAGTGTCAGACACTGACCATAGCTATGGCAAAACTGATGCCAGAAATCCTCAGTCACTATTGCCGTGAGTTAGTGGCAGCTGACAGGTGAGTGTAGTGCTGATGTTTATCATCAAAGGGGGAATACCCTGGTCCAATGTGTCCTTTTGTGAATAGTAGCCTCCGGCAGCTGGAAGCAATGCTACAGTTGTTGTATTCGATGCATTGACCATTTCTAAGTATAATGCACATGATCAGGATGTAGAGGTTGTGGCTTTGCAGCAATTATTTTATTTTACACTGGGCATACATGAGACAATAAGGTTGCGCATGTCATTAAAAATGTAACTGAGCTTGCCTTAGTTCACATGTGCCCTGTACTTCCCAAACCAACAAAGTATGGGAACTGCCAGGTAAGTAAGTATAATGCAATCCGGAGATAGCATTACGTTTGCTTCAAAAACTAATATAACTACCTTATGTCAGTTTTCTAAATAAACCTTTTACATATATACTTGTAATATTTTATACAATTGCCTGTACAGTCAAGGAAGTTATGTCTCATTTCCTGAACTTGGCACAGGCCTATAACATATAATACATTTTGAACACTAACTACTACACAAAAACTTGATGATTTTTGTAGCATTATGTATTTTACAGTAGGTCCCTATATCAGTAATACAAATATAATTAAAACTTATTTTCATATACAAGTGATCAAATATTTATATTACAATTATTTATTAATTTGATAAACCATTAACTTAGGATTTAAAAAAAATATATCATTAACACTTTGCTCTACTTTACTGTTGTGAGTTCTGAGTGCTGTAGTTTTGTATCATTCACCAGACACACAGCAACAGTGAGTGATACAGAGCTAATTAAATTCCCTTTACAGTATAACGAATGGTATCCATTCAAGAGCCCCTGATATAAGATGAAAAAAGGATAGAACGAAAAAAGAGAATGAAGAAAACACATCTCCTGTAGCTTGCAAACCAGAGGGATGCATAGTAAGCCTTTGCTGCCCTCAACAGCCTTTTGGTGTAAACACGCCAACCCTTTTTATTTCACAAAGTTAATTGGCTCTTTGATTTATCAAGAAAGATGTTAGCCTGAAAGGGGAGTAGCTGCAGAATGTTTGTCCAGGTAAAAATATGACTACATATTGTACAGTAGAAAACAGAGTTTTACAGATTGTGTATATTACCTGCCATTTTACCTCATACAATCACACATCTTTTATTAATACTTTATTGCTGCAATTTCATAAAATATTCTCAAATACATACATATATATATATATATATATATATATATATATATATATATATATATATATATATATTATACACATATATTTTACTAATTTTCACTTGCTAATTTCCCAGCAGATAAAGTGATCGTACTGCAGCTCCCTGCTGCCACAGCTGATCAAATGGAACAACAAGGGCAATGCCTGCTAATATGGGAAGCTATTTAGTGGCACGCTACCTTTTGAAATGATGATGATAATGGATTCAGTCTGCTCATTAATGGAGCCAGAGTGCTCATTAGAGTGAACAAACAAGCCAGGTTGTCAGCACTGAAAATGCCAAGTGCTTGTTTCTATTTTATCTGAGGAGTCTAGAGACAGTGATTTTACCACTTATTTCCCCTTTCTGTGCTTGACCCCCTAGCTACCCAGCATCAAAGTCCCTTGTCTAGAGAAGCTGTGTTTGTACTGTCTCTTTGGCTCATACATTGGTTCAAGGTCACATATATTATGTGAAAACTGTTATTTTTTTTATCCTAGACATTTCTCACCTTTTTCATTAGGTAAAAACAAGCAGCATAATGCAAAGTGGCCCATTTTCAAATCATTGGTGACATACTTTAAACATGATATTACTTTACATACAGCTAGCTATACCATACAAAGATGTCTTTCCTGTACTGGTTTCTAAATGTTTTGTTCATAGTGCCTTTTAATATACTGTAAACGATATATTTACTATATAGTTAACTATGTATTATTATTTTTACTATTATTACTATTAGTTTTAGAAATTGAATTTATCTGTACAAAAGAAGTCATTTATTTCTAGAAACATATGAATTTATCGGTTGCACACCACATTCACCATTTAGTGGAGAGTTAATAATTAATATCCCTAAAATGACCATATAAACAGTCCTTGTCATTCATAAGTACAGTATAAAGAAATGATCTAATGTATACACATTGTGTATATATAGATATAAATATATATATATATATATATATATATATATATATATATATATATATATATATATATATATATATATATATATATATATATATATATAAACAAAACAGTGACCTACACTATAGATCCCCCGTTAGTGGGGGAAAAGGACAAGTAACAGAAGAAGTTATATAGAGCGCTAATGAATTCCACCACCTGATAGGATTATTATCCAATGTTCACATACAGATATAACGTAATGAGTACAATTGATTTGTAAAACAATATAAATTTTATTAAAAATCTTCAGTTAGACGTCATAATTTGCATCCATTTCTTTCTTTCAAAATGATGTAACCCTATGCGTTTCGTCTTTAAAAAGACTTCATCAGGGTTTTTTTTAAACACCAATAAAGCAATGATTTTGAAGTGAGGTGCAAATCAAATTCTTATCAAAGATCCCATGATTGAAAGTTAAAAAGTTCTTTAGGACATGTAGAGTGGTCATTGCCTCAAATAGAGTCCAAAATTTCCAATAGTCAGTCAGAAACTAATGTTAACCAAAATTTAATGAATTGGATCCCACCGGACTTATATATTAAAACATCGACGTGATAGTGCGTCTTCGATAAACAGATTGGGTAAAGAAACCCTGAACAAAATCAGTGCCTTGATTAGCTCTAGCTATGAATGCATCCAGCAGCAGACTGAATACAGTATATATATATATATATATATATATATATATATATATATATATATATAAACAATAAAATATTGGGTTACTGAAAACATTTTCAAACAAGATGAAGCAATTTAATCCGAAAATAAATATCATATACAGTATGCAATTGATCTAATTTATTATTATTGTTACTATTAATATTACTACTATTATTATAATTTAGATATTTAAAATAATTAAATTTTTAATGGATGTCCCGGCGCTTTCTTAAACTTAACTGGGGACATTTACAAAGATAAGAGTTTCTAGATCAAATGGGATGTTGCTATGGGCAACCCATTAGATACTAGCTATTATGTTCTTGAAGGTGCTAAATAAATAATATGTAGATTCTTATTGGTTACCCATGGAAACATCTCATGTGAAATAGGACTCCCATCATAGAAAATGTCCCCCAACATGTTTAAAACTGAGCTGATCATATTCTCAACCTCCCACATAACAAAACCTCCAACAATTTCGCTAGTAACGGAACAAATATTTCCTCTAGCACCCTTGTTTGCTGCCATGGCGTTTTTCTTGACACCTCCCTCTCCTTTAAACCACACATGCAACACCTCTCACAGACCCGTAGTTTCCACCTCAAACAGATTTCCAATATCACATCCTTTCTCACCCATGACACAAAAAAGTACCTCATCCACTTACTAGTCATCTCCAAATAGAAATGACTATAATCTCTTCCTTTTGGACCTTTCTGACAAATACCGGCACTTATATGTTAGTTGGGCGCCCACTATACAGTAGTTAGTACGCTCATACCCCCACTATCCATGTGAGCATGGAGATGATTTTATATAGTGTGGCGAGCACTGCGAGCCACCGAGCCTGAAGCGTGGTGAGCGTAGCGAGCCCCGCGAGGAGACGTGTAAAACTAAGAAAATAGCTTAGTGGGCACCCAACTAACATATAAGTACCCAAATACCTCTCTCTACTCCTATCTATTCTCAACGCTGATACCCAGCTTATATGCCTCTCCAAATGTACTATGTCCATCTCCCCTCTCTTACAAGCTCTACACTGACTCCCTTTCCCCTCCAGAATAATTCAAGCATCTTACACTCACTTACAAAACCACTACCCATTCCTCTCCCATCTACATATCTGACCTTATCTCTCTTTATACTCCCTCCCGCTCTCTTTACTCCACAAATGCACTCTGCCTCTCTTGCCAGCTGGTTAATTTCTCCTGTTCCTGCCTCCAAGATAATTCCATTGTACTCCTTATCTCTGGAATTCTCTACTTCTAACTAACAAACTCTCCACCCCTCTACAAGACTTTAAATCTGCTTGGAAGACCCAGTTCCTCATTAAATCCAGCCATACTGTATCTCATCACAACCTTCAATAATTGTCCTCAAAGAAACAGAAGAAAATGCACAACTCGAACCAGGGGCTGGCTGGCAACTTTTAGCCTAGGGGGCAAGTCCAGAGCACTGGCCCATAGCCCCCCCCCCCCCCCAACTTTCTGGAAGACGGAACGCTTGCGCGCGCCGGAGGCGCGCAGAAAAATTAGACTTGTGGCCTAACATAAGGGGGCGTGGCCTATTCCATGATTGTATTGTGTACCTGCAGATTGCCCATTGTGATGCTAATTACACATTATGCCGCACACCTTGATGCCCATTACACTCTATAATGTGATGGCAATTACCCAATGATCGCCACACTGTAATGCCCATTACGCCCCATAACATGATGCCCATTGCACTGCACAATGTGATGTCCACAGTGCCAGATTTGCCCCCACAGTGCCAGATATTCTGCCACAGTGCCAAATACACATATGCCCCCACAGTGCCAGAGACACATATGCCCCCACAGTGCCAGATATGCCCCCACAGTGCCAGAGACACATATGCCCCCACAGTGGCAGAGACACATATGCCCCCACAGTGCCAGAGACACATATGCCCCCACAGTGCCAGATATTCCCCCACAGTGCCAGAGACACATATGCCCCCACAGTACCAGATATGCCCCAACAGTGCCAGAGACACATATGCCCCCACAGTGCCAGAGACACATATGCCCCCACAGTGCCAGATATGCCCCCACAGTGCCAGATATTCTCCCACAGTGCCAGAGAAACATATGCCCCCACAGTGCCAGATACACATATGCCCCCACAATGCCAGATATTCCCCCACAGTGCCAAATATACACATGCCCCCACAGTGCCAGATATTCTGCCACAGTGCCAAATACACATATGCCCCCACAGTGCCAGAGACACATATGCCCCCACAGTGCCAGATATGCCCCCACAGTGCCAGAGACACATATGCCCCCACAGTACCAGATATGCCCCACAGTGCCAGAGACACATATGCCCCCACAGTGCCAGAGACACATATGCCCCCACAGTGCCAGATATGCCCCCACAGTGCCAGAGACACATATGCCCCCACAGTACCAGATATGCCCCACAGTGCCAGAGACACATATGCCCCCACAGTACCAGATATGCCCCACAGTGCCAGAGACACATATGCCCCCACAGTGCCAGAGACACATATGCCCCCACAGTGCCAGATATGCCCCCACAGTGCCAGATATGCCCCCACAGTGCCAGATATTCTCCCACAGTGCCAGAGACACATATGCCCCCACAGTGCCATATATGCCCCCACAGTGCCAGATACACATATGCCCCCACAATGCCAGATATTCCCCCACAGTGCCAAATATACACATGCCCCCACAGTGCCAGAAACACATATACCCCAGTGCCAGAATTTGCAACTCACCATTGTTGCTGTTTCAACTATATCTGCTGCTGCTGATGCTGATGCTGCTGCTGGGGGAGGGGGGGCGGGGGAGAGCGCAGTTCATGCCCCTCCTGCCCACACCCTGCAGCCCCAGTCCGGTGCAGGCCGCGCACCTCCTCCAGCTCTCCTGCGCTGGCCGCTGCTTCCAGAATCCAGAACACGGCCGCGGCTACAGGAAAATGGCCGCCGGCCTCCTGCACAAAGGATATGTCCTCAGTGCAGGGGGCCGGCGGCCATTTTCCTGTGGCCGCGGCCGTGTTCTGGAAGACGCGGCCAGCGCAGGAGAGCTGGAGGAAGTGCGCCGCGCGGCCCGCAGCAGGTGGCTGGGTAAGCGGCCCGGGGGGCACATGGCACCCTGCCCCCCGGCCCAGCCCGCCCCTGACTCGAACACAAATACAGTGGGGCAAAAAAGTATTTGCCAACTGAGGTTATATTACAAAGTATTGAGTTAAACTTTTTGATTGTCCAAATATTTATTTTCCACACGAATTTAGTAGTGTTTGCTACACCTCTTCTGCCTCTGTTTTTCCTCTGACTCATGTATACTCTGTGTTAGGTACACAGGCAGAGGTTTAGTATGGGGGCCTCCACAAGACGGAACTCTCTCACCTTTTTTTTTTTTTCCCTTTTCTGTTTTTTTTCCCTTTTTAATTTATTTATTTTTTATATTATTTTTATGTATTAATGTTATCCTTCCCTTTTTGGCAGCGTCTCCCGGGGTCTCAGTAGTCATGCGGGTGCGATTGTGTAGTAGCGTTCACATCCTATGTGAATAATGGGGTATTACGAATCAAGCATGCATCCAGCATAGCACACATCAGAGCATAGTGGAGGGTGGCCGCCGAATCCCCCCTGAGAGGCCAGGGGAATCACATTAAGGAACCATGTGAGTTATCTCTGTGAGTCACCAATCAAATATTGCCCCTTGATGTCCTCTTACAAGACAATAGCCCCTTGATGTCCTCTTACAAGACTTTTGATAGCAGGGAACGATTTTGTAATTGTAGTTTTGTGTCTGTCCACAAGGTGGAGCACCAAGCCTAATGTCCAGCAGATTAGAGAACGATATAACAAGCAGATGCAGCAATGATATTAAGTCAGCCCTATTCACTCCAGGTACCACCAGTTACCCCCTGGTTTTCTCTGGGAGCAAATATGTTTGTTATAGAGGCAGGAAGCACTGTAGGAGTTTACATAAATGCACCATTTCTGGGGACAGATATAGAGGTACCAAGATACAGAGTCCCAGCTCCAGAATCAAGCCTCACAACTGCCCGTGTATTAACTGGAGAGGCTTGCTTTGATGTCTGCGTGCCCCCGGGGCCCCCCACCTGGCTGTGGGGTGATCCATTTAACGAGGTAGTAGCTGTGCTCTTTCTCCCCCACAGCACTGGCCGTTTCCAAGATGGCGCCGCGTCGAGGGGGAGAGAGGGGAGTCTGCAGCTCCTGGTCTCTCTCAGACCGCCGGGTGCATTGAGACCTGCTAGTTCAAGTAGAGGGGGTCTCCGCTTACCTCCCAGAGCCGTTCAGTACTCTCTACGAGTCCGATTTTTGCCACGGGCGGACCCTGGAACTCAGCTGCTGGGTAGGAGTTGAAATTGAGGCCGCGGCTGTACTCGAGGCCTCCGGCCGCAACCCGCAGGGCAGGATTTCTCCCACCCCCGGCTCCGCAGCGCCGAGAACCTCGGTTCGGGGGGTCCCCCCTGGGCAGGCAGGTATGTTGGCGTATAATAGGGGCTCAGGATCGGGCACAGCTTGCTGTTTTAGGGGTGTTGAGCAGGAGCTCTACAGAGAAGCGTCTTCTTTTTCTCGCCGCTAGGCCACGCCCCCAGGTTTAGTGTTTTAACTAGTGCCTGGTCAATGGTCAACTTATTTGTGAGGACATAATCAATTGGGTATATGGTATAAGGTCGACATGCATTGGGTCGACCACTGAAGGTCGACACAGCTTAGTTCGACACATAAACCACATAAAATAGGTTGACATGGCTAAAGTCGACCGAGTTCTAAGGTCAACACAAGCATTAGGTCGACAATGCCTAAGTCAATAGTCAAAAGGTCGACATGTTCTTTTTGAGCCAACATGTGCCGACAGGTGGTATTTCGTGCCCTACCATCCACTAGGGTGTGGAGGGAGAAGCATTGGGAGCAAAGAACACTTTGACAGTGTCAAAGCCAACATTCCGGACCAAAAAAAATCAGGACATTTCTTATGCTTTCTTTGGAAGTATTTTCCCCCAACCTATGGAATGCCCTCCCACACACAATAAGACTCTCCACTAGCCTCCAAACTTTCAAGTGTTCCCTGAATACTCACCTCTTCAGGCATACCTATTAAATGTCGGTATCATACACATAACCCTCTGAGGCCCTTATGTATTATATAGCTTTTCTTCTGGACTTGTAACTTGGTGGGACTGCTATGCTATTACTGGTGCCTGTCCTTGTGTTTCCCCCCTATATCCCTATAGATTTTAAACTGGCAGCAAGACCCTCCTTCCTGCATACAGTATCTGCCTGTTGTTACCCAGTTTGTTCAATTACTGTCTACAATTGTAAAGCTCAACGGAATCTGCTGCACTATAAAAGAAACTGTAAATAAATAAATAAATAAAACATAAGTATTTATAGAGCACTTGAAGTAACCCTGTAAAAGGGGACATACTGTCAGATTAATAATTGGACAAATAGAGCTACAGATCCAGGCTTCTACATAAAAATAGGTCCATCATCATCATAATCATCATCATCATCATCATCATCATCATCATCATCATCATCATCATCATGACAGCATGATGATCACCAACCACCAGCTGGCTACACAGTCAGCCATAAATTATACGTTTTAAATTATATTTCTATTTTTCACACAGAATGATTACATTTTTGTACTTTTACATATTTAGGGCAACATTATGACTGATAGTGTTGTGGGTCTACTTGTCTATGGGGCACTGGCCATGCCCACACCTAATTCATCCCATCTCCTTTGCTTATCAAAATAGGCCCTTCAACATTTTCAGCCGATGTGCAGCCTGATGGGGTGGGGAGGTGAATTGTGGAGGTGTGTACATTTTGTTACACATAGGCCCTTATTCAGATCTGATTGCAGTACAAATTTGTTCTCAAAATGGGCAAAACTATGTGCACTGCAGGAGGGTCAGATGTAACATGTATAGAGAGAGTTAGATTTGTGTGAGTTATTTGATTTCTGTGCAGGGTAAATATTGGCTGCATTATTTTTACACTGCAATTTTGATTTCAGTTTCAACACACCCCACCCAAGTTTAAATTCAATAATGTTTATTGATTTTCAAAGACAAACAACACACCAAAATAAGTGTAATTACACCCCAAAATAAGTAACCATGGAGAGCAGGGCAACAAGGTGCACATCAGATATATTAACATGGTTTATCAATATAGTATGAGAAATAATAAGAATGTTAAGCATAGTCTTGAAGGTGTAATATTCACCAAGAGGAACAACCTCACAAGTGTACCCATAGGCGCCATACGGGTACAGCTATACATTAAGGATGCAAAGGATATAACATCAGACACAATTTTACTGATAAAACCACCTGAATTATGTCAGGATAAATATAAAATATATGAAAAACATAATAGTAATAATAATAATAAACCCAAAACAAATCTCCCTAAGAAACCCCCCTCCCTGTATGACCCTACCCCAACTTGGATCCCATAACCTTACGCCCACTAAAGCTACTTTATACTATACTAACTTAACCCCCCACCCACCTACCTATGGAGACAAAAGACTAATGATCCCTTACTAGGGTGACACTGGCTCTCCCACCAGAAGTATGCATAGCAGGACTTTTACATATATATTGTTTATGGTCATATATACAGGACAAGCAGGACATATTAACTTTTCACAACAGTCAAATAAAATTGAATAAACGCATCTGAAAAGAGTTTCTAATCTAAAATCTCTAATTAACGTCAGTCTGGGCAAATTTGAACAATTTGACATAATAGAAGTATAGTACCAGTTCTATCCCAAAGCACTCCAAAATGTGCAGCAGAACCCCTGGCGTATTCAGAGTTGAGAAGTCCCAGATTATCCAGCACAAGGAAGGGTAGTGTTGTCGGAAGTGAAGTGTCAGCAACATAATATCCAGGTGTGTAGCACCAATAAACCTGCACGCCGGACATAACCATAGAAAGATGCAGGACCACAATGTACATAGTCACAGGATTTGAAGAAATATCTAAGTGACTGCCAGGAGATATATTGACCTCAACTTTGCATATTGTATAGGTGCATATAAGGGAAAGAGTATCCACCAATAATCCTGCAGGATTTGCAGAAACTGTAGGAGCATAGTGAGCAAGCAGAACATCATCATCCCCATTTCCACTGTCCACAAAGGTGTATGAAGCAGAAGGTGTATTACATGGTCTAACTTCAGGATATATAGGAATGACTTGTGTAGAGCAGGTAGACATAGCAGCTTTAACCCCTCCATCACCTTTCACAGTGGGAGAAGGTTGGGGATGTGTATCCAGATGAATTACTGCAGGTCCCCGAGTGACTTGTTTATAGCAGATAGATAAAGAAGCATTAACCCCTCCATCACCTTTCACAGCGGGAAAAGGTTGGGGATGTGTATCCAGAGGAATTACGGCAGGTCCGGGAGTGACATGTTTATTGCAGGTAGATATAGCAGCATTAACCTCTCCATCACCCTTCTCAGTGGCCCAGGGGAGGGAAAGTGTATCCAGATGGATTACTTCAAGACTATGAAACAATCTCTGGGTCGAGGCCTGGATAACCTTTAGGATTTGTGAGACATTCATGGTGAAGGTATAACCATGCAGCGTAGTAAAACACAGTAGAAAGGTCAAACCCAAGTAGTGGGGAGCAGTAAATAACTCACCCTAAGCACACAGAGGATTCAGATGACGGATTCAGATGACGACCTAGCAACCAATCTCAACCATAAAGTTGATATGAGCTGGCACAGGGCCCCCAACTTGAGAGACAACCTGGTCCATAGCCACTATTTAGCAAGACAACCGAGCAAACCCACAACCACAGGTAGCTACCCATGCAGAGGGTGAAAAGCATGCACTCACATTACCAATACCAAAAAGGACAGATATGGAGATACCATCAACATCCAGGGATTCTACAACTGCAAATGTTCAAACATGATTTACTGCATCACCTGCCCATGTCAGATAAAATATGTTATGCTGACAGCATCTCTGAATATCTGTGTTTATATGATACCAACGGGTAATACCTTATTCTTAAACACAGCACTTGTGTATCACGGCGCAGGCCGTTACCCACATTGGGAACAGATTGTAAATTGTGCCTTCTTTACTGTGCATATTGTGCCTATGTATCACCATCACCACATACTTTAGGAGACTTAATTATCTTCTATCAACATTAATCTTTGGTGGAGACCGTCTCAAGGTGATAATTACCTTGAAACTGAACCTCCTCTTTTTTTTGAGCGCAATCTCAGGACATCTGTGATACTGAGCGATCAGTCCGCAAACCTGGCCCACTGCCAGGATCTGTCATACTAACATCCTGTTCTTTAAAATTACTTAAACAAACCCCGGGGTGAACTGGGTGATCAGACCAATTGAATTCTGACACCTAGAACACTAGCCATTTTCTGGACTGAGGGTACATTCACTTAATACCCTATTTTTCTCTTATCTTTGTCTACCATTAATACCCTTCGTCATTTAGTGACTAACTGAACTGTCACTCATTTCTCACTCAGGCAATTTTCCTAAACCACTTCTTCTTTTCCTTACTCATGGAAGGATTGTCCTGCCCCCTCTCTCTCATCCACAATCCTATACTTCGTAAGATTGGGGACAGCAGAAGTGGGGTCCAGGCATAACATTAACCCTCATTTACTATCTCCAATTTTTAGTAACGCTCTCATTGGCCCCGCTGCAATCTGTCTCCCTGCAATGCCCATATGGTAACAGGGAGAGATTTCCTGTGGCGGGACCAACAGCAGAAGCACGCTTTAGCTCATTTCAGACCATCGGTGCTCTCTCATTATCATCTTACAGCCATACCTCACTGAACCGCCTGGTACCATCCGAACCCAGAAGCTAAACAGTGATGGGCTGGCCTAGTACCTGTCTGGGGAACTAACAGGGAATAGCCGGTGCTGTAGTTCATCATAACAGCAGAAGCCAGTACGCTGTGGGAATGATGCTTGATCTCTATATATTCTCCCTTCCTCTTCAGGCTTTGTTTTGATTCTGCATTCTCACTCTGTAAACTCCTACTGTTAACCAATTGTTACAAGGGGGTGTGTCCTGCGCCACCATAACTGTTATCTCTCGCATTGATGACAATCGGATGTCGCATTATTGATTTATTGTACTTTCATTCCGAGGAACAGTTATTGATTGATACATTTTCGCTGTGTTTACTTAAAAATAATCACTTGACAAAGTTATCCATACTTTGATTTATTGCTATAAGGTGGAGGAAATAATTGAACATTTTTGAAGTTCATACACCTTCACTTATGCGATATATGTATTTTAAGTGTTTAAAAATTAAAAGTTATATTTAACGCATAAACACCATATCATACTCATACTATTTACAAGTGTGCGCCAAAAAACCTTGTCGGGTTCCCTTTAAGTCGTCTCTAGACTTTCTTCTTGCAGTTCAACATTTGAACTCCATTTGGGAGCACCACCAACCATCAACCCTTGCCGTAAAATTATCTAACAGAACAACGGTGTATATGTTGGTCATTACCTAATTCCACCCATTGTCCAATACCAGTGCCAATCCAACTCAACCCCAAAAAAAGCTCCTCCCCTGCAGCCTGACCCTAAGCCTTCACACTAACAACTAAACCTAACTCCCACACCCCACCATCTAACCAAACCCAGCCACCCTAGTCTAAGTGCCTAAACATAACCCCCCTCCACATATTCACACCCTAACTCCTACTATGTAGTCCCTAAACCCGTATTACCCTAGTCTAACACTAACACCTAAACCTAACTCCCACACCCCACCATCTAAACCTAACCCAACCACTCTAGTCTAAGTGCCTAACCCCTCTCCACATATCCGCACCCTAGCTCCCTACATGTAGTCCCTAAACTCCAACCCTCCCTAGTGACTAAACCTAACCCTTGTGCTGCCAGCATACAGATGGAGCTGCTCCTGGCGATTCTATCGTCATTCGCCACCCGCCGTCAGCCAACAAATGGGGGCACGTGTGCATGAGATGCTTGCACACACATTCTGTTAGAGGCTATCGTAGCCCTCTGCCACTCTCCGCCGGTGTCCTGCCGCCCCAGAAGCTCCCCCACAGCTCCCCCAGCCTGACTCCACTCCCTGCCTATCTCTGTGAAGCAGAGACAGGCAGGGAAGCCGCTCCCCGCCACCTTGCTGAAGGCGACGGGTGAGCGCGTTCCCATTAGATGGAGCTCCTCTCCGCCAGCCTGCACCAGCTCAAGATATCTGGCTATCCTGCAGGCTGGCTGACAGGCATTACATCTGTATTCGGCATCCTGGCACTCAGGATCTCGGTGCTGGCATCCTATCCTTGATTTTTTAATTCCTGCACCAGTCTCCTAGTTGTAGTCAGGATGCCAGCATCGGTAAATTAAACACATGCATCCTGACTGTGGGGATTCTGACAGCATCACATACAGTATATATATATATATATATATATAGACACATGCACATGCATGTACACATAGGAACCCCCCTTATAAATTCTACGTTTGCCCCTGTCTGTATTGAAGTATTGTTTTATCTTAATGTAAATGTTGTATATATAAAGGCATTGCAATTTTGTTTAGTATACAGATAAAGTTATTGTATGACCCTACGTTTAATGTATTAAGGTTTTTGGAAATGTTCACTTAAAGTAATTAAAGAAAACTCAGAAACAATATAAAATATTGGGATAACAAATATTTGCCTCCTTAGTATGTATTGAATGCTCCTAATATTTGAAGTGAATAACATACAATCACTGGGCAATAGCAGGCAATATATGTAATCCAATTATTTTCTATCTCCTAGGGCATACATTTAATATTAAGTATCTTGGAATTTTCCCTTGGGTCAATATTTTGTTGATTATTCCACATTCAAAAAAAAAAATGCTTGTCCTTCACTTAGGAGGAATTACAACTAAAATATTGTCTTTATTGCTAATTTTAAATGAAATATTTAAACGTTGTTAAGTACAATTTATTGCAATGTTTACTATTTAACAAATGATAATGTCTAAAAAATATAACATACACTGCTCAAAAAATATTCTGAATGAATAAAATATTCTTATTAAATACTTTGGCCCTTATTCTGATTCGTGCGGTACGGCCCGCGTGCGGCCGTACCGCCGATGTTTTCCGTCTGCACATGCGCAGAGGTCAATCTGCGCATGTGCAGGCGAATTCGCCGCACATAACGTTACTACGCCGCAAAGGGGGCGTATAGGGGAGTGAGGGGCTTCATGCCCTCATTTCCCTATGTATACGCCCCGCGTTTCATGGGCGTTCCCATGCAAACGCGGGGCGTACGCATGCTAATGAGGGCATGACGCAACTCATGGGGGCGGAAAGCTGACGTCGCCGGATGTCAGCTTTCAGCCCCCATACAAGCTACCACACGGACGATTGTCCGTGTGGTCTCAGCTTGCGGGAGCTGCCGCGGCGTGCGGACCTGCCTTCGATGGTCGACGACCATCGAATGCAGGGGGCAGCTCCCACCATGGTGGAGGCGTACGCCTCCACCATTTTTATGCGGATCGGCAGCCGTCCGTGTACGGACGGCCGTGCCGATCCGTCTTGTAGGCGGGGATTCGTCTGGTGCGGTCGGAGCCGCATATGCGGCTCGACCGCACCAACCAGAATAAGGGCCTTTGTTCTTTACATAGTTGAATGTGCTGACAACAAAATCACACACAAATTGTCAATGGAAATCAAATTTATTAACCCATGGAGGTCTGGATTTGGAGTCACGCTCAAATTTAAAGTAGAAAAACACACTACAAGCTGATCCAACTTTATTGAAATGTCCTTAAAACAAGTCAAAATGAGGCTCAGTAGTGTGTGTGGCCTCCATGTGCCTGTATGACCTCCCTACAATGCTTTGGCATGCTCCTGATGAGGTGGCGGATGGTCTCCTGAGGGATCTCCTTCCAGACCTGGACTAAAGCATCTGCCAACTCCTGGACAGTCTGTGGTGCAAGGTGGCATTGGTGGATGGAGCGAGACATGAATTCCCAGATGTGCTCAATTGGATTCAGGTCTGAGGAACGGGCGGGCCAGTCCATAACATCAATGCTTTCATCTTGCAGGAACTGCTGACACACTCCAGCCCATGCGTCCACAGTGCCCACAGGGGGGGGAGGTTAGAGATGCGGCAATGGCTGCAGCTCCGGGCAGGCTCCAGGGGGGTTAGTGCAGGTGCTATCCATGGGCAGGGGTATGGCTCACTTACCTGCTCCCAGCTGCTTTTTTCCTGCTCTCCTCAGTGCTGGCAGGAGCTTTGCAGTGGCTGTTTCTTCTGCTCAGTACTGCCCTCCAGTGGCCGGCACCCTAGGAAAATGCCTAAAGCTGCCTAGTGGTGGTGTCGCCCCTGCTCCAGCCACATGAGGTCTAGCATTGTCTTACATTAGGAGGAACCCAGGGCCAACCGCACCAGCATATGGTCTCACAAGGGGTCTGAGGATCTCATCTCGGTACCTAATGGCAGTCAGGCTACCTCTGGCGAGCACATGGAGGGATGTGCAGCCCCCCCAAAGAAATGCCACACCAGACCATTACTGACACACTGGTCATGCTGGAGGATGTTGCAGGCAGCACAATGTTCTCCTTGGCATCTCCAGACTCTGTCACATCTGTCACGTGCTCAGTGTGAACCTGCTTTCATCTGTGAAGAGCACACGACACCAGTGTCGTATTTTCAAATCTTGGTGTTCTCTGGCAAATGCCAAGCATCCTGCACGGTGTTGGGCTGTAAGCACAACCCCCATCTGTGAACAACGGGCCCTCATACCACCCTCCTGGTGTCTGTGGCTGACCGTTTGAGCTGACACATGCACATTTGTGGCCTGCTGGAGGTCATTTTGCAGGGCTCTGGCAGTGCTCCTCCTGTTCCTCCTTGCACAAAGGCGGAGGTAGTGGTCCTGCTGCTGGGTTCTTGCCCTCCTACGGCCTCCTCCACATCTCCTGATGTACTGGCCTGTCTCCTGGTAGCGCCTTCATTCTCTGGACACTACGCTGACAGACACAGCAAACCTTCTTGCCACAGCTCTCATTGATGTGACATCCTGGATGAGCTGCACTACCTGAGCCACTTGTGTGGATTGTAGACTCCGTCTCATGCTACCACTAGAGTGAAAGCACCGCCAGCTTTCAAAAGTGATCAAAACATCAGACAGAAAGCATAAGTGGTGTGTGGTCACCACCTGCAGAACAACTTCTTTATTAGGGGTGTCTTGCTAATTGCCTATAATTTCCACCTGTTGTCTATTCCATTTGCACAACAGCATGCAAAATTGATTGTCAATCAGTGTTGCTTCTTAAGTGGACAGTTTGATTTCACAGAAGTGTGATTGACTTGGAGTTACATTGTGTGGTACTTGTGTATTATCACGGCGCCCATTGCATCGCATACCACTAATTAAGGTATGAGATGGCATGCGATGGGACCAATTTGAGGCTTTTCCCGGGCAGAGTGTACAATTTTAATATCGAGTCGCATCGCATGCCATTATAATGGCATGCGATGCGACGCGACACGATTTCAATGTTAAATGCCCAGCCAGACCCGATTTTTAATTGTATCCCCACCCGGATGGGTAATAAGTATGTTAAATGCCCCCCCATTGTTAACGCCACCCCACTATCAACGCCAACCCGAAGCATGGCGAGCGCAACAAGTCCGCGAGGGGCGGCGGTACGCGTCCTCCAACCTTTTCATACCCCCGCTATCCACGTTGGCGTGGAGTTATATTTATATAGTGTGGCGAGCGCACCGAGCCACCAAGCCCGAAGCGTGGCAAGCGCATAACTTCACAAGTATTACGCGTCCCCTCGCCACGCTTCGGGCTCGGTGGCTCGCTGCGCTCGCCACACTATATAAAGTCAACTCCACGCCAACGTGGATAGTGGGGGTATAAAAAGATCGGAGGACACGTACCGCTGCACCGGGCTCTCTGCGCTCACCACGCTTTGGATTGTCTTTGATAGTGGGGTGGCATTAACAATGGGGGAGCATTTAACATAGTCATTACCCATCAGGGTGGGTGTACAATCTAAAATCGGTCTGGGGGGCATTTAACATAGGAATTTGGCATCTGGGTGCATGTGCGACTTAAAATCGGTCCCATCGCATCGCATGCGATCATATCACATGCGATGCGCTGCGACGCGATTTCTGGTTGTACAATGACCTGCGATGGAAATCGGGGGCGCTGTGATAATACACAAGTATCCATTGTGTTGTTTAAGTGTTCCCTTTATTTTTTTAGCAGTGTATATCATGTTGGTTTTTTGGGTACTTGTTTCCTAGCACGGCCACAATCGGGGGCATCGGGTGTAATTTTTAGTGGTCTGCGACGCGACCGACTCGATGCCCCCGATTTTCCCATTGAAATACATTGAAAAAAGTCAAAATCGCGTCGGTCGCGTCACAGGCGGCTGAAAAAGTCTTAAATGGTCCAGACGCGATGCCCCCGATTTCCCATAGGAAACAATGTTAAATGCCTCAATTTACCCGCGATGCCCCCGATTTCCCATAGGAAACAATGTTAAATGCCTCAATTTCACCAAATCATCATAGGAAACAATGGTAAATGGCCCAGAAACCCCCCAAAACACCCCTGAACAGTGAAATGTCCCCCCAAAAGTAGTTTACTCCACCCCACGATCAACGTGAACCCGAAGCGTGGCGAGCGCAGCGAGCCTGCAAGGGGCGGCGGTATGCGTCCTCCGACCTTTTCATACCCCCACTATCCACGTCGGCGTGGAGTTGAGAATAGAATAGTGTGGCGAGCGCAGCGAGCCACCGAGCCCGAAGCGTGGCGAGCGCAGCGAGCTCCGCAAGGGGACGCGGATACCTTCACAGGTAAATGCGTCCCTTCGCGGGCTTCACAGGTATCCGCGTCCGCTCGCCACGCTTCTGGCTCGGTGGCTCGCTGCGCTCGCCACACTATTCTATTCTCAACTCCACACCGACGTGGATAGTGGGGGTATGAAAAGGTCGGAGGACGCGTACCGCCGCCCCTCGCGGGCTCGCTGCGCTCGCCACGCTTCGGGTTTACGTTGATCGTGGGGTGGCGTAAACTACTTTTGGGGGGACATTTCACTGTTCAGGGGTGTTTTTGGGGGTTTCTGGGCCATTTACCATTGTTCCCTATGATGATTTGGTGAAATTGAGGCATTTAACATTGTTCCCTATGGGAAATCGCGGGCATCGCGTCGGTACCATCGCACCCGATTTTTTAGTGCATGCGATGGCCGCGATGCCCCCGATTTTTACTAACGATGCCCACGATCATGATCGGTGTGGCCGTGCTAGGAAACAAGTACCGTTTTTTTTTTTTTGCTATTTCATTGCTGTTGCAATTTGGGTCTGCTGTGTATAGTTCTATCAGGATAGCTATCTCAAATGGGAATCGGTACATCTGTCAGACCACACTTAGGTCTACAGTCATTAGGTCGACCCCACTAGGTCGACTGGCAGGAAGGTCGACCTGACTTAAGGTCGACATGGGCCAAGGTCGACATGACTTAAGGTCGAATTTGCATAAAGGTCGACATGAGAAAGGTCGACTGGTCATAAGGTCGACATGGGTTTTTCACTGTTTTTTGACCCGAATGTCGACACAGTCGACATGGACACAGTTGGCAATGAGAATCGGACCCTCGCATCGCTAGCTTCGCTCGCAATGCTTCGGGCACGGTGGCTCGCTTTCTCTCGCCACAGCTTTAATATCCTCCACGCCCTAGTGGATGGTAGGGCATGAAATACCGCCTGTCGGCACATGTCGGCTCAAAAAACAGTGAAAAATCCATGTCGACCTTATGAGCAGTCGACCTTCCTCATGTCGACCTTTATGCAAATTCGACCTTAAGTCATGTCGACCTTGGCCCATGTCGACCTTAAGTCAGGTCAACCTTCCTGCCAGTCGACCTAGTGGGGTCGACCTAATGACTGTAGACCTAAGTTCATTCTAATAGATGACCGCTTCCAATGCCATAATTCAGACTAGAAAGCTAATTTTTTCTCGAATGAACAATACCTCATTGCACTGCAGGTGAGGCAAACGTAACATACAAAGAGATATATATTTGTGTGGGTGTGTTCAAGCTGAAGTCTTGCACAGAAATGAAATAACTCCTCCAAATCAAACTCTGCAGGTTTACACCTGCCCACATGGTTTTGTCCAGTTGAGAAAAAATGAGCTTTACAATAAAGTCTGAAATAGACCCTAAGTGCATATTATTAAATAGGTTTTAAATATTAACAAATATGATTCCATGAATCAATAAAAACATTACCGTGTGGTGCTTCAAAATACATGTGAAACAGTGACACTGAAAATCACAATTTATTAATAATTAAAAGACAAAATAAACCCGAAAAAGACATAAAAAACATAAGTATACGTATATAAACTTAGCATAATGGCATAAATATAGAAGTATGTATAACCACACAGGGTATCAATTAAAATCAGTATTCACTACTAATTCTCCTAATGATATTGCATGTATAGATGAAGTTGCACCACCTGAATGGCAAAGTACTGTAGGTTGCTCTTAATTCTTGTTTAAATGCAGTGCAATTTGCAAAAAGATGGTTCAATAGGGCAATAAGTGACAGCCTGCCCACAGCTGATTGACAACCGTCCAAGTCCCATGCTTTGGCCTCATTCCCAGGCCTTTTGATAGTATGGACAATATTTCACACTACTCCACAACTCCACTTGATTGGGGTGGATTTATAGAGTATTAGATGGTACTCACATATAAATTCAATGAGGTCATAAATCATCCTTGAAGTAAAGGAGTATCCAGCAGGGTACCAGAAATAGTGCCAGAAGTAGTGCATGTGCATATTCCAGTAACCGCTTGGGCACCCCGCTATTCCTTCAGTGTAACTGGTGGTACGAGTGTCCTGAATCCAGACACTTATCGCTGCCTGTGGTGTACGACTGTATAGGGAAGCCACTGCTGCAGTGCATCTTTACTGAGTGGGGATGCGGCTGCACTGTGTGAGAAATTCTCTGCTCTAGGCGCTGCTTACTGGTCTGTGCCAGGAGCCCATCTGTTGCCATGTGACAGAGCTGCTGCTGTGAGCTTGGCTGGCCGATGCCACTCAGAGGTTCTGCTCTGGGCGTGGAGCTGCTTGTGGCTCAATGGTCGTATCTGCTTGTGGGGAAACCATCTCCATAAATTGTTGGTGGGTTTAGCGGAGGTAAAGCCGGCTGGTGGTCCCGAACGTGCTGTGAGCACAAGTCCTTTCCAAAATGTGTTTGGCTGCCCACAAGGTGGCTTTTTCAATTGAGGATTGGGATATGTTTTGCCATTTGGGAATTATATACCCTTTTAGCCTGTTTGGTTCAGCTGTTCTCATCTATCTTTGGAGAGTGGCATTCCTCCACCGTGGTGACTGCTTATTTCTACATCACACAATTGCAATCTCAAGCGCCCAGACAATTATTCTATTTTTTGCATGATTCCACGAATAAATGAAAAAGGAAATCAGTTTAAAATATGCCATTCTACAATATATTGAGCAATATTTTTTGTCATTCTATAGTATATTATGCGCATTTTTCATTAATCATAGTAGGTCTATGCCTATTGACGGCAGAGGATGATTCTCTGCTTTCTGATGTTAAATCTATTTTCTCTCATAGCCAACAAAAAGGTGAATCCACAAAAAAATTTATTTTATGGTATTCAGGTAATTATTGAAATAGAGTCTCCTTTTTTTGGTAAGTGCAACACATAGACTCTTTGTTATTCTTTAGGAAGACATATTCAAATATTGCCTAAGCAACAGGATATTCTGGCACACCATACCAAAACCCAAAGCCATTACAGCCAGACAGCTTGGGGGGAGGCACCACCTTCCTCCCTAAAGCAAGGATGAAATTGGTCCTAATTATAACTACAGCCAATTTCTAACATCCGGTGTTTGATATATGGAGAAGGTTGCATTCTGTTAGCACGTTCCTGTTATCTTCTCAAGCTTCCTGTTCTATCGAATATTATTATTTACATTGTGTTATTGGATTAGCCCTCTCTGTGCCAAAATCTTGCTGCCTAAACCTTGCCTGTACCTTTCAAGTTTGGATAACTCCACAAGTACCAAAACCATGCTGCTTAATAACTGCCTTTACCTCACCAGTCTGGATAACTCCACCTGTCTTGCTATCTAATCCTTGTCTATATGGCACTAATCTAGTTGACTCCTTTTGTACTGAAGCCTTACTGCAAGTCCTTGCCTGAAACTTGCAAGTATTAGTTGAAGATTTCTAAGTACAACATTAGATCAAGCTTAAATTGTCCAGCATCATCACCTTGTGTCATACTGTAATAATGGGGCCTAAAGAATCCCAACAGAAACGGCCTTTATTTAAGCAGTATATTCATTACAAGCTCAGCTAACATAATGAAAGGATGAATGAATGACATTCAAGCAGCCTGAGCAATTGAGCCTATAGACCTGCAGCAACAAGAATATATGACCACTGTGCCTCTGGTTTCCGATTCTGAATCTCAAGTGAATTTGCTCAGAGAAATTTGGTGTTGACTGTTCTCAGTATAAACTATTTCTTGCCAAATGCCCACTGGTTTTCTTTATTCATTCACATACATATTACAATTATACTTTAAATATAGGAATTATTTTGACATTGCTAAAAGCACTATCAGAGGCAACTCATTAAATGGAACAAAATAATCTAATATTAGACACAGTGATGTTATTTGTGCAGGTTTTCATCCAAGAATTGGATGATGCCGCAGCAAGCTCATTGCTATTATCTCTGTCAAAGTTCACATTCAAACTTAAACTACTCTGCACATAGATGGGGAGTATGGAATGGAATTCTGCAACAGAACCCCACCAATTCCATCTTTGACAAAAATAAAGATGAATGGGGTCATATAGTATGTAGGCTTTAACACACTTGTAGGAGGTCATTGATCACTGTACTACCGGTGATATCTGTTTGACAGTACATTGAAAACATTGTTCAAAATATTAGTCTTTCATGATATGCAAAGAATATTTTTAGTTTTATATCATATCAAACCAAAAGCGCCCATTCAAATAAAAGGTACTAAGAAGCCTCTCACCCTTCATGAAAGACATTGCAGAGACCATAATCAATTCCATTAGTGTGCTAGTTCAGCTACTTAATTTGCCTAAATAAAAGGAAACCTTCAGTAAACGTCAAAACCTCCACTCAATAAAGAAGGGGAGTTGACAAGCATGTCTAGTGAACCCTTTAGTACTTAGTAATCTGGCTCCAGTCTACACAGTTCTTTCCTGTTACCAACACCAGAAATCTATGCTCATATTGACTCTGGATATGTGGAAAATGCAGTTGATCAAGCTTAATGAAAGGCACTATGATTACCAGTGGTGGCTGAGAAGGAAGTTCTACCATTAGAAGAATATAATTTAATGTATTTCTCCTTCAGTCCGGTTTAACAAGATGCTGTTGTTTTAACCCTGAAAACCATACAGTATCACTGGGAAAAATTATCTTTGAATATAATTCATACCCGATTATTCTGGGAATACCTTGACTAAGCAAACATGGACCATGGATCAACTGGCAAGACCAGACAATTTTTTCAATCACAACATTGTGTCAAGCAATGTTTATATTCTACTGTATGTGGGGCTTAGTCCCAGAGAAGGGAAAGTAAGCTAATGTGTACAAAGAATCATCTGATGTCCTTAACAAGAAACAGACATAAAGGGGGAAATTTACTAAAGGAAATTTGTAAAAAAATTGGTGTACTTGTATCCAGAAATACACTCATTTTTGACTTGATTTACTATCCCGAAAATATGGCAATTCGTATTTGTATTGATGTGCTATCAATACGAATACGAATTGCCGTATTTTCGGGATTGTAAATGTCAAAAATAAGTGTATTTCTGGATACAAATACACCTATTTTTTTACAAATTTCCTTTAGTAAATTTCCCCCAAAACTTCTAGCATGGCAGGTGGTCAGTCCTTTTTGAGAAAATATTTTCTCTTTCCAAGTCAGAGCTTAATATTTTATAATAATACATTGAATACAATCTAGCTTGTGACTTTAAGGGCAAATTGTTTCATTAGCAGACATCAGCATTAACCCAAGCTTTGCAGCACTGATCAATACCACAATATGCCAACTGCTACAGCCAATGTATCAAGAACATCCCTCAGATTGTCAAACCACTCATGGAAATAACCTTCATAAAGGTCCCATTCCAGTTACAGTGCTGCACAAATAGCATTTCATTTCCTAAAATAGAAATGCTGCCAATGCAGTATGTACTCATACATATTTGTGTAGTCTTCTCAGAAAATTGACTTCTGCTGAAAATAATTACTAAATTGGTTACCAAGAATTACAGGCCAGCTATTTTGCTCTAAATGGGTGGCATCATTTCTTTTGGAAGGAACCTCTATACAAATCATTATTCTTGCTTGTCTCATAAACGTGTCCAAAAGAAGACTCCATGCAAGAGAAGCATAGTATGCCTTATTATTCTCTTTATTCTATAATATTTTTCTGTAACTTACTGACCTGTCTAATGTTATAAAAAATAATAAAAATCTGCGCTCCCACTTAGATGCTGCAGGGTACCTAGTAGTACCACCTACTACAGAATATGACAAACAAATAGAAAAGATAGGAAACTGCGCTTCCTATTGGGGTAGATGATATTTAACTGGATGAGATATAATAAAAAGTAATAAAAAGTCCTCCTCCTAGGAAGTCCTCCCTCCGAGTTCACACCTCAAAGATAAAACAGAAGAGATCTCATGGTGCAGATTTTGCGTAAGTTCAAAATTAAAATTAAAAATAAAAATCAAGCAAATATATGTAGGTGCCCATAACATATTAGGGCCTTTCCATAGGCCAAAGAATATAGCATAGATCGGGGGTTACTCTCTTGCTTTAAATCATTTTCAACGTTCCTCCCATTTTCCTCAAAAATAAAAACATGTGGGGAAAACACTCATCGTGTAAAAAGCTAATTTATTCACATAAAAAACACACACATAGCCATAAAAAACAAACAGAGTCTGGTACCGTATCGGGCCCTTCACAAAAGGCTGTTTATGAAGCATAAGGGGGATCAGATGTTATAACCCGGGTGGACCTCCGCATAAATTCTCCAGAAAGTAGTCCTAGTGTCAGGTCTTGGATAATGCTTCCAGGTACCTCCAAACCACCAACGCGTTTCGACGTATAAGTCCTCAGGGTGTGGATAAATGTAGGGATCCCTTCAATTAATTTTGTGGTTAGGCTGATTTGTCAGGTTTCACCATTAGAGCCCATGTTAAACTCTTAAATGGATGTCTATGGTGGGAACCATCTTAGGAGCCCATGATAAACTTTTAACACAGAGCTGCTCTGGAACTTGGCCCTGATAAGCTGAGAGGAGGTCATTGATTATGTCAGTGGGATTCCCTTCATTTTCGGAGAGGAGCTGCATGTTTAAATACACATGTGGCTCCTTAGGTCCGCTAAAGACTGGACACTATTTTTTTTTTATTTTAATCCTGTGGATGCTTACTTTGGACTGAAGAGGATGCAATCTATATTGTAGTTGGTGAGTGTTGGCTTTTTTCCCACAGGTACCTAATGGATATCTACTGGACAAGGGGATTGATCTACATGTCAACATAGGTGAGTATACTGTATGTACTGTATGTATGTTTTGGATATGTATGTAATCAAAGTATTACTTTATACAGTGTGTGTGTTTATTTTCATATTGGTCCTGCTTTGGAACTACAAGTCCAGCGGGCCATTTAATGCCTTGCATACATGGACTTATGGGTCACCAAGTCTGTGCATGCGGGGGAGGCTTGCTGAGACTTTTAGTTCCACATCAGAACCCAGTGCTATTTATTTAATTCTTATTTTTACACTTAAACTAACAAGCCAACACTCATGGGGATAGCCCTAGGCCTGGGAAGGACCCCTTTATTTTCACTTTGTATTTTAAGCTGAATTCACAGCCAAATTTTCTCATACAAATGATTATAAATTAGATGATCTTATAGAACTTTATAGCCATATGCAGCCAAGTTCTATCAATGGTCTATTCAGTCATACTGCCGAAATTAGCAGAGATTGCTGTTTGTAAAAATGGCAACTTGGCTATATTCAGCCACTTGTAAATTTGACCGAGCAGGGCGTCCCGGCCCCACACATTATCAAATTGGCAGGGCCGGCTCTACCATTAGGCAGCTTTAGGCAATTGCCTAGGCCACCAGGCTCTGGGGGGGGGGGGGTGCCACAAAGTCTGCCTATCAAAAATCAAGGATGTCTCTGAGGATCCTTGTTGTACTTAATGCAGGCGTCACCTCTGGAACTTCTAAGAACTTTTCTCCATACCTTCCCTTAAAGCATACTTCCCTCCTTTGCTTCCCCCTCCTCCTTGTACTGGGCTGGGAGGACCAATCGATTTTGTGAGCCCCAATTTTTGTGAGTCCAGTATGCCTTTGGGGTTGGAAAGTGGTTATTGGTGGCAGTATGGGGGGGGGCGAATTCAGTAGGTTGAAGTTGTGCCTAGGGTGCTGAGAAGCCTTACACCTGCCCTGCAAATGGGTATGAATGGGTTCATTTGTACCTATCTGATCTTGGTAAATTTCCCCTTTAGTGACTTTTTCTGAAAAACTCTTAATCATACAAATAAAACTACTGGAAGTGGCAAAGCGGAAATGCTAATATTTGCAACATTTGTACATATGTGTGCGACTGAGTTAGGGTGCGTACACACGTACAAATTTTTCTGACATCTATCTGGTGGGAACCAAAACCAGGAAACGTATGGGAGCTAATGACAATCAAAAAATTGTTCCCAAACGCTTGAAAACAGACAGTGATCAGTCAGAAAAATTGTTTAAATCAATCTGATATAACAAATTTAGCAAAGCAGATATTTTTTTCTGTTTACCTGCACTTTTCATATGCTCCCATACATTTCCAGGTTTTTGTTCCCACCAGATGGATCGGACAGATAAATCTGTACATGTGTACGCACCTTATGATTCTGTGCAACCAGGGCTTCAATGTGAAAAGTGCTTTATCTGCAACATTATGTAAACTCATGAGCAGATACAGTTTTTTTATATACTTTATGCAGCTTTTCGAGTAAGATGCAAAAGTCTGTTCCTGGACTTCCCTCTAAATGTATGATTGCCATCACCTGTTCTAAACAGAATAATTGATAAGAAAGATGTTTCACCGCAGGTGATGGCAATCATATATTACCAGGGAAGTCCAGGAGCAGAGCATTGTGTCCCTCCCAGAGAGCATCATGTTGGGAGGTATGGCTAAACTACTTTTGGAATAAATTTTTTTCTCCTTTGGTATACTATAACTTGTAATTGTGGGAATTGATTACTTTTTTTGGAAGAATTTACTTACCTAAAAACATAAAATCAGAAAGAGTCAGCAAACTATAATTAGAATGTACACATATACAGAATGGATTTTTTTTTAATGATCATTTTAAAGTGTTAGAATTTTTGCAAGGCTGATTGCTTGTGAGATAGCATTGTAACAACTACCACATATTCATTTTTTTTTCAATGTTGTTTAAGGTATTGTTCTAGTGCCAAGTTTAGGTGGATATCTATATATATTATAAGTGCTTTGGATGTTTCCTGTTTGTGGTTAAAACATTTAGATTACAATGATTTGGAAGCACTTACCTTTTAATATAATTCTTCTATCTTAATTTAGCACTTTTTTTGTTTGTTTTTCTGTATTGTCTACATTTATTATTCCATATACTGTATATTTAACGTATGCACCAATAATACCCTGCACATAGACACAATGGAAAATAGTTGTTAAGATATTGATGCCTTGAAGAATAAAGAGTTTCCTGCATAAATTGTGTCATCTATGAGTGATGTATAGAAAATAAGTACCAAATGTGTTTTTGATTTGAAATCATTGTTATCCTGGCAGTAACCATGGTGAATAAAACCCAAGACAGGAAAAATTAAATACTCATCGCAACGGATTGTAATCATATTGAGCTCATTGAAAAGGTTAAAATAAGAATTGTGCTAATAATACAGAATTTTATGCAGAAGTCATCCTTTATTTTTACAGCTATATTAAATATAGTTTCACCACATAATAAATGAAAAGAACTTTAAGCATAAATGTTTGATCAATTTCTGACACTTTTAAAAGGCTATCCCTTGACATTCACCCTATGATGTAACATAAGCAACTTTGTCCACATATTTCCATCTCAATTTTTCTTTTCAGCCTTTGAATTTCTTCACTGATTAGTGTGACCTTCTTTTGTTTTTATCAAAACATTTTTCATTGTTATTTGAAGGGTTGTACATTAAAAATATTGAGCGTGGATAGGCTGCGGTTTACAACCATCAATTAAAGTTTGCAGGATAACCATATAAAGCCAAATGCATATATAAAAATCCTGAATAACTGAATTACTTGCACAATACATGCAAAATGTGTCTACACCAGTGCAGACATATAATTATATTTGATATGTAACATGTTTCATCTCTGAGACTGTAGGGTTGATTTCTAAGCTTAAAATGTGTGCTGTGTATGCTGAAAAAAAAAACATGCAAATTCAGCAACCAGAAATGTTTGCACATGCAACTTCTTCTGCTTAAAGAGGCAGGAAGGAGGGCAAGAGCATGCAATACACAGTAAAGGTGCCCCTACACCGGTAAGATGTATCTCACCAACTGGTTGCATGCAATTTGCATGCAATGTGGGCGGGGACAGGATCGCATATGATACATTGTATGTGGTCCATTTGCATGCAATATATCTTATGCGATCCTATTAGGGGTGAAAGGGCTGAGATAAATCTTTGTGGCAGCCAGTGAGATCTGCGTCTGAGATGTGAGGCGCACGGGAGCGCGCATCGCATTGCAATCGCACCAAAACACCTGCGATGTGCCAGTTTTCATGGGATCCGTTGCACCAATGTGTAAATCGCATGAAAACTGGCCAGATTGCACAGGTGTATGGGCACCTTAAATGTGTGTTCATGCTACTGTGACTGACCTCAACATAGCTACAAGCTCATAGGCATGAACAGGATCAGGACAAGAGTGGAGGCCACATCACTTTCCCCCACCAACCATAGGTTACCCCAAGCTAAGTAACCCACTAGGCAATTGCTACCTGGCCTTAACCTCTTTCCCCATCTCCCTGGGATATACTGTACAGTACATTACCTGTCTTGTACTGGGACCTATTATACACTATATCATTTTCTAGTTTGTTTAGCATATTGCTTTTGAATATACTAAATGATACAAATATATATAAAACTCTTTTACTTTTATCTGTTACCAAATTAAACTTATTAACTAAGCAAAATCATATTTAAATAACAGAACATTCAGAAGCTATATGCTAATCTAATCTAATGATAACACTGAACTTTAAAAATTAGAACATTAAAACTAGAGTTTTTGAAGATTATATCCTATAGGAAACAGTTAGCAGGCTTCGTCAGAGATGGAATTAGACCCCATGGTGTTCTAGCCAAGATACCAGTTTGAAGTCCTCCTCCCTCAAACAATCCATAGCACTATATCTTTGCTGCTGATTGCAGCCAAAATCGATAGAGTACATTTGCACATGCACAGTTTACAGATACATTTTCAGTTGTATGAACATCCTCAGGCTCTACAGTAGGTATTTTGGAAGTGTTACTTTTAAACTTAAAAGTAAACTGCATGTATACAGTGGATGAAACCATTTTGTGTTTTCTGAGCAATTTTTATCCTATCAGGCAGGTCCGTATGATGTCCCAATGTCAAGTGATAGCCGTACAATGCTCCTCTGGGAACATTTTGGATGGCCAGGGTATTTTTATGGGGCCCCTTGGGACCTGCTGGGCCCTACGCAGGCATCCAGGTTGCCTTTTGGGAAATCTGCCTATGGGCTTCATATCCATTTATATTTCACTAGATCAGGGTGAACAGCAGTTTTAGTAGGTATCACAATAAGTCTGACAGAGCAATGTATATATTTTAAACTCAATTCACTGATCAGTCTGTAATTCATTGATAGAACATGCTTCTGTAGACACAATATACGTTAACAGTAAATATCAGGTTAAGATTTCTACTAGGTAAAAGTTTTGGTACTTGTTTAGTTTCACAACGGCAGCGTGCGCCACTCTGTGTTTGAATCTTGTTATCAGTGTCCTACGTTGACACTGCGGCAGCCCAGCGCTGACTGGTCATTGTGGTACTTGTAGTTCCACAGAGAAATAGACAGCCCGACACACCGCTAACAAAGGGTGGCGTCTAAAGTAGACACCCCTGCACACCGGGCTGCCTTACTTCTCTAAGCAACGTTATCAGCGTAGCATTGGCAGCAGCGCTACGCTGACTCCGCGGCAGCCCAGCACTGACAGGTCATTGTGGCACTTGTAGTTCCACAGAGAAATAGACAGCCCGGCACACCGCTAACAAAGGGGGCATCTAAAGTAGGCACACTGGGCTGCCTTACTTCTCTAAGCTACGTTATCAGCGTAGCAATGGCGGCAGCAGCAGCAGCAGCTGACTTCGGGCTGGAGTGGATAGTGGGGTTGTTTCAGGAACACATTCACACCTGCCATATAATACACCTGAGACAGTAATGACGACATGTGTTACTGGTGACTGTTTTTTTGTGAATATAAAATAAGATGAATGAAGAAAAAATTATTAAATAACAATACAATTAATTTGAAGAAGAGAAAAGACACATTTTTTTTTACAAAGAAGTCATTCTTCTGAAACTGCAGCACCATAATCAGCAGTTGAAGACGACACAGCAGCTGTGTCGACGCTGTGGCCCATGGCTCTGCGGTGTCAACTTTGTCTGCCTGGGGGAGCATGGTCAGTGCATGCAGGATGCCCAGGAAGGGGTCTTCTGCACCAAGTGTCTTTCTCCAAATAAACTCCTGCAGGTAGGAGTCCAGTTGATGTCGTGCAGTGCCCCTTTGGTGCTTATTGTGCCACTTACAGGATCCCCACAGCATTTCAATATTTTGAGTGTGAACCCCACTGTCAGGATCCACGAAGTGGTACTGGTGGTGCACTCTGCCATGGTGGTACCCAGCCTGCTCCAGCTGCTCTGTCTGGTATGCCCTCCAGCAGTTGGAATATATGGTGGTCAAGGGCTTCACGTGCCTTTCAATGGCAGCCATGAGGGTGCTGGCATCACGCCTCTCAACAGCCATCAGAAAAACTCTACGGTCTCTCTGGAGATGCCCCCGAAAACCCACTGCTGGGGCAACATGCGGCCAACGTTGCTCTTGCCCTTGACGAAGAGGCTTTTGACAACCTCAACTATGGTGCTAGGCCCGCCAACTTGCTGGTGAGGCTGTGACAGGAGGTCGATGGTGCAGGCCTCCCACATTAAATTACTGTACTGGGCAGTGGTTGCCTGGGATATGGAGAGATGGCGCTGGTAAAACTTGATGCTCGCCATCTCCTCTGCCCAGCAGAATACAAATCGTATGAGGGTGATGAAGGTCAGGTGGCACCCTCTGAAATACTTTGCTGCCCTCAGACTGACCTTTTTGGCACAACTGCGGATTTGGCAGCACCACATCCGCTCCCTCACACTGAGCCTCATTGGATGTCCATTGGGGCAGGTCTGGGTCTCGGGTAGGACATTGTGGCCCTACAAAAAAGCCACCGCCTCCTCCTCAGTCTGAGGTAGATTGAATGTATTAGGAGACAGGGTTAGGATTGTCGCAATTGTGGTGCACCATAGAAAAATAACTGTTAGACTTTAAAATGTACCTTTTATTAGGTTTATTTAAAACTGCGAAATATACAAACTAACATATAACATGAAACAGTGAAATACAGTGATGGTTAAAAACTGCACGTGCGGTATTGACATGCAATACCTCCCTGTGTGTAAATCACCTCTCCTTGTATCACCAATTAGTACTACCCTGTGTGTATCTGATGGCTTAATATAGCCTTTATAGCAGATACCAGCGGGTTGAAGTATTCAGGTAAATAGATTGGGTGATAATTGTTAGTGCCTCGGGGTGTCTGATTTTTATATAAGATGTGATAGTATCTTTATGTCCGTGCCAAGGGTGGCAGCAATCAATGATTTCATGGATAAATTCCTAGATGTGGAGAATAGTGAGTTGAAATTGGACCAATGTCCAAATCTCCTGGTGTGTATGGCTTAATGTGCGTTTATGGGGCCAGATTGGGTTTATTTCGCCAATCTCAGTTATCCCAAGTATATATGGCTTTATTTGGACCCACACATCCCAATTGGTTGGCTGGATTGGATTGTAAGTCCAGCTCTCTCAATGTGTGCCGATTAGTGCACATTCATTTAGTGCATATAGGCATTCGATATATTTCTAGTTGCTACTTGTAAGCCAGTAATAGTTACCCTGTAGATGTGATCTGAGGTTTTATTCGGGGGGATAATGTCCCAATTGGGTCCCCTCTCACGTTGGTCACAGGGATGTTTATTGCACTATCTCATCACACTCTATAAAGATTGTTTAGTTGCTTATTATTCCACCGTTTACATGGACAGTGTTTATCACAGGTATTGTGTTGTTTAGCGTATATTAGTATTTTGGCAGGTAGTCTGACATATTTCAACCTCCTTAGTGAATAGTCTGCTGTTAGGGTATTTTTATATGCACATATCGGGGTTCTGCGACAGTATTAGGGAACAGTTATATATATTACCCTGTTCTACTGCCAGAATCAGCCCCTTGTGCAGCAGTATATATCCTTTAATCAGCTTTAGTTAATATGAAACTGTAAAGTTTAGACAAGGGTTTGGAGCCACTCAATATCGGCAGTTATATTTATATAACAATTGTGTGCTCCCTGAGTGGAAGTTGGGGATCGGGTCCAATATCCCTCAGCGGAGTCCCTAGGTTTGTCAGGCTATTCGTATATATACAATAAGTATCGCTACAACATTTAGATCATTTTGTACATTAGAGTCCTAATAAGGACTAGTATTCAGTACTTATCGCAGGTATTGTATTGAATAGCGTATATTGGTATTTTGACAGGTAGCCTGACCTATCTTAACCTCCTTAGTGGATAGTCTGCTCTTGTAGTATCTTATTTTAATTTGCTCACAGCGGGGTTCTGCGGCAGTATTAGGGAACAGGTATATGTATTAACCTGTTCTGCTGCTAGAATCAGCCCCTTGTGCGGCAATATGTATACTTTAAACAGCTTAGGTTGGTAATCGACTGTAAAGTTTAGGCAGGGGTTTTGAGCCGCTCAGTATCGGCAGTTATATTCATGTAACAATTGCGTGCTCCCTGAGTGGAGATTAGGGACCGGGTTCTATATCCCTCAATGGGGTCCCTGCGTTAGTCAGGCTACTCGTACATATACAGCAAGTATCGCTACAACATTAGATCGCTTTTGTACATTAGAGTCCTAATAAGGACTAGTATTCAGACAGGACACAACATTAATAGTAATAGTAATAGGAGTCCTAAAAAGGGTAAGAACTGCTGGCTCATCAATATGGATGTTGAAAGCCTATACACGAGCATAATACACGAATATGGCATCAGTGCTATCAGATATTTCACGAGCATGGAACATGAGAGTGCGTTCAATGACCTACTGATCGAACTATTGGAATTTGTTTTAAAGCGGAACTTCTTCACCTGTAATGACAGCTTCTACCTCCAGGTACAGGGGACTGCAATGGGTAGTGCTTGTGCTCCAACCTATGCAAACCTGTACCTGGGGTGGTGGGAGAGAGAGGTAGTCTTCTGCGAGAGTAATGAACCATACACTCAGCATGTCCAGATGTGGTTGAGGTACATAGATGATCTCCTGATCATCTGGGAAGGAGACAAGGAGAAATTTATAAAATTCATCGGTATCCTCAACCACAACAATTATAACCTCAGACTGACATATGACATCAGTCAAGAATCAGTGACGTTCCTTGACCTCAAACTGACCATTGAGGGCAATGGCCATATCTCCACTGACCTGTATAGAAAACAAACTGCTACTAACTCCCTACTACACCATACCAGCTCCCACTTCCCACCAGTCTTTAAAGGTCTCCCCAAGGGAGAATTTATAAGGACAAGGAGAAATTGCTCAAACGAAGAGACCTACATGGCAAGAGCTATGGAGGTGGGTCAGCGACTGGAGAACAGGGGTTACAGCAAAAGAGCAGTAAGGAAAGCAGCCAGAGAAGTCAGCCACTACAACAGAGAACAACTTCTAATCCCTAAAATTAGAGACCCCCAAGGACCGAACAATGAGGTACGATTCATAGGCACCTACTGCCAGGAATGGAAAACCATCCAAGGAATCCTAAACAAACATGTGGGTGTCTTGAGAACAGACAAAGACCTTGATGGTATTTTGGGTGACCGAATTCAAATGTGCTGGAGAAGAAGTAAAAACCTGAAGGACATCTTAGTGCATAGTCATCTGGAAAGCGATGCACCAATTACGAGAAGCAGGCAAAAAGAAGGATCCCGTAAATGTGGCAGTTGCAAGGCTTGCCCAATAATGATTGCTACTACATCCTATACGGATAAGTTCAATAAGAGGCGAATAATAAAAGACCACATCACCTGTACCACCCCGGGAGTGGTCTATAACCTCAAATGCCCCTGCGACCGCATGTATATTGGGAAGACGATTAGACCACTAAAACAAAGATTACTTGAACATATACTTGATCAAGTATACGTAACGCAAGCAGAGACAGAATGCACATGAAGAATCTGACCCCAGTAGCCAAACATTTTTATAAATGTCATCAGAGCAACCCTGCCGGCCTAACAGCATTTGGAATGTTTCAAGTCAATTTGGGCATCAGGAAAGGGGACACAGATAGGGAACTGCTCAAACAAGAAACGAGGCTGATCTTTCTCATGGACACCATGACCCCGCGGGGTCTCAATGAGGAGAACAGTTATGCAGCATTCCTAGGACCATAACTGGTACCTCCTAGGACCCACCTAGCAGCCATTACCCACACGAAGCCCAATGACATTATATGTAGGAGTATCAGCCCACATTCAGGCACTACTTTCCTAAGATACAATTACCACAATTCCAATGACTCCTATGAAGTCAGGCACATGTACACTACACTGGAGTGATAATTTGATCTCACCATCACTGGAACTAAACGCCAGTTATCACTAATCAATGAATTGTATTAAGTCCTATACACATATGCACATAAATACCCCATGCAGAGTATCACAGTTTGTGTGTTTCCATTCACATATCACGCACAGTTGAATGTTACCGATTTGTTTCACCCCCCTCTTCTTTCTTTGGTTCTCACGATACTTTGTTATGATTCAATCTGCATCGTACAAATCCCACAACCTTGCATAATAACTGGCACCACTATGTCGCTCACTGGTGCACCTTCACTTGAATGAAGCACCATAACCCTAATCTAGTCATCACTTCACTCACTATGCAAATATTAATATTTCCTACCCAGCGTTACGTGACACGTAACGACCAAGGGCACGCATTATCCCACATGGACCACCACCTTTATTTGCAACCCCCACAGCACCATTAATATAGAAAACATGAGAACTCTCTGAACAAAATAAATATGAGGCTCTCGACATACCTTCAATTCCCAATATGGAACACCCTTGCCTGATATAACGTAACATGAACGGACCAATTTCAGACCGGCACTGGGGAGATGATATCACCCCAACATCAAAATACCGTCCCATACTGTGCAACTAAAAACAAGCAAGGTAATATCATACCTAATAGCTAAAAACACTGCACAATCAGAACAAATGATAATAACTTACCTAATGGTTTGTTGAAAGTTGGATGTCCATCTCCCCGTGTGGAAACCTGCAATAAAGTATAGAGACAAAATTAAAAAAGGAAACAAATTAATAACCAAAAATTTAGCAACAGACTCAATCAAAAACAAGTACAATAAAGAGTAACATAATCCGGCGAGAATGTACTCTGGAGAGACAGCAATACAATTACCACATACGAAATAATAATTAACGGAGTATACCGATCACCGCATAACAGTGGTGACCAATACATCTAAATATAAGACGTATACAATAGGCTATAAATAAGCATTAATGTATATAAAAAATCAAAATATACTACTACCAGCCCGATAAAGGAGCTCGAATAAGTGATGTATCAAAACGGGGATATTCATCTGACGGAGCGCGACACACGAGATGCGCATCCGTTTAAGGCAATACCTAGATGAACACCTAAGTAAAGACTAACTTTCCGCCGGCAACACATATATCTCAAGAGATAACCAATAAATATGAATACGATACCTTGTTAGGAATTATAATACATAATACCATGACATGTAGCCAATCGGAGACGCGTTACACAGGCTCACGTCATATCAATGACGAGATAAGCGTGACACGGCGAGAGAAACCTCTGACTGGATAATTCAAACATCGCGCTGCCTATTTAAACCCACTCAGGACAACAGCGCCGGTTGCCCTGAGGAAGATCTGCGAAGCGTACGCCGGCCAACACAGCCGTGCGGTCGCCTTGCATGCTCACTTCCCTGTGTGTTCCGATATAGTCCTTTTTAGGACTCCTATTACTATTACTATTAATGTTGTGTCCTGTCTGAATACTAGTCCTTATTAGGACTCTAATGTACAAAAATGATCTAATGTTGTAGCGATACTTGCTGTATATGTACGAGTAGCCTGACTAACGCAGGGACCCCATTGAGGGATATAGAACCAGGTCCCTAATCTCCACTCAGGGAGCACGCAATTGTTACATGAATATAACTGCCGATACTGAGCGGCTCAAAACCCCTGCCTAAACTTTACAGTCGATTACCAACCTAAGCTGTTTAAAGTATACATATTGCCGCACAAGGGGCTGATTCTAGCAGCAGAACAGGTTAATACATATACCTGTTCCCTAATACTGCCGCAGAACCCCGCTGTGAGCAAATTAAAATAAGATACTACAAGAGCAGACTATCCACTAAGGAGGTTAAGATAGGTCAGGCTACCTGTCAAAATACCAATATACGCTATTCAATACAATACCTGCGATAAGTACTGAATACTAGTCCTTATTAGGACTCTAATGTACAAAATGATCTAAATGTTGTAGCGATACTTATTGTATATATACGAATAGCCTGACAAACCTAGGGACTCCGCTGAGGGATATTGGACCCGATCCCCAACTTCCACTCAGGGAGCACACAATTGTTATATAAATATAACTGCCGATATTGAGTGGCTCCAAACCCTTGTCTAAACTTTACAGTTTCATATTAACTAAAGCTGATTAAAGGATATATACTGCTGCACAAGGGGCTGATTCTGGCAGTAGAACAGGGTAATATATATAACTGTTCCCTAATACTGTCGCAGAACCCCGATATGTGCATATAAAAATACCCTAACAGCAGACTATTCACTAAGGAGGTTGAAATATGTCAGAAAACCTGCCAAAATACTAATATACGCTAAACAACACAATACCTGTGATAAACACTGTCCATGTAAACGGTGGAATAATAAGCAACTAAACAATCTTTATAGAGTGTGATGAGATAGTGCAATAAACATCCCTGTGACCAACGTGAGAGGGGACCCAATTGGGACATTATCCCCCCGAATAAAACCTCAGATCACATCTACAGGGTAACTATTACTGGCTTACAAGTAGCAACTAGAAATATATCGAATGCCTATATGCACTAAATGAATGTGCACTAATCGGCACACATTGAGAGAGCTGGACTTACAATCCAATCCAGCCAACCAATTGGGATGTGTGGGTCCAAATAAAGCCATATATACTTGGGATAACTGAGATTGGCGAAATAAACCCAATCTGGCCCCATAAACGCACATTAAGCCATACACACCAGGAGATTTGGACATTGGTCCAATTTCAACTCACTATTCTCCACATCTAGGAATTTATCCATGAAATCATTGATTGCTGCCACCCTTGGCACGGACATAAAGATACTATCACATCTTATATAAAAATCAGACACCCCGAGGCACTAACAATTATCACCCAATCTATTTACCTGAATACTTCAACCCGCTGGTATCTGCTATAAAGGCTATATTAAGCCATCAGATACACACAGGGAAGTACTAATTGGTGATACAAGGAGAGGTGATTTACACACAGGGAGGTATTGCATGTCAATACCGCACGTGCAGTTTTTAACCATCACTGTATTTCACTGTTTCATGTTATATGTTAGTTTGTATATTTCGCAGTTTTAAATAAACCTAATAAAAGGTACATTTTAAAGTCTAACAGTTATTTTTCTATGGTGCACCACAATCGCGACAATCCTAACCCTGTCTCCTAATACATTCTGTCCAAACTATTGTCCGTGGTTGCACACCCCTGCACCCCTATTGTTACTTAACGATACTATTACCTACAGGGGGCCTGTTTTCAAATTATTCTATATCTCTGTGCTAAAGTCTTGTGCGATTGATCCCCCAAAACCCCCATCTCCTGAGGCAGATTGAAGATGGTCAGCTTCTCCATAACTGTAATATACGTGTGTCTCTCACTGAATCAAACAGCTGACTGACTATGCTACCTGCATAGCGCTAAATCTACCAGCTGACTGACTACGCAACAGCTGACTGACTACGCTAACTGCGTACCGCTCAATCTACCAGCTGACTGATTTAGCCGAGAGAACTAGACACTGTTTCTGACAGGGATGCTAAGTCTGACTACGATGACTATGCTAAAACAAGACACTAGATGCTTTTAGAACTAGACGCTAGACGCTTTCAGTAAATACGATGACTATGCTAGTCACAAGAACAGTACTGCCTACGCTGACTACACTATGCTACTTCTGACTGACTACGCGGTACGTGTTTACAGACGCTGATAACGTAGATTACATAAGTAAGGCAGCTGGCGAGCTGCCAGGATTCAAACAGGCGCTACACTGATAACATAGCTTAGAGAAGTAAGGCAGTTTTCAAAATTCAAACACAGAGTGGCGCACGCTGCCGCCGTGAAACTAAACAAGTACCAAAGTTTTCTTATATTTATATTTTTTTGGATGGATAGGATAATTTAAGTCTATTGTCTGTAATACACAGCTGCTAATAATAATTTAATTAAGGGGAATAAAAAGGCTTCTAGGTTACAGAGGAGGTATACTTCTGTTGCAGCTGGGTGACCTTAGATTTGACTATACTAAGATTGCATGTTGTCCATATAAACCAATCAGATTCTATCATAAATAAATGAATAGCATGATTTTATGGGTTGTTATTGGTAACTTCCCATTTTCAATAGAACTCCCATCCTAGTAAATTTACCCCCAAATGTCCATGTGTGCTTCGGGTGGCCGCCTATGGCATCCTCATGTTTCTCAGTTACTTAGCTGAAAAGTGTCTGGCATCCATCTCTTGGTGGTTCCCATCAAATCTAAATTGTGTGTGCCCACCATCTTGGACAGTGTCACATCTTCTGCTCTGCCAACCAGCTCTCAACAAGTTTAGTCACATATTTTTCTCAGCCTGCCAGTGCATAGGGCTAGAGGTGGGTGCTGGGGCCAAAGATTTGGTTGTGCGATGGGGTCCTTAGTGGCCCCATTGTATGCCAACACATTCATGTGTGCTTTAAAAACTTTTTTGCCCCTTAAATGTTAGTGGCCATTTATTATTGTTCGTCCGCTTCATTAATGACCTGCTGTTTCTATGGTCAGGTGAAGAGGAGATGCTGTTGGGTGTTTTAAACACACATAATACCATGGGGCATGCAGTTAAATTTACATACACAACAAGCCATTAATCTGTGTGTTTTTTAGATGTACTAATTAGACATAATCAGGGCAAGATTTCCACTAGCCTTCAGGGAGCGAATGGCTATCCATAGAACTGCCATCAGTCTGGGAGGGGCAACCAGCCAGTACCCAGACATTCCATGGATTAAATTAGAAATTAGGCATGCATTGTTTTCTTTAATAAAAATGAATTGATGGGCAAATATATACATTGGTGCCCACATAAGAAAATAGATAACGGGTATTGTATTATAATGCCAAAATAACACTTTAATACAATAATACAAATTCATACATTTAGGTTGTTAGGCTCCCCTGCCCTGTGCGGCCGCGTCGCCATCGCAACCAGGAGGCAAGCTGTACAGGGACACAGGCTGGAGGCGTGGCATGCTCAGCAGCAGGGGGCCGGCCCAGCACTAAGCATCTGGTATATAAACATCCTGTGTGGGCGTCGGCCACTTGCTGCTGAATCTTAGCCAGATAGTCAGTGAGCCTGTTCCTGAGACGTACCAGTTAGTTAGAACTGTATTGTATTTTGTATTGCTTGCTAGTTTACTGCCAAATAGGTCTTGGAATACAGTGTTCTATCCATCTGATCCAGACCTAGCAGTAAACGGGACTCGGCCATTTGATTTGCTGGGGTCCCTGTTCCACACTGTGGATCCAGTAAGTCTTCTGCTGTGCTCCCAGACCTGCCTTGTCCTTCCTCGTTGCGTATTGCTTCCAGGTGTCAGCTTAGTGGCAGTAAGCTGAACCGGTGTACTGCAAGTGAGGCTAGGCCTGTGGCTGCACTCCTATGGTCCTTATTCCCATCTATGACCTAGGAGCTGCTAGCCTTATTTGCTTGTAACCCTCCGGGGTTCAGTGGTTGCCCTTAGCAACCGCACTTCAGTTGCTATCCACATGTTGAAGCATAACATCTTGCTCCACCGTTTCTGCTTTATTACATCTTAGCATATACTCCACACTAGTGAGACATTCTGTCCGTAGAGCCCTCGGCTCCCTAGTCTCCTTTTGTGTCTGTTAGTTAACCCACTACCTTCTGAGTAGTGCAGTGTGTACTTCCCAGTTTGTGTTACATTGTTACTTACTCACTATCTGTTTATGCAAATGTACCCATTCTGTGTGCGTTACTCGTCCCCTATTGCTCCTTGTGTGTATCGTCTGTACCCCTTTCGTGGTGTACACCATATATGAGCAGAGGAATGCATAACATAGGTTAAGAACTGACAGCTTATCTGGATGTGTGGAGTGGGACAAAAGATGGAGTCCTGGTATACTCAACGTGTTTTGCCTTTGGGTGCTGGACTTCTTCAGGAATAACCTACATGTCCCCAGGTAATCATATATATATATATATATTGATGTTGCACTTTTGTCACTAAAGCACTTTAACAAAAGCCTTTTGAGTCCCACCTGTACATCAAAAACTCTAGAACAATGAGGTTTGTCACTATTCATATATATATAAAAAAAAATGCAGCTATGGTGCCCCTGGATCGCTTCTACCTTCGAGGTAAGAAATTTACATTCTGTCACATTGCTGAACCACAGCTCTCCAGGGGGGTCATTCTGAGTTTATCGCTCCCTCGCGCATTCCATCTGCGCATGTGCATACTGATGTATGCACACGTGCAGGCTCCCTGGGCGTCCGGACTCTGCGACTTGCATAGTCACCGATCCAGTGTCTTTTTGACACATCCCATTGCATGGTTGCTGTGCAGGTCGAAGGTGTTCCACCTTTCCATTACAGCTGTGGGAACTCACTTTCACTCCATTCCCCCTACTTTAACCCATGATATTCAGGGGGAAATTTACTAAGATGTGTACTCTACTTCACTACTTCTGCTATGGGCAACCAATCAGATCCCATCTACTATCTTCTAGAGGATGCTAAATAAATAAGTAGATTCTGATTGGTTGCCCATAGCAACATCATATGTGAAGTAGAATACACATCTTATTAAATTTCCCCCTCAGTGTCATCTTATACTATTAAAAGTATAAGTCTTAAAAGTGTGCTTTCTTCATGTTTTTACATGGCTTTGGCCTTAGTAAATGTATAGCAAGTATAGCAAAACTGCCACAAAACTGTTGTGTCCTGAGTATTTATTATTCAATACATCACTGCAGTCCGGCGCGTCGCCATCGTTCGAGTGGAAAGACAGTGCTTGCACTGTCTTTCCTGCTATGATCGCAGGGTTTTGCCTATAAGCAAAGGCAAAACCCAGCTGAGCCCAGATCAGTCGGCATACATCACGGGCGTGTGCCTCATTGTGTGCTGAGCGATCTTGCTTAAGTTTCTCCCTCTGCACCTCTGACTCCCATAGCCCCATCTGTACGGGCTTTAGGAATCATTCACTTTTACACTTGCAGGATCATTGATAGAAACCTTATTTTTCATTCATAAAAATATGATAATAGTATGTGGAAACCACATATGTCTATCTAGCAGAATTAGCTTTTTGATAAGAGCATAAAGTCCAGGCCAAGTACAAGTAAAGTATTACAAACATAATTAAAAAATGTTTGTCCTCAATTTAATTTAATAAAATGATTTGGGTTACTAAAGTTAATGAAAAAACATGTACATGTATAACTAGTATATACTGAATAATTGTACAGATAACGACATTGAAAATCATTACATGTACAGATGTAGCCACGTAGTGCTATGATATGGGTGTTAGTGCCTGCTTGGCGCAGCAAGTTGCACACATGACTTGTAAACAATGCACTGCACTGTACTCTGGCTAATGTATTTTCAATGAGTCGCGGGTGCGACTTCAATGCACACTTGCGTGGGTGCACACCTTTTGCGACGCATGTCACACCTGCGACATGGCAGCCCAGATGGGCACAGCTATATCTCTATAAGTATACTTTGCATTTGTAACATTTATTTTTGGTAAAATATTTCCTTAGCAGTTGCAGTGTGTGACTTTTGTGTGCGTTTGCATTTTTATTAGCATAAAGTGACTAACTACATTTTCTAATCAACTTGTCCCTATGAACACACACAATCCGCAAAGAATGACAATGAGAAACATATACCTGACACCCTTAAACATTTCATGGAGACAAGTTGATATGAGTATGTATAAATACTAATATTAAGCTAAATTAGCTTTGGAAAAAAAATAAAAGAATTTATTGAGGTGCAAATTGTCACTGTCAGGAGAAATAAAGTTATATCAGAGAACAAGTGACATACAATTTTCTCTAGAGTGTTTTTAATAAAAATAGCTTTTCTTTGAATATTTTGAAGTCAAACATGAGAGGCAATCTGTGCGTTTGTCAGAGTTTGAGAGTGTGAAAAATTGCTGCCTTAAATCATTTAAGCTGAAAAGCAACTTCTTCCTGCTGAGATAATTTTACATTGACTTACCATGCAAGCCCTTCAGGCATTCCCAGCTCAGAGCAGAAGTTTGCAAGGTAAAAACATAGGGAGAGAACATGAGAGAAGCTGGTACGAGGATCAGCAGCAACTCCAGGCGTTCAGGCAGATCTGACTTTGATTAATTAGAGAGCTAGTTTTCTATTTCCACATACACTGGCTGATGGAAAGGTAGAGTGGACCAGGATATACAAACTTGGATCTGACTCCGTTAGATATCAGCAGGTTTCACATCCTCTGCAGTGCTTGCAAGATTCCTACTTAGAAGGATTACGTTGATGGTGTATACATTTAATATATATTCATTGTGCTAACGGAGAGGAAGGGAATTCAGCGATGTAAAGAAGATCTTATCTTCATTGACTCTGCAATGTTAATGTTACAAAATAATGCAATCATAGAATGGCCCAAATAAGGATCATGTAGCAGCCTTAAGGAGACTTGCACAGCATTATTAAATTGAATGGTGTAAACTTTCTAGAAGTAGATAATTACCCAACATATTTGTATGTTTTGAAATACCAAGGAAAAGAAAACATGTCTTTTAAGCAGCACAGACCTAATAAAAGAACACTTCTTAATTTAATTTTAAAGGAAAGATACATTGTGCATGATAGAAGCATAGTTAATGCTTCTTTGTAAAGTCAAAAATAGAAATGTTCATCTGGGGCCTGTTATTTCAACGTACCAATACACCATAAGCCAGGGGTGGCCAAACCTGATCTACCATCAGTTCATGTTTTTCAGGAAACCTGTGGATCTATAGTAGGAATGAATGTCGCGTGTTTGAAAATGTGACAGTTAGTAATGACCACAGCTGTGCACCAGCTAGGTAATTTGGAAAACATGGACCGTTGGTAGAACTTGAGGACCGGTTTGGCCATCCCTGCCATAAGCAAACCTTGATTTGAATTAGAATTTGAATTAGAAACCTTGATTTAAAAGGAACAACTGAAGTATGACTGAAAAGAATAAAAATGGTTGTAAATATTGTTGACAAGCAATGAACACAATCTTAGTTAGATGTCACATTACTAGTAGTGTTTTGCCACTAACTGCAGTTACTTAATATGTAACCTAGGTGAACAAAGCAGAGGCAGCGAGAAACACTGGCTTTGAAGAAGCATATACAGTAGCTCTAGTATATGTCTGGTTGAAGTTGTTTAGTACAGTATATATCAAATGAATCAGTTTCACACTTTAATATGACATAACACATTTTAGACAACACCTACTATCAGGGAATAAAATTTGTGGCTCTGCCATGTAAATATGCTTATTCCACAAAAGTTCATACGTTCTATTGTAATCAACAGAAAAATAGCTTAAAAGACTACATAAAGAGGATGTAGTGGGTGAATCCAAGCATTGCCCTCTTAATATTAGTGCTAGATATAACATGTTTGAATGCCTGCTACATTTTTCTACCACTTAAAATACAATTCAGATATATTTCTATTTTTACAGTCACTTTGAATTAGGGTTGATGGTAAATTACATAAATAAAGCATTAATTCAAAGTTACTCAGTGCATATTAATAATAAAAAGATGTGTATACCACTCTAGACAATTGGTGTTTCCTCTAAAATGTCAGGACCAGTAATTTAAGACAGAACCAATATTTAACCAGACCATACAATCATTATTGTGAGACAATCATAATTGAAATTTTGCATTCCACTAGTTCTTAGAATGTCCTGGTCAATTAAATGTAATCCAAAGATAAATTGGGAGAAATAAAGTGTTAAGGTGTGTACACACGGTTCAATTCTGTCTCATGGCAGATTTTGATTATTCGATTTTGGCTAACTGCAATTTAGATGTATGGAAATTCAAAGAAGCAGCGCTGGTGTTACAATGAACAGATTGACCAATTCAAAAATGGAAAAATTATTTTATATTAGCAGATTAAAATTAACAATTACATACATTTACACATAATAACATTAGACAATAAAAAATATATATATAAAAGAGGATGTGGTTCGTTTAATCGAATGACATTAGGTCGAATGTCATTTGGTCGACCCCACTAGGTCGAATGTGTAAAAAG